>NC_140949.1:107046755-107436755 GCF_014529385.1 Adiantum capillus-veneris | reverse complement strand
ACGTACACACGCTCCGTCGGCGCTGCGGCTAGTACGAGAGCAGAATAGAAGAAGGGAGGGGCGACAAAACACAAAAGGCAAAGATGATGGCTCATTGCTTGCTCAAAAAACCATCACAGCGCTCCACAGAGCTTCTCTCTCACTCTCCTCTACATTTTTAATAACCGGCCGACATGTGACACTCCTCTTGAGCTTCTTTGACTTCATTTGACCAGCTCAAAATACATTCGAAGCTCAACTCTCACCTTTACACATGAAAGTCCTTTAGGGAGCAACAACAATGCCGCCCTTGCTCTTAGAGACAAGCTTCCTTCTCAAAAAAGGTTTGGCGGGGGCATATAACAAGCCGTAGGTCAAACGGATAGAAGAAACGCCCAAAATACAAGAAGTTTTTGAAGTCCGGTTGGGTTTTTCTACGGAAAAACGCAAACGGACTTGATAAACGGCTTCTACGCCGTAGGTCAAATCCGGTGCGTTGGAAAAACGCAAACGGACTTCGGAAATGGCTTCTATGCCTACCGAAACCATCTGTAGTCCATAAGGTAGTCTTAAGACAATGTCAAGAGCGTGTATGGCAAGCCGTAGGTCAAACGGACAGAAGAAACGTCAAATACACAAGCCGTAGGTCAAATCCGGTTGCGTTTTTCTACGGAAAAACGCAGACGGTCTTCGAAAACTGATTCTATGCCTACCGAAACCATCCGTAGTCCATTAGGTAGTCTTTAGGCAATGTCAAGAGCGCGTATGACAAGCCGTAGGTCAAACGGATAGAAAAAACGTCAAATACACAAGCCGTAAGTCAAATCCGGTTGCGTTTTTCTACGGAAAAACCGTAGAAAAACGCAAACAGACTTCGGAAATGGCTTCTATGCCTACTGAAACCATCCGTAGTTCATTAAGTAGTCTTAAAGCAATGTCAAGAGCGTGTATGGAAATCCATAGGTCAATGGGTTTGAATTAACGCCAAATACACAAGCTGTAGGTCAAATTCGGTTGCGTTTTTCTACGGAAAAACGCAAACGAATTTCGGAAATGACTTCTATGCCTACTGAAACCATCCGTAGTCCATTAGGTAGTCTTAAAGCAATGTCAAGAGCGCGTATGGCAAGCCGTAGGTCAAACGGATAGAAGAAACGCCAAATACACAAGCCGTAGGTCAAATCCAATTGCGTTTTTCTACGAAAAAACGCAAACGGACTTCGAAAACTAATTCTACGTCTACCGAAACCATCCGTAGTCCATTAAGTAGTCTTAAGAAAATGTCAAGACCGTGTATGGCAAGCCGTAGGTTAAACGGACAGAAGAAACGTCAAATACACAAGCCGTAGGTCAAATCCGGTTGCATTTTTCTACGAAAAAACGCAAACGGACTTCGAAAATGGCTTCTATGCCTACTGAAACCATCTGTAGTCCATCAGGTAGTCTTTAGTCAATTTCAAGAGCGCATATGGCAAGCCGTAGGTCAAACGGATAGAAGAAACGCCAAATACACAAGCCGTAGGTCAAATCTAGTTGCGTTTTTCTACGGAAAAACGGAGACGGACTTCGGAAATGGCTTCTATGTCTACTGAAACCATCCGTAGTCCATTAGGTAGTCTTTAAGCAATGTAAAGAGTGCGTATGGAAAGCCGTAGGTCAAACGGATAGAAAAAACGCCAAATACACAAGCCGTACATCAAATTCGGTTGCGTTTTTCTACGAAAAAAACGCAAACGGACTTCGAAAATGGCTTCTATGCCTACCGAAACCATCCGTAGTTCATTAAGTAGTCTTCAAGCAATGTCAAGAGCGTGTATGGAAAGCCGTAGATCAATGGGTTTGAATTAACGCCAAATACACAAGCCGTAGGTCAAATCCGGTTGCGTTTTTCTACGAAAAAACGCAAACGAATTTCGAAAATGACTTCTATGCCCACTAAAATCATCCGTAGTCCATTAGGTAGTTTTAAAGCAATGTCAAGAGCACGTATGGCAAGCCGTAGGTCAAATGGATAGAAGAAACGCCAAATACACAAGCCGTAGGTCAAATCCGATTATGTTTTTCTACGAAAAAACGCAAACGGACTTCGAAAACTAATTCTACGACTATCAAAACCATTCGTAGTCCATTAAGTAGTCTTAAGGCAATGTCAAGACCGTGTATGGCAAGCTGTAGGTTAAATAGGTTAAAAGGACAGAAGAAACGTCAAATACAGAAGCCGTACGTCAAATCCGGTTGCGTTTTTCTACGAAAAAACGCAAACGGACTTCGGAAATGGCTTCTATGCCTACTGAAACCATCCGTAGTCCATTAGATAGTCTTTAGGCAATGTCAAGAGCGCGTATGGCAAGCCGTAGGTCAAACGGATAGAAGAAACGCCAAATACACAAGCCGTAGGTCAAATCTGATTGTGTTTTTCTATGAAAAAACGCAAACGGACTTCGGAAATGGCTTCTATGCCTACTGAAACCATCCGTAGTCCATTAGGTAGTCTTTAGGCAATGTCAAGAGTGCGTATGGCAAACCGTAGATCAAACGGATAGAAGAAACACCAAATACACAAGCCGTAGGTCAAATCTGGTTGCGTTTTTCTACGAAAAAACGCAAACGGACTTTGAAAATGGTTTCTATGTCTACCAAAACCATCCGTAGTCCATTAAGTAGTCTTAAAGCAATGTCAAGAGCATGTATGGCAAGCCGTAGGTCAATGGGTTTGAATTAACACCAAATACACAAGCCATAGGTCAAATCCAGTTGCGTTTTTCTACGAAAAAACGCAAACGGATTTCGGAAATGACTTCTATGCCTACTGAAACCATCCGTAGTCCATTAGGTAGTCTTAAAGCAATGTCAAGAGCGTGTATGGCAAGCTGTAGGTCAAACGGACAGAAAAAACGCCAAATACACAATGGATTGATCAGATACGATTACGTTTTTCTATGAAAAAACGCAAACGGACTTTAGACCAATAAAGACATGATTTATTCGATGGTCTTGATCTCCGTGCACCTCTAGACAAAGTGGAGATTTTAACCCACCCGGCATGAAGAGATTGTCTATTTTTCACGAACTGCCGTATTGAGTGATTTGCTTATCTGCTCGACCCAATACACATTTTTAAGAATGTGGGAGAGATCATATGGAAAACCATTACTGGAAAAAGGGAGAGCAAAGCTCAGAAAGATGACCTACAGGCTGTGGGTCGAATGCCAGAGATGTGGCCTCGACTAAAGTCCAATGGAGCGTATGCTATTCCAAAAGGTCCATGGGTTTTGAGTCGTGCTGAAGAGCAACAAGTGAAGAAGACCGTATCTTCTTTCCAGACTCCTACTGGGTGCGTGCGATGTTTGAAAACGGCCTTTACTAGAGATGACAATCTTAGTGGTCTTAAGTCGCATGATTGGTACAAATTTTTACAGTTTATCTTACCAATTGCCATAAAAGATTGTCTGATAGATGACATCATATGTACCATTTATAAAATTAGTAAGCTAGTGCGTTAGATCTCATCAAAAGAGATAAGAAAAGACAGCATAGATGCAGCTCATTTGAATGCAATCGAAGCAGTGTTTATGGTGGAGAAGTATTTTCCAACGAACATTCTTACCATCTAAATGCATTTGCTTGTGCTTGTGGTCGATGAAATTGCAGTTGCTGGAACCGTCAACAGCAGATGGATGTTCTTCTTGGAGAGACTTTAAAGGGGTTCGTTCGTCAAAGAGCTCGTCCTGAGGGTAGCATGGCTGAAGGATGGCTTGTTTATGGTTATGTTTAACTTTCTGGTTATGCTTATGGTTATTGTTTTGTTTGTGGTTATGGTTATCTGCATTATGGTTTTGATCAATATGGTTATGGCCGGTTATGGTTTTGCACAAATTAAGTTCGTTATGGTTATGGTTTTAAGTTGGTACAATTATGGTTTTGCACAAAGTTCATTTCATTTCTTTCATTGGCCTTAAATCTCATGTGAGATCCTACATGGATAGCATGTAGGAGGCGTATACATGATATGGTTTTTTTTTGAAAAGTTTATGTAAAAGCAAAGGGAACTCTGCCGAAATTTCTGTGCGAGGAAGCACGGTTGATTTTGGTGCTGCTCGCTTTCTTGGGCAGAGGGCAGGAAGTCTGGCTGTGGCTGTGTCCATCTTTTGACTGGGCACAGGCAAGGCTACCTGCCCTCTGCCCAAGAATTTTTTTTTCTGTTATGGTCGTCGATATATGCGTCTATAACTACGTCCATATCTGCGTCGCTATCTGCGTCTATAACTGCGTCCATATCTGCGTTGCAAATAAAGCCTTTCCACGCAGATATCGACGCAAATAGCGACAGTTTTACAGGGACGCATATATTGACACAGATATCGACGGAGTGCGTCGATATTTGCGTCGATGACACCTTTTTTTTGTTGTAGTGTCATCATCCCATCCCATCCTGAGAGCCAACCAGCATGCATCTAAGGTAAAGGACCTTTCCAAGTAATTAGCTCGATCAGATTTGATCAGAGTCCACTAATGTTGGGGTGTCTAAAAACACCTTATCCCTGGCATCTTTGATCATGGGAGAGGGAGATTCCTCCTTTCCAATAATTTGGTTGAGGTGATCTAACATCACTTTGACCATATGATCGGGGTTGTTGATTAGAACTCCTTGGTTGTCGATCAAGGAAGAGATGGTAGCCTGTCGTTTCCTTACCTTGATAGTTCTTAGTAATGTATTTTTGTTGGCATCCTCACTCTTAATACTCCTCTCCTTGGCCTGTAGTCTTAGGAGATTAGTCTTCTCCACTTCCCTTTTGTGCAAGGTTTGCTTGATCTTTAGCCATTTCGAATGTTCTTTGTCAGAGACGTTGCCTTGCATTTCCTTTGGCCTAGCTCCTCAAATATGGATTTGAAGATTGAAATTTCTTGTTTGTTGTCCTTCTTTAATGAAGAACTAATCCAGGACATCATTAAACGCAAACCTAGTGTTAAGGGGTTTAAGTAGTCACAAGTCAAAACTACGTCCAAATTAAGGACTATATACTCCCAAAAACTAGGTTTTTATAGCCCTAACTTTGGAGCATCATATGATCCTTTTAAACTTCAAAATTGCAACATGAAAGCTGTATAGATGTTCACAAGCTTTATTTTTATAAGAAAAAAATAGAATTAGAGTCTATATATGGAAGTTATGGCTATTATACTAAGATCAAATTTTGGTTCTCTCTCCTACAGTTTTGTGCTAAATAGCTTGGATCATTTTGTGTACCTTAATCATCCTTGCAATTTTGACCCATCCCTAGAGGAAAACCCCCCTCTTGCGTCTATTCGTGATGCGAGTTTTGCTAAATTTCATTGCTATCATCCGTAAATATTTTTGGGAAAAATTTGTTGAAGAAGTGAAGTTTGGCATACTTCTTAGGATAAAACACCCCTTGTGAGTCTCCTGGTGATGTCAAATTCTCAAATTCTACGTACTTGAATCTCTCCCTATGGGCTCAGATTGCCAAGTTTACCAATTCGTTACTAAATGAAAAATTAGAGTATGTTTATGTGAGAAAAATCTGAGTCATCGAGAGCAATTTTTTTGTAACTTTTTGCACCCCTACTTCCTCTTTGAATTTGACCCGTTCAACCTCCAAATTGCAAAAACTCTTTACAGTGAAAGTTATAGAGCTCCTTGCCAGCATTGTTTCCATTTCTTTATATACAAATTGCAATCAGGTTTTGTATGCAAAAGTTAAAGATTGGTTGACTAAGAATTGTTTTTGTTCAGATTTTTTCACTTTGACATGGTTTCTTGGGTAAATTCCCTCTTCTAAATCCACTAGCGATGACAAAATTTTCAAATTCATAATGTTAGTTTTCCAAACAATAGATAGAGATAAAGGTCCCCCTAATTGAGAGGGCCCTCTAAGGGCTTTATGGGGAGACCTCTCAAGAAAAGGTACGTTCTCGTCATCCAAAACTTGCTCAAATGGCCACCTCAAATTATTGTAAAAATTATTTGAGGCGGGGTCAAATTGCAATGATTTTTAGTTGAAACAAGTGTGTGACATGTCCTCAGAAAATGGAGGAGGGAGAGAGGTGGTGATGGGTGAGTCCGCACATGGGAGGAGAATACACCCAAGAGTACGCAACCCATGAGGCTCGAACCCTTAACCCTGGGGTACATCACAAAGGTCTCGCCAATTGAGCTACTAACCTTAATTAACCTTATAGGGAACTCACCTACATTCCACATAAACTTTAAGTGCGTCTTTTAGTCAAAACGCATCCCATATCTCTTTGATGTGTCACAGTGCAACACAAACGTGGAGAGATGGCTACGCATGAGCAATCAAAAGGATGTATGATAGCATAATCCACAAAGCATGGTTTCTTCAATGAAATTCTTTTGTAGTATATACTATGCAACGCTATATTGGGTAAAGATGGCCGCACACCAAAAAAAGAGTTGTCACAGCGTAGTCTCTTTTGTATGGCGGGTGATGAGAGAACCCAGGCAACTTCATAGAGGGTTCTCTCCACCCTGATCTAAGCCTTCCAGTGACTCATAGGAAGAGACTGTCATGCAAATGAGACCTTCGCAACATGTAAACTTCTCCCGAGCTCGCATCATCGACCATCTCTCCTGATGCAATTCGTACAAGCCTTCCCAAGGCGTCCGTGCAACGTCATCATGAGCAAATCCTTCAAGCATGGTTGGCTCTTCATCTTCATCTTTTATACGACTTTCCAGCTCTTTAATTGCCACAAATACCCGGCCCTATATAAATTATGGCTGATGAGGCCGGTAACTGGCCAGTCCAACTTCTGAAATAGAGAGATGGCTCCTGCATATTATATCTCACTCCATTCAACCAACTCACGCAAAAAGAATGCCTTATAAATAATAATCTTCCTCTGAATATAACTCGTCGGACATACCACGGATACCACAAATTAACGAGATCCTGCAGCTCGGTTGATGCAAAATACCTGCAGCAGCATCGTTGAGAGTTATAAAGGGGAAGGTGGCTGCAGCCCGCAATGGAGCCCAAGTGCTTAAGCCAAAGTCAAACGCGACAAGCTCTTTCGGAACTGCCATCCATAGGCTGTCCTCTTTTGGATATTGTCTTACCTGCATCACAATCCATGGGCTGGCACCATCATCAATAAAATCGTCCAATGGTGGAGGGAGAAAAAGTGGGACGCCCCAATCGTAGACCTTCAGATTCAATAATTGTCCCAAATTTATTAGTATGCCCGAATTTACTATATTAGTATGCCCGAATTTACTAATCGTCGCACATTTACACATTGACATACTCGAATCCTCTATATTTCAACGAACGCATGCGGGCGTAGTGGTTAGTGCACAATATGGCTCAGAGTGGGGGGGTTGCGGGTTCAAGACATGGGGTGCGGAGTTTTACCCCAAATTTACACGCCTACCCAAATTTACTTCTCTCTCCAAATTTACCGTATGTCCTGAATTTACAAATGTGCATATGGCGGTCCGAATCACCTCAACCGTAGATCCCATTTGAAGCTGCCCGTGCGAGATAGTGAGGAAGTTCAGAGAATGTCCCGAATTTACAAATATGCATCTGACGGTCCGAATCACCTCAACCGTAGATCCCATTTGAAGCTGTCCGTGCGAGATAGTGAGGAGGTTCCCTGTGTGCCTCTAGGCTCCGACGGGTGTGCTTTTCTTCTGCTCCAATGGCTGAACGCCATGCGCCTTTCACGCCCCTTCATTTGCTGTTTCTCTCGACCTAGTCTTTATAGAGCTAATTCACGTGGGAGAGAGATTGCGCACTTGTTGTGAACCGGCAACCAGCCTTTGTTTTGTTTACATGGAGGCCACCAAAAGCACGAACAGCGTAACTGTTTACTGAAATTAAGTTTCTTTGCTTTTGCTTTTAGTAAAACACAAGGTCGTGCAAAAATAATCTTCGTCATTTATTGCAGTTTCCTCCTTGAAACCAGTTGCCAACAAGTTGCCCGTTTTTGTACGCAACTCCTCATGGGAATAGAATTTGTTCGCAACTGGTTGGCAACCAGTTGCAAACCTGAGCGCCATGTGAAGTGGCCCGTACTTGGGCCCCAGTCACGTCACTATCCGCACCCAAAAAATGGCGGCTTACCATTGTTTTAGTATATATAAATAAATATAATGAAGTTTAAACTTTAATAAAAGTTTCCTTCTCAAATAGCAAAAAGCTTGCGGAACATTCTAGACTCCTCGATTTTCTTAAGAGTGGAAATTGGAATCAAAGTTCAAACGGTGGCTCGTGAATCGTGAGTCAGCTGGACACGTGTGCTGACGAGGTCCAGTCCGACTCCCGATTGGTTACAAAAGGGGAAAATATTCGTACACAGAGAGCTCTCTCTCTCTCTCTCTCTCTCTCTCTCTCACACACACACACGCTCTCTCTCTCTCTCTCTCTCTCTCTCTCTCTCCCCCCCCACATATGGCCACCCCCTTCGACAACACAGAGGGCTTGACGTGGGCGGACCAATGGGACTACAAGTCGGATACGCAGCAGCAGCAGCAGCAGGGGCAGGGGCAGGAGCGTGGGCGTGGAGGCACAGTAGAGAGCATGCAGGCCAAAATGCGGGAGGCTATGGCGAAGGCCAAGCTGGCCGCATTCGCAGGCGCTAAGAGCGTCAAATCCGTTTCCTCCTCTGCTCTTCAATGGCTCAAGCTCCAATATCACAAACGCTCTCGTAAACAGTAAATTCTCAGGCCTTCGGCATTTCTGCCAGGACTCAGGAGCTGTAGTGGACCGTTGGATAACGCTTGTCGATTAGCGCCACATGGCAAGCTAGTGATGATTTCTTCCATTGTCTTTTGTATTGTACACGTAGGCCATTGTGAGACATGGTTTTGACATTTGTCATCCTATATCTACAACGAATGGCCATTAAGTAGTGCATTCCCAATTTCCCATCCTCTGATGTAGGCAATTGTCAATTTTCACCTACCCCATTTTTATGTAACTACAATGTTAAAAGACTCCAATTTTGGGTTGGATGGGAAATGCCTCCCCTCCCACCTCCTCATGGGGAGGGCAATGGGTGGTCATGGTTCCCTTAGCCTGTTGGTCTCTGTTGCTCTGTGGTTCATCCTATCAGATGTTATTTTCGGTTGTCGCCATTTCTTGGCTACATGTGGTCTTTGAGTGGTTAAGGAGTTCCCTTAGTGACTTGATTTTTGCAACAATTCCTAGAGTTCCTTCTTGGGAGGTTATATCTTGGAAGGTTTGATCTCCAATGGCTTATATGGATTGATATATGAATCTGATGTTGTCTAGCGTATGTTTGGCTCTCATGGCACATGTTGTGCATTACATTATTTCGTAAATTTTTTGGTGTTCAATTTATTTCGTACTCACCAATATGAGCCCCACGATCTCTAAAAAATAAAAATCCTTTCAAAACATCTTAAATGCATAATGAAGGGTGAGCGTAGGAAATGAAAAGCCTCATGTAATTAGAAAGTAAAAAGGCTTTTCATATCCATACAAGAGGTGGTCTACTACACAATGGTACATTTCTCTTTCTCTTCTCCTTTATTTTCTCTTGAGCGATTTCTTCTCTTTAGAGTCTCCTTGCATTATGTAGATAGTGAATATATTATATTTTGTTTGAAGCCATTAGAAATACCAATTGGTGAGTACTTTTTTTAAAAAAAAAAGACTCCCATGTGCAAGACACACATAACACTACTCTCTCTCACCATGGTGCATAATTGATTTGTCTCCAAAATTAAATAGGTTGAAATTGATATGATGTTTTATTTCACTCCGAAATTAAAATAGGTTGAAAGTAATATAATGTTTTATTTCACTTTTCTTTCGCATTTATGGTTCAATTTATGCTCCTCGCAAGAACACTATTTCATAATTGTTGGGCCTACGCACAATAGCCAAGCAGATTCAACTTCTCTCAAGGTAAAGTAAAATGATCTAGCATAGGCCCGTTAGCCATATTAATCCTGTGCGCCAAGAGCCTCTCCTTGGCCATTGATAAGGCACCTCAATATGCTTGCTAGATGGATGTATGATTGGTTCCTAAAAATTGGTAATGACTCTTTTTATGAGCGTAGATGTTGGTAGTTTGTATTCCTGTTCACTCAGTCATGGTTGCGAAGGTTGTTCTACACTCACCTTCTCAACAAATTGCTTCTTAGCCAATGACAACATGTAGAAGTTGCCGACCATGAAGTAAGTTCCATATGTGGACACAAAAATGTCAATTAGCCCAACCATGAAGTAAGAGCCATATGTGGACACATAAATGTCACTTAACCCAATCTACATTTAAAAAAGCACGCAAATTCGGTCATCACTTAACCCAATCTACATTTAAAAAAGCACGCAAATTCGGTCAAATGGTTCCCCAATGGGATTAGGTAGCACAAAATATACAAAAGATGTGCTTAACAAAGTGCATTTCTTAGACTATAGATTATTCATAAAACACTTGCCATGTTGTGAGGTTGAAAACTAAGTGTCCAATTTTTTAAGGCATTCATAAAAAGGCTAATGCCAGGTTGCGGATAGTAGATAGTGATATCAACGTAGTATCGTCTCACTAAGCTTCAAACCTACCTCATAGCAAGAAGGTTGGTTTAATATTTAAAATTGTCGTATTAGATAGAATCTAGGTAAGATTCTTTCTCGTAATATGAGGTAAAATAATGGCCAGTGGTGGCACAAGTGACGACGTTAATTTGTTTGCACTTGGCAAAGAGGTTGTTGTCGCGTCTCTCTCTCTCTCTCTCTCTCTCTCTCTCTCTCTCTCTCTCTCTCTCTCTCTCTCTCTCTCTCTCTCTCTCTCTCTCTCTCGTGCGCGAAGTATCTCAAAAAGTGCCTTGCTTCTCTCTCTTCTCTCTTTTTCAAAGATGTGATGGTTCCTGGCTTCCAAACTTTTTTGAAGTAGGAGTAGACAATTTGATTGCACATTATGATGGCTTGGATATTACCTCCCAAGAGTAGGTCACTCTTGAAGAACGTGATCTTCCATGTCTTCTGTATCCATCTACAATTTTTTTTCGTCAAGCTTATCAAAACTGGACAGTTTTGGAATAAGTGGAGCTTGGATCCTCATTGGCCGCTTTCAATCCTGAACATCTATCAAAGCCTATCCCTCTAAGTAAAACCTTCATTCCGATAGGGATAGCCCCCTATAGTATGTTCTCCACTGGAAGGATTTCATAGGAGGGGGCCGTTGGGGATCCCATATGTTGCTTACTCCCGATGCCCATTTAGATTCTACCACTGTTTCTGCCATTGTTGATTGAGTGGGGCAAACCAAAGTATGAACTTAAGTTTGCAATTGATCTCCTTAGTTTGCAGTTTGTGGAAGTTTCCATTTTCAGGTCAATGCCAATCAAAATTGGCCTCAAAAAAGGGCATAAGCATATTGCTAAGAACTTTGACATCTCTAATGATTAAAATCTTCCAGTTTCGTTGAGGTTGTACTTAGTAAGTAAGTGGTTTACTTCTTTCTAGCTCATGGTGTCTCCATTCCAGAATTAAGCCAAGTATTATTTGAGTCCTTTGTTGTTGACTTTTTTGGCCACTTCTCTCCAGAAAAGGGATTCAACATATCACTCCCACTTTTGAGATCCAAGGGGACCAATGTGTTATTGAGCTTTTGAAATATCTAGCTATCTCCCCCTCCTTCCATTCAAGTACCTCTTCTACTTTGGTGCACTTTTGTACCAATTCGCTCATGTTGCTACTTAGCTTTTCAAAGCATATATAGGTGGTACCACTTTTGGGTGTCTTGGACACTACTTCAATTAGTACTTTGGGACCCCCATTCTCACACTTCATACAAAATATCACCTATCATATTATATATCAATAGATAGCTCTTCTTAAGGAGAATCTAAAAGTATGAGGAGCGCAAATTTTAAAGTAAATTTGTGAAAATTTTACCGGTCCCCACTTTTTGCAAGTGGTACCACCAAAAGGTGCAAAAAGTGGTACCACCTAAACATGCTCTGAGTAAAAGGATTCCCCATCTTAGTGCCTGCAATTTTCCATGAGCCCCAATCTCTTTCCCCAAGCCCCCTGGGGGTCAGCTTCTCCATGTTGATCATGTCCCATGTCATGATGGCCCACACTTGGTCTTGTTTGGAAATTGAGACTATCAAATTGCACACTAGGCTTTAGCATGCACTACAGGGTCGAGATTTTTACAATATTACCTTGCTCCTTGGGCCACTACCAGGGTGTTCTGTCTTTTGTGTTGTTTTTCCATAGGAGATTTTTTTACCGATTTTAGAAATTCCATCCAATTGTATTTTGCTATCTTAAGGAGAGGCCCACAAAGGATATACACAGGATCATAAACTAGTTGATCAAGGACATATGCTCACCTTTCCATCTTGATTCAAATTTTGTCCGGGGCCCATTGAAACCTTTGTTTGTAGGATTTACTCACCGTTAAGGGGGACTCCAAGATGATGAAAGACCTTTTCTTTTGTGAAACTTTCTCCTAACCATTCAAAAAGATCAAACAAGTCATTTTTTGACATTGAAATAGGTCTTGATTTGTCCACATTGCACTTGGATCCAAAGGCTATGGCACATTTCTAGATAATCGCTAGGGCCTTCCTCAGCACCTCTAGGATGGCTTTCAAAATAGCAAAAAATCGTTAGCAATTAGATTTGCCAAGAGTTGTTGGCTACCAGGTTGCACCAACCCTTGAATTTTCCCACTTGTAGTATTGGCTTCCAAGATGGTGATACGAGGGGGTGAGAGTTGATTGCGAATAGCATAGGGGAAAGTGGGCCTCCTTATTTGATTGACCTTTTAACTTCAAAGGCTCCTTAATTTTGTTATTTAACAACAGCTCTAAGAGATTGCCAGCTCATAGGGTGTGAACTATCTAGCATAGTCGAGGACCAAAGTTTAGTGCTTTCATTGCATCTTTTATGTATGACCAAACAATCCGATCGTATGCTTTTTCCATCTCAATCTTAGTAGGATACATTCTTGATCAGTGAAGTTTTTATACTCTTTGATGTCGACCATTGCTACCAAAATTTTATCATGGATTAACCTTCCATTGTTGAAGTCGTGTTGGTGGGGAGTGATAGCTTTATCTAAGAGTGGAGAAAGCCTTAGGGCGACTGCTTTGGCAATGATTTTATATGCGATTTTCATCATTGTTATGGGCCACCAGTGTTTAACATGAGAGTAGCAGGGAATCTTAGGGATAGGTTTAATGAGGCCTTTTTTCATGCGTATGTCCACACCCCCTTCAACAAGAGCTTTGTTGGCCAATCGCGTGATAGGGATCTTCAGTTCCACCTAGAATTCCTTGAAAAGCTTGGTTGTGATGCCATCCCATTTCGGAGACTTATCCTTGCCTAGAGAATATAACACAAGTGAGCATTCATCTTCGATAAAGGCCATCTCCAACATTTTTTCTTCTGAGAGTGGTATAGTTCTATTGACATTGTTCAGAACAACTTGACGAGCAATTTTTTAGCTTATCCTTATGGTCTTGGATGATTTGATGAATTTTCTCAGAAAACCCTACCATAGTTGGTGATTCAGGTTGGATATTGTACAAAGTATGAAGGGGGTAAACCTAGCCATAACATGCTTTAGCCTTTTGTACTATTATAAACAAATTCCAAAATAGGGGGATAATCTTCTCGATTGGATTGTTTCTTGCTAATGTACCCTCTTATGATATCCTTTAGCACCTGATCAACATGTTCATTTTGCCCATCCATCTTTGGATGACGCATAGTATTGATATTGAATTGTGTTTCTAGCCGCTTAAAGGTAGCTCTCTAAAAGTGATTGCTAAACTTGGGATCACGATCACTCACAATATTACTGGTCAATTTATATAAACTAAATAATTATCCACAAATAGCTCTGCTAAGTTTGGAGAGTTGATGGTGGATTTGGTTGGAATAAACTTATAAAGCTTAGCCAACCTATCTATAATCACCCATACCGAGTCATGACCTTGTACGATGGTTGGTAGACCCACAATAAAATCCACAGAGATTGTTGTGACTGACAAGGCTTCATAAGCTATCAAATGCATGAGTTTGCATTCCACAACACATATGTATTTGTTAAATAGTAGGGTTCATAACACCTAGTGTACATGCATTAGCAAAAACTCATCCGAGCCTGCATTTCCATGATTGGAGTGGTTTGTTCTTGCTAATGCTCATGGCTTAATTAATGACCACATAATACATGAAACTTGAGGGAAATATATGTGTGAATGGCACTTTTAAAAGAAACTAAAGACTTTCTACCGTGAACCGTAGCAATTGATAATATTCTAAACTAAACAATTATGAGGTAGTCCTGCTAACATTTGAAGAGTATTTGAACCATAATAGAATGTGAAAATAAATCACATCTACTCGCAAACAATGAAACATTTTCATCAACATGCAATAGCCTTGTTATGCGTGCATAATAGGTATGCAAAATTGAAGCCTAATAAGTTGAAACAACCAGTCGTTAATGTTGTCTACAATCATCAACAAGTCTCTCTCTCTCTCTCTCTCTCTCTCTCTCTCTCTCTCATGCGCGCCTGCACAATGTTGTATCGATTCTTCCCAGCTAATATTGTTGCAATCTACGTGCTTCATCATTGCCCATTGCTACATGCTTATGGACTAGCGCATAGTTTTTGTTGTTGTGAGGGAGTCTTTGAATTAGGAATACCTTTTATTTTTTTTGAAGCCATTAGGAATACCTTTTAATTTGAAATAAACAAGATCTTACCTATTTTAAAGTAATCTTGTGACTCTAGTGTATAGAAAGAACAACTTACTTTGAATCCATCTTGGTGATTATCAAGTACATAACTGACTGGTACGTGGTAACAATGTCCTTAGCAAAGTACCCTGCAAGATATTACCTATTTTGAAGTAATCTTGTGAATCCATTGTATAGAAAGAACAACTTACTTTGAATCCATCTTGGTGATTATCAAGTACATAACTGACTGGTACGTGGTAACAATGTCCTTAAAACAAAGTATCATACATCATAGTGGAAGCATAAATATTGCTTGGGTGGAAATAAGTCCATCTAGATAGCATGAATTGCATGCAACTCATAAAGAATAGATTGATAATCCCTTGGCCAAAATGAAGTATCTGCCTCTATACTTTTAACTGATACTCTTAAGTTCCTTGCACTCTCCAAAAATGGCATTGAACCATCAAGTACAATTTAACTTTGTCGTATGTAAAAGTGAACTTGTATCAGACTAATTCCAATGCCGCAATCCGTTGGTGCCTTGTCATAGATCCTAAATCAATGAGCAGGGATTTAGCATGTACTAGAAGCCATCTTTCCTGCTTTTGGTGCCATTTATATCAAAAGCTAAAAGCAAATTCTCTCTTGAGAATAAACTTTGGATGGACTTGGCAGTCTTTGCAATATAGTAGCAAGTATCAACTCTAATTCAATAAGCTATGGATTTGGCTCATAGTTGTAGTTTCTAAAGATCCATCTTGGTGATTATCAGGTACATAACTTACTGGTACGTGGTAACAATGTCCTTAACAAAGTATCCTACATCATAGTGGAAGCATAAATACTGCTTGGGTGGAAATAAGTCCAGCTGCATAGCATGACTTGCATGCAACTCATAAAGAATAGATTGATAATCCCTTGGCCACAATGAAGTATCTGCCTCTATATTTTTAAATGATACTCTTAAGTTCCTTGCACTCTCAAAAAAATGGCATTGATCCATTCAAGTACAATTTGACTTTGTCATATGTAAAATGTAAACTTGTATCAGACTAATTCCAATCCCGCAATCCACTAGTGCCTTGTCATAGATCCTAAATCAATGACAGGGATTTAGCATGTACTAGAAGCCATCTTTCCTGCTTTTGGTGCCATTTATCTCAAAAGCTAGAAGCAAATTCTCTCTTGAGAATAAACTTTGGATGGACATGGCAGTCTCAAACTTTGGAATCTACTATGCCATAGTTATAAAATAGGAAGCCTTGCTTTAGATAGTGGCATTTCAAAAACAAACCTTTGTCTAGCTTCTATGCTCAAAGGTGTCTTCATCAGATAGCCCCATGATATGCATGATAAAAACGCTTAAGGGTAAAGTTGTGAGAGCCATACTATAAACAAGCTTTCCTTGGTGTCTTTGCTAACCCAATGCCAAGCTTGAAAGGTTCAAAACTCAAAAGTCCAAAAAATTCCAAAAAATGTGATGTACCTCATTAGGGGTCCAGGATTCCGAAACCTTTTTGTGCCCAAAAGTCATTATTAAAAACCTACAAAATTATGCACCATTGTGCATGCTTGGTAAAGTTAACATAAAATTGAACTTGTCGATCACCGATGAATAATCGACCTTGTCGAGTTGTACGCCGTAGTGGAAGCATAAAAAGTACTTGCAATCAATGCATGTCATAATTGCACTGACAAATTGTACCTTAGATTTTTTAATGGTGAGAGCAAAGCTAAAACATTGCTTTACTTAAGTTCCTTTTGTTTAATGTG
This sequence comes from Adiantum capillus-veneris, assembly GCF_014529385.1. Lineage (NCBI taxonomy): Eukaryota > Viridiplantae > Streptophyta > Polypodiopsida > Polypodiales > Pteridaceae > Adiantum > Adiantum capillus-veneris. The sequence continues at coordinate 107,420,276 of NC_140949.1, read as the reverse complement.
TTCATTTTGTGGAGAATTTTGCAAGATTCAATAAGTTCAAAATTTAAAACTTGAAATTTAACTTGCTTACCAACTTTGGAAATCCCTCTCTTAGTAACTTGGGTGACTTTTAAATTATGAGTCGTTGCATGCCTCTCGAATCTGTTAAAAAACGCAAAGGGTCAACGTTTAAAGCTGAGTATAAAAAGTGTCTTGAAGCTAAGTTTGAATTGATCAAACAGCAACTTGAGGAGGTGAGGAAGGTCAGAATATTCAACAGTACCCTGGGAACATCTAGGTTCATTGAGATTTTGCAAGAAAGTAGGGAAGCTTTTGTCATCGTAGGGAAACGATTGAAATCTGAGGAATGGAATAGGGCAAGTGTTGCCGGAACGTCTGGATAAAGTTGTGGGTCCTTGCTCAAGTAGAGGTACTTTTCATGGTATTGCAAGGTCGCTTCCCTATCAGCAAATGTATGTATGGTTGATGGAGACATTATGGCTTAGCTCGAGCATGATCAAAATTTGTAATTTTTTGGTTAAGCTAATTTGTAATTTTGCAAAAAAAAAGGTTTTTATTTTGTGATGTGATTAAACACTATCGGCTGAAAGCATGTTAACCTGTCGCGCTTTTTGTGCTAGTTAGTAGTTTCAAGTTAGCACATCTTCAAAAAGTTGGGCGTCCGGTAAATTTTTCAAATAATATCAAAATTTGTCGGAGGTTGTACATTTGGATTCCTTGTTTCAAGTGCTTTCTATTGATATATCATATGTCATAGATCTTGGAGATGTAGCTCAAGTTATTGTACTAGTTAGCATATGTCAATATTGTGCTAGTTAGCATTGTCCGGAACATGAAAAAGCATAACATGTTAACATGCTTTCACCCTACCACAAGTAATATTTATTGGTAAGACGTTTGTGCACACATTAAGAGGAGATATGGATACATATAATGCAAAACATTGCTATTATAGCCATCTTCAACAACAATATATTTTTACTTGGCAGCTCTAATATAAGGCACATATCGGTAGGTTTGCATTTTATTAGTGGAATCTTCGCAGATTCTTGATTCATTTAGATCAAAGAGCTCTGAAACCCCAATAGCACACCCCGAAATAGTGATCGACCGTGGGCGGGTAAGTCGATAACCTTGAGCGCAACTTCCATAGCCATTACACACTCCTGGAAAGCTGCTATTGAAATTGTATTTTATAAAACAAACAAGGAACAATACGCCATCCCCCGCTCGCTCGTGTTGCCAATAGTTTTGCCCTCATGATTTTGACGCCATTGCCATCCCCTGCTTCTACTCTTGCCATCGCACACCACCTGCATCTGCACTCCCTGCCTGCCAACCAGGAGTCTCAAAGGATCTTGAAAATTTTGCATTTTAGAAGGGTTTTTTAAAATCGTTAGCACATGCTCCCTCATGTGCAAAACCTTGTGGCATTAGATTGAGCCACATAAAGATGAATCTAGTCTTATGATTTCTTTTTTATTATCTTATTTAAATTGTGTCATAGTGATGAAATGTGTAGATTGGCTTATGGTATATTGCTCATTTTGTATAAATTGTTAAAAAAGAAAGAGAAAGAGTAAGAGGGAGCTTGAGCTCTTGCAAGCATACGGGAAGCATACACACACAAAGATGGAGGCAAACCTTCTTCTTCTTCATTAACTCAAGATAAGAAGTCTACAGAGCATAAAAAGGCAACATGAAGGGAAATTAGTACAATGGTCTAATGTGAACTGCTAGTGAGTGAGCTCGATGGATAAATGTACCGTCAATTCAGTAGGTAGACCAAGTCGACATAGTCCGGTTGTAGTATCAGAAGCAAAGATATGCATATACACCAAAAGGCGCACCAATGATTATGACTATCAGTGATAGTCATCAAGGAGTAGTACATGGTGACCTTGATATCTCAACACTCCTTCTCAAGCCCAACGCTAACTCCTGTATGATGCCAACCCTTGCTTGAAACCATTGCAGCTTTACCGCTCCAAGGTCCTTTGTGAAGAATCTGCAACTTGCTCATTAGTCATCATGTACTCAACGTCGATGTTGCCTTCCAAAACCCTCTCTTGGATGAAGTGGTAATGCACCTCAATGTGCTTTGTCATCGCATAAAACCTTGGGTTCCGAGCCAATTGTATATTGTTGAGGTTGTCACAATAGATGACAATCGGCCTCTGTACTTGTACTCCAAAGTCCTAAAGTAGCAATCCCAATCGTGCTACTTCACATGCCACCACTGCAACACCCATATACTCTACCTCTGTACTTGATAGAGCAACCGTAGGTTGCTTCTTGCTACTCCATGTGATAGCAACACTCCTAATGGAAAACATAAAACCCATGGTTGACATGGGATCATATGTGCTACCAACCCAATCCGAATATGTGTAACCATAGAGCTGCAACTCAATATTAGCCCTATAAAAGAGTTCATGATCCAAAGTAGCACTCACATAGCGCAATGTGTGTTGTATTGCATCCATGTGTGTCTTCCTAGGAGGTTGCAAAAATTGACTCACCAATCCAAATGTGTAGCTGAAGTCTAGATGTGAGATAGTCAAGTAGGTTAAGCTACCAACCATCTTCTTATACATGGTAGCATTTTCAAGTGCTTGGCATACATCACTCCACAGTTTCAAATTCTGATCCAAGGGCATTGCAATCGGTTTACAATCAATCATACCATACATTTCTAGCATGCTTAAACCATATTGTCTTTGTTACAGCTATGTACCCTCCGTTGTGCAAACAATTTCAATGCCCAAAAAATATTGCAAGTCTTCCAATAATTCATCTCAAACTTGTACACAAGTAGATTTTGTACACCCTCTACTTCAGCCATATTTTCACCTCTAACAATCAAGTCATCCACATAGATGCATATCACCACAATTCCTACTTCATTCTTTTGCACATACAATGATTGATCTGCATTAGACATCTCAAAACCCAAAGACACAAGAAACTCCACAATCCTCTCAGACTAAGCTCTAAGTGCTTGCTTCAGACCATAAAGTGAATTTCTTTAACCTCCAGACAAAATCACATAGTCTCATACTCACATAAGCTTGTGGTGGTATTATATACACAACTTCCTTCAAGCCTACATTTAAGAAAGCATTCTTTACATCCATTTCTTTCAACACCCATCCTAAATTTTCAACCACTCCAAACAAGCATAGGGTAGCCATCTTTCCTATAGGATTGAATTTATCCTAATAATTAATCCCATATTTTTGTGCATAACCATTGTCCACCACAAGCCTTGCCTTGTACCTAGTTGCAATGCCATTACAATTGTGCATTATCTTGTACACACATTTGCATCCGATTCCCCTCTTTCCCACTAGTAATGGTGCGAATTCCCATGTTTCATTGTCATCAAGGAAAACCGTCTCCTCATCCATAATATACCACCATTTCTCATCTTTGAAAGCATCTTTAAAAAAAAGTGGTTTCTACTACTTGTATAATCCTTGCTATATATGCACAATGATGAGCCACATAACCGTTATAAGTCAATCTTTGCACACTATTTCTTACTCTCTCATAATTGCATAGTCCAAGATCACTTCAATGTCAACATTCATCATGACCAGGACTCAAATTTGGCAGGTGAAGGATATCAACCTCCTTTTCTCTTCCCTTCTCTTGATACACTTGACGAGCTAGCATGACTTTTTCTTTCATGTCACTCCATGGCTTCTCACCATCCTGCATTAGGTGACCCTTGCAGCCCACTCAAAACCTATGACTACGTACTTGTATTTTTTGCTACCATATTATCTCTTACATCAGCCCCTACACATCAACATACCAACTTCCTATTTCATTTTTTTTTTAAAAAAAACCTTTGCTCACCCTAACTTTACCTATGATAGGATTGTAACATTTATATCCTTTCTACTCTAGGGAAAATCAAATAACTACACATTCTTTTGCTTTTGAACCAAGCTTACTTCTCAACTTAGCTGACATATGCACTTGGGCAACACATCCAAACACTTAAATCCGATACATATCCAATTTTTCACCACAAAACTTCTCTTCCGATGCCATATCATATACCGTAGCAAAACAAATCCTATTTATAATGTAAACATCTATAGCAACAACCTCATCCCAAAAATAATGAGATCATATCGTGTACTGTAGCAATACGGATCCTATTCATAATGTAAACACTTGTAGCAATAGCCTCATCCCAAAACTAATGAGATATATTCTTCCAATTCATCAACGCTCTAGAAACTTCTGTTAATGCTTATTCTTCCAAACTCCGCACGAAAACTGCGTGTGAAGTCATACTTTTTAAGAAAACCATTGAACTCATTGGAGAAGTATTTTCCCCCTCCATCTGACGTTTGGCACTTTATATGTTTTCGAGTCTATTTTTCAAGCCTTAAAATTATGAAAGTAAATAGACTCAAAACATATCAAGCGCCTGACATCCCCCCCATGTCTCAATGGAGGTGACCGTTGGTGGTGGTGAATGTTCGTGGAATAACCTCCATGCTACGCCTCAGTCCGGACTTATAAATAACTGCTAGATTCCGAAAGAAACCTGGACTCTGCCACCCATCACAACAAAGCAACTTCAAAAACTTTAACAAAAGCACCAATTACAGTTCAAATATAATGCTTGACACTATTATCTTATCATTAAAAAAATGAGCTTCACTTCAAAAGTAGACATATTAGTACAAAATAAACATCATAGTCAGGAGCTCTGCAAGCATATCTCTGGCATGGATGAAGTGCTCTGCTACCAGACCATCATGATCGTGTGCTCTCCTTGTTTTCATCCTGTCAATAGCTTTCCTTACCCTTTTGGCAGTAAAGAAAGAACATGTCTCCGGGCATGTCTCTAGTGGGTCCGATAGAGGTGGTTGTCTTAATGCTGTGTAGAGAGATGTGGCATATTCCCCCCATGTCTCAATGGAGGTGACCGTTGGTGGTGGTGAATGTTCGTGGAATAACCTCCATGCTTCGCCCGAGTCCGGACTAATAAATAACTGCTAGATTCCGAAAGAAACCTGGACTCTGCCACCCATCACAACAAAGCAACTTCAAAAACTTTAACAAAAGCACCGATTACAGTTCAAATAGAATGCTTGACACTATTATCTTATCATTAAAAAAATGAGCTTCACTTCAAAAGTAGACATATGAGACAACCAAACAAGGACAAGGCTGAGGATCTACAGCTGTTTAAGAAGAGAGGATCCGTTGTCACTCAATCTCCCCGTCTTCTCCAAGCTCTCCGTCTTCCAGCTCATCAGCTCCACTGATTCTCCGATAAGCATCACGATCTTTCTTGTGTCTCTTATGTCTATTTTCGCTGTCCGAATTGGATTCATAACCATGCTGAAGCAGCAAGTACACCAAAGCAATGAATAACTATAGATATAGAATTGGCACACACAAATAACAAGCACACAAATAACAAGCACACAAATAACGAGCACACAAAAAACTAAGATAAGAGACCACATATAAGTACAAAGAACCAACCTTTCGAGATGATTTTCTTCTATCACTACTATGCTTGCGAGACCTTTTTACCTCCTCTCTGTCTTCCTTTCCTGAACTTCCATCATCACTACTCCTGCTACGATGACTTTTTCTATGCTTCCGTTCCTTTTCCCTCTCACGATCTCGATCCTTCTCCTTATCTTTTCTTCTTTCTTCCTTTTGGACATAATTATTCCCAATATCAACCACATCAGCAGGAGTCTCTCTCTCCTTCTTGATTGGCTTATCTTTCTCTTTCTCACTAGCATCAGCAACATTATCTCGGTCCTTTCTGCTTGATCGTTCCTTTTCTTTCTCAGAAGCCTCAGCAAGAGCCTGACTCTCCTTCCTGATTTGCCTCTCTCTCTCCTTCTCTTTCTCCTTCTCTTTCCTCTCTTTCTCCTTCCTCTTTTCTCTCTCTCTTTCCTTTTCTCTCTCCCTTTCTTTCTCCTTTTTGGCCTGACAAGAAATATCATAAAGAGAAAACACTTGAGTTCTCAAAAGATGATGAAATGATAAACAATGTCAACTCATTCCCATAAGAAGATAAATTCCAGAAAACAAACAAAGTAGGACACCTGTCAGTCATATGCTATAGATTGAGAAAATCTCTACAGATAAATTGTAGTACAAACCATGGAATCCTATCACTTGCCTAGCCTTACCTTCTCCTCTTCCCGTTTCTTCTCTTTCTCCCTGGCCTTTTGTTGCAAAGCCGCCACGTACTCTTCGAAGAGTTCTTGACGACAGGAGTCATCCGTCAAAGCTCTACAAAAAACAAATAGGATTTATCCTTACGATACATCACCTATATATCATGATACACAGGCTAAATTACCGAAATTCTGGAGCATTTTCCAACAGCATCCTGCAGTCTTCCCAGCTAGAAGTTGCTGTTATGGACTGTAAAATTAACATACCGCAAATTTGACAATGCTTTAGCCTCAACAAGTCTTCTTTTGACTTACAAACGGCTTTCCTTCTAATGAAAACCAAGGAAGAGGAACACACCTTCTCAGCATGCAGAAGCTCATTAAACTCATCTATCAGCCTTTTCCTTCTTTTAGCTTCTTTCTCCTCCTTTTCTTTTGCTCTGTCTAGTAGATCCTCAAATATGATCTGGAAAGTGCATGTCAGTACACCAAAGAACTAAATATCAGATACTTTTACTAAAAATTTCTCTCACAAAAACATACACACAGCAAAGACTTGACCACTTGAAACAGCATTTAAACATTCTCAAACATGATATGGAATTTTCTTGAAGGATCGGTCTTCACTCTTTGAGCACGCGGCTGGGATGATATCATAATTCACATCTACGTATACCTGGTTAACAGTACTTTCAACAGAGTGATTCGAACCATACTCCAAGGCACAGACCCACAAATCCTTTGTCTCGTTGACTTCAAAATTGCATTACTGCAGCAAGGACATTGAATATGACTACACACAACTGAAACTAACCTTAAGGTTTGATTCATCTATCGTCCCCAAGTCACCTGCATCAGCAAGGGCATCTTTGAACATGTCGAAAGTCCAAGTTGATGTTATATTGATCTGGTCCAACAATTCTTTTTGAGAAAATAAGCATATCTTACTTTCAATCAAAGCTATTTCAATCTTAATGACCAACACACCTTTGCAGCTTTGATTGCCTCTTTTGCTATCATCTTATCTTCTTGATACTGCATTGCATGAAGCAAATTCAGTGACACCAAATCTATCATATATTCACTATACAAAGAAATCAGGCAAACAAGCACTAACATACAACTTCTACACCACTAAACTGTGTACAGGATAAGCCGTCTGTCATTAAGAAATTCCCAATGGTGCTGATAAACAGTTTTGTTTCTAATAACGTGCTTTAAGATCCAAAAGAGATCCTCACTTTGCAATCAGCTGAGAGCTCATTGATGTGTCACTTAATCCAGAAACACCCCTGTGCATGAACTAACCTGTACACAGTTCCCTTCCCAGGCGTAACCATCACCAAAACCCATATATAAACTAACGACGCTGTGTCAGCACCAGAGGACTCTTGGACCACAACGAGATGTAGGCCAAATCACAGAAATGTATGCCTTGATTTGAGGGCCAAATCAAAAACTATATTTTACCTACCAAGTACATACTTTAATGTCAATGAAGTAGGAGATAAAAATAAATAAAAATAGAGGAGAATCAACACAGATTCTACTAATGCAATCTGTGAAATCGCTTATTATACGGAATTTTGAGAAGATGTTATATATACCTGGATGAATCCAGGATAAGCCCAGATTCACTCTTTAAGGAAAGTGCAAGGTATAGACCCATGGTAGTCACCCACAAGACAATATAACCATCAGCTCCATCATGGATAATATTGACTAAATACCACGACATCCCCACTAGCGTCGTCAGTGCTCAATAGTGGGTGTAGAACTAGGTACTAACATATGCTCCCAAACACGACAAAGACCACACACACACACACACACAGAGGAGCATGTACTGAGTTTCTGTCATGACTCCGGAGATCAAGGGCAGACTCGGCCATAATGAAGCCTAGCACTAAAAGAAACATTAAATCGAAAAAATTGAGAAGATGCTTTTAACTGAAATTAAGGTCTTGCACCGGTTGCAACGATAGAGCAAGGGCGCATATCAGGTTTTTTTTTTTTTTTTTTTTTTTTTTTTCTGGGGGGGGCGGGGGGGGGGGGGGGGGGGGGGGGGGGGTGTTGCTTCGCATCCTCTTTAAAAAGGTTGGAGCTTCAAGATGCTAGCACAAGTGATTGCATCGGGAAAGATGCTCTCACATCGCATCGCAAAAATGCTCTCGCTTTATAGAGCCACACAAATGTATGACAATGTGACCATTCCATGCAATTGGTTATCGAATCTGTCTCGCGTTCCAATCCGGTGGTTGTGTTGGGTTCAAATTGTGATTGCGCAAGTTCTTTCAAAACCTCATGTTGGTGGAGCAAAGGTTGTAGTGAAGAATCTTGGGAGATTTCACATAAATAGTTTACTTTTAGTGCAAAACTTATAATTGTTTGTGTAAATGACAATCCTTTAAGGCGAATCAAAGAAATACAACGTTTTTGATGGTAAGATAACATAATGAATTAATTTTGACAGTCCCATTAAGGTGCATCAATGAACTACAAAGTTCTAGATTAGCAGCAAATACCTAACCATAGTAGCAATGGAACTCCTCGATCGTTCCATAAAATACAATTTTCAAAGCTTTAAAGCTGGGCTGACTTGATTAAAAAGTATACCAAAGCATTTCAGTCATTACACCAGAATCGCAACAACATTCATATAAGCTACGAAATACTTCAAGGCATCGTGTCACAAAATTGCTGATGTGTCAAGCCACTAACGAACTGAGCCAACCTACAGATCCTGGCTAAGGGGTCTAAACCCTAGAAACCATAGAAGAAGCACGAGTTCTCACCAACTTGCAGTTCCTAACCGAGCGGAGCAAATTATTAAAGAAGTTTCTACCAACTTATGGGACCCCGTCTGATGGGGGCCCAAGTTCCTCGGGTTCATAATAAAATAAAGCAAGACCAACACACACACTCTCTCAAAAATCATTGCGTAGAGAATTGATGGCGTGGCAGCAGCTGTACGGACACCCCGCGTTTTGCACTGACATGCCACGTGGCGGACTGTACGACAGTCCGCATTTTGCATTGAGAGCTCGTGACATGGCAGTTGTACGGATTTCCGCGCTGGCAGCTTTTGGGCTCAAGGCTTTTGGACCACATGCTTGCCATGTAGCTGCTTTTGGGCCTAGGGCCTTATGTGCCATGGACTAATTCTCTAGCACATTTTCCCCGTGTGGAAGTGTAGAGCAAGGAAGTGCCGGTTGGAACTGAGTTGAAGGAATATAAAGAAATACCGAAAGGGGCGCCAGGGTTTGGGGCCAACGCTCTCTTGGGGTGGAACTTCGCCACGCCACATCTCAGGTGTCGTGCATCTCTTTCAATTCAGTTGTTTGAAGTGCTTAAAAGATTGTTCGGTCTGTTCTTTTCCGCTGGCACGTGGTGCGCTTCCGTTACATTGAGCTCCAGTGGTGTGCTTTTTTCAAAGCATACCAATCCTACCAAGAACAGACAGAGCATCATGGCATTTATGGATTCGGCAGAGTACCTGCAGTTTCTTCTCAACAAGCTTCATGACATAATCTCCTAATGCCGCAGAGTTTCCAACAGTTTTTGAATTACATGTTACCCCCTCTAATGCCCTAGAAAGTCCCACCTCCTCCAACACCAGAAATTACGAGAGCTTTCAACCAGCAACCTTCACAGCTGTCTGTTCCAATTGGGGGAGTCTTCAAGAACATGGTGCAACTGTCTGGCCCTGATCCAGTGCAACCACCTTTGCCACCGTCGTTGCCACCACCTCCCCCACTACTACCACCACCTGCGTACAATGGATGGAGCCCATATGGATATCCTTATTATCCATATCCAGGGTATGCACCTAACCAACCAAAGGATCTCAAGGAGGCAACACGACAGTCAAATTTTTCACTTCTTCTGGAGTGAAAGATTGGAAGAAAGAATTGCAGTTTCTACAACAATTCAACAACATCTATCCCTTCGGAAATTACACAAAAGAAACAAAGATTTCTGGAGCAACTAAAGGATAATGCTATGCGTGGTGGAGTTCTATCGCGACACAACCGGACGTTCCAAGGACATGGCAAGCTTTCAAGACAATTTTTGCACACAGTTCTATGACTTCTCTATTTGAAGTCCGGATCTTGTCAAAATGGGGCAACTTTAAGATGCTTGCCAAAGAGATCATGGAAGACTACAACCAAAGGTTCCTCGACATCAACCCTTCGCTATCTTTCTTCAAGTTGATTCCCTGAATCCCTTGGAGGACCGGTGCAATCGATACACAATTAGACTGTCATCACCATTACAAGAGTATTGTCTGTCTAAGCAATTAACCACAATGAAAGCGTGTAACAGGGACGGGCACCACGTGCCAACGGAAAAGAACAGATCGAACAACTTTAAGCACTTCAAATAACAACTAAACTAAAAGAGATGCACGACACACGAGGCACAGAGTTGCGGAGATCCACCCCAAGAGAGCACTGGCCCCAAACCTTGGCGCCCCTTTCCATATTTCTTTATATTGCTTCAACATGGTACAACCCCCATGCCTCTGCTTTGCAATCCCCCTAGGTAGACTGCCAGAGTGAGGCCAGGGGTCATATTTTAAGACCCTTGGCCTCTAAAAGAAGTTTACATGAAAGGCTACAAACTCAAAAGCATATGGGTTCAAAAGCACAACCCAAATTAGCTAGTGCAAAAGCAAGAAATCCGTACAACTGCCATGTCAGCACCATCATCGTACAACGCGGAGCTCCGTACATCTGCCACATCAACAGTTCAACGCAAGTTGCGGGTGATCCGTACAGCTCTGCCACGTCATCAATGTGAACGCCATTTATTCCCTAGTGACTTGGGCCCCCATGGACGCAGTCCCATAAGTTGGTAAAACTTTAACGAGTTCGCCCCACTCGTCGAGGATCTGTAAGTTGGTAAGAACTTCTGATGCTTCTTATTCTTCTAGGATTTAGGCTCCTTAGTCAGGATCTACAGATTGGCTCCATTCTTCAGTGGCTTGAGATGTCAGCAGTTGGTGACATCCCCCTTCTTGAAAGAAAGTAATCATCCGTGATTACCGTATATCAGCAAAGCAACTCAAGTTAGTTCAGAAATTTTCGAGGGTCATCCCGAGAGACATTCCAAGAAACAATCAGTTTCTCATTCCAAATTGCAGCTCTTGATATCCTGGATCGTTGGCTTTCAAGAAGAATCTCATCCAATAAGGAGTATATTCTCATTCCAGATCGAAGCTCTTGACATTCGGGTGTAGTAAAATTAGTCATCACGCCCAAGCCGCGCTGATATCCAATAGGTGTCTTGATGTACCAAAATTACATACCCAAGCAATCGCATCCAATTAGGAATATTCAATGGTTGGCACTTCACAATACAACACAAATGCTTACATATGCATGTTACAAGACACAACGAACAACACTGTTCAGGACTCCCCCAAAACAGGCGGTCTGCGATATGAAGCTACTCAACAACCGCCTCGTCACTCCCCCCGTAGGAAAAGGTCTGGGCCATGAGCTCAGAGGACTGACGTAACCAAACGCACCCCAAACATCCCGTCTGTGTCGATCGCAGGTTTTCCAATATACAACAAAACACTCCCCAAGCATCCCGACTGCGTCATTCTGAGGTTTAGACAATACCAAAACAGCATGTCTCACTACTCCGCCCAAAAGTAATCACCAAGCACTGAAACCAGTCTTAAAACCAGAGTCAAAACAATTCAAATCGGCACCAAGACAGGTTCAAAACTGATACCATCTATTTCAAACAAATTCCAAACAAGAACACCAAACAAATTCTCAAACAAAATTCAGTAAACTGCTAATTCAAACTGAAAAGGCATTCCCGACATCAATCGAACTCAAAAAGACGACTGGGTTCACATCTGAAATCTGCACCAAAACTAGGGTTAAATTTCTTCCATAAGGTTGTAGCCGACCCCAGCATGATCCATAAGCTCTTGAATAGTCGACAAACAGTGTTGCTCTACCGGTAATGGTAGTCCCAAGACATAGCAATCACACTCGCCTCCATTGAGCAGGGCAGGTCACATGGGAGATGGATTTATTGTAGATTTGTGGATTTCTGCAAAGCATTTGACATAGTATCAAGAGCTCAATTGATGCGCACACTGCACGAGATGGGGATGCCCATTGTGTTGATTTGGGGAATTATGGCTCTATACAGATCAGTGGCGGGACATGTACGCACCCCAGAGGGGATATCTAATTTAGTTCACTCTACCCTTGGGATGAAACAAGGTTGCCAATGGTCTCCTACTCTATTTGGTATATATGTTGATGAGGTGTCTGATTACATTGATAAAGAGGGTGATAGAGGTGCCCAACAGGCAGGGACATGGATCCCATTGTTATTATATGCTGATAATATTGTGTTGATCTCTGACTCACCAGAGGATATGTACTATGCAGTGACAGTTAGATCGTTACACACTTTTGCAAAGGATATGGATTGTCAGTAAACATTAATAAAACCAAGGTTATGGTGTTCAACACCACAACATAGTGGATCAGGAGATCAGCACCGGCTTTCACATATGGTGAGGAGATTGTAGAGTATATAGATGCATACACTTACCTTGGGGTTGTCTTCAATGCGCAAAGGTTTGCTTTGGGGAGAGCAGCAAAGACTAGACTGACTAGAGCTTATGCGGCCTTGGAAGGCTTGGAGAAGATATGTTCGCAGGTTTAGTTCCAAAAACCTCGGACAAAGTTATGGCTTTTTGATACTTTAATAGCCTCAGCTATGTTGTATAAGGTGCATTGGCTAGGATGGTTGGAGACGTATGGAGAGGCCCTTGGTATCTATGATCTCTCAATTGATCAGAGCGAAGGTCTTTGTACGCTACGCTATCATTCGAGCAGAGCTAGTTGCCCCTTCTATGGAGATTAAGGCGCTTACCAAATCAGTCTCCTTTGTGCACACCTTGTAGAATACTACTAGAGAGAGATGCTAGACTGGCCCTTGAGTCTTCTCAACAAGTGCGAGCACAGCTTGTGGATTTGCAACAAATCTTACTACTGCTAGATGTCCAAAAGCTCTTGGGCGAAATGAAGAGAACGAATGGAACCGATGCAGCCGGGCATCCACACCACACTGTTGGCGTGAGACCACAAGAGGAAAGAGAAGAAGAACGTGCCGAGGTGCACAAAGAATCTTCGGATCGGAATGAACGGCCTACTCCAAGGAAAGGCCAGGAAAAAGCGCTCTCTTTGCTAGACGAGAGCAAGGACATCTCTATCTCATCTTCATCTTACTCTCCTGATTATACTTCTACTTCTCGATCGTCTCGTCAGAAGAAGGAAGCCGCTACTACTACTACCCTACATCAACCCAAAGATAAGCCTCGATTCAAGAAGCATGGTCGCAAGTCTCAACATCGCATGAGAGTCTTCAAATCGGGCGACAAGGACATCAAGTTCGAAACCTACAACGGGCGGAGAGATATCTCCAAAGCATTGTCCTTCATCAGACAGTTTGAAGTCGCCTTTACCAATGGGCACTTCACAAAAAGATCCAAATTGCGCCATGTGGGGATGCACCTCAAGGAAACGGCAAGTAATTGGTGGTTAGCCAAGATTCTGGAAGGTTCTCAGGCCAGAACTTGGGAGACATTCAAATCTGAATTTTATAAACAGTTTCTTCCGCCTGACTTCGAGCAGGAGATACGTAAGGAATGGGACTGGCTCGCCCAGGGGGAACATGAGAGAGTCACTACCTATGTGGACAAGTATTGGTTGGTTCTTCTGAAGGTCACTCCCTTCATGAAGATTGCCGACAAGGAAAAGAAACGAAAGTTCGAAGCGGGTCTCCAACCGCAGCTTCGAAAGAGTATGAAAGTGTATCCGCATGACACTCTTCAGAGGATGATGGAGTTAGCAATCATTGCTAAGGATTTGCACTCAACCGGGACACCCAGAAAAATGGAGCATAGCACTTACCGTGCAAGACAAAGAGAGGTCTACGATGACCAAGGGGGCCAAGGAAGAAAACGTCCTCCATCTAGGGACCATGATCATTCTAAGAAGCCAGAGGGCAATGGCAAGCGAACTAAGTATCTCTCTCCTACTCAACTCCAAACCTTCAGAGAGGAAGGAAGATTCTTCTACTGTGGAGAGTGTAACAAACTTGGACACTCCAAGTCAAGAATCAACCGCGACAGCACCAAATAACCACTTCAAAACAATTCACTATTAAAAAAAGCAAAAGACTCTCTAAGAGAGAGAGAGAACTGATGCTTTTGATTTTAAAAGCTTTTGGGGCTCTGCTTTTGGGCATCCCTTGTAACCTTTAAATTAGTGGTGAGGGCCTCACTTCTCAGAGCATCTGGACGCATAGTCTGAGAGTGAAACCCTAACCGCTCTCTTGTACTTTGATGATTGATTAATACAAAAAGAAATACCGAAAGGGGCGCCAGTCTTTGGGGCCAATATCTCTAGGCACGGAACTCCGCCGGGCCAGTGCAAATCTATTGTGATCTGTGAATTGTTTTGAAGTGGTTATTTGGTGCTGTCGCGGTTGATTCTTGACTTGGAGTGTCCAAGTTTGTTACAGAGAGAAAGGACATATGAAGCCGGACTACCCTCTAAAGCAGCAACGGCAAGAACAAGCCTCTACGAGGCAAGATAAAGCAAGGAAGGAACCCGCTCCACCAAGCTCGAACTCAATTCCAGATGTTCAAGGAAACACTGCAACGGAGAAGGGGAAGCGTCAGCTTCTGAAGGGCTGGGGATCTCTGAACAACCAGCGAGTACTGATTCTTTATGATCCAAGATCCACGGATAACTTCATCTCCCTGGATACTGCGGAACGTTTGTGTCTCACACCGGCTCAGCTTGGCACACCGGTTACATCCGGGTTGGCATTCGAGGGGTTGACAACCAATGCAACTCCCGTGCAAGGGCAGCTCAATCTTCGGATTGGCGAGTACAAGGACCGCGAATCATTTTTGATGGCACCCATCGAGGGATGTGATATCATCTTGGGTATGCCATGGCACTTCCACATGACACCTATCCCCGATTATGTGGAAAAGACCCTCACTTTTGATCATGGGGGTAAGAAAATAAAGATTCCTGCTGATGTAGGAGATTGGTAGTTCCCAATTGTAAGTCATATCTCCATTAAGAAAGAAATGAAGAAGTGTGTTTCTGCTTACTTGATTTTTGCACGTGAGAAGGATAAAACTAGTGGGGATCCACTCTCTAGTCTGGAAATTAAGCGTTTTCAATTTATTGAAACGTACAAAGATTGTTTCACGGAAACACTCCCTGATGAACTACCTCCGGTACGCCCGGAAGATCACCGCATAGATCCTCATACCGGGTAGCTCGCCTCCCAATCAACCCCCTTATCAGGTGAGTCTTGCTCAGCAAGAGGAAATTTTGAAGCAAGTCAACGAGCTTCTAGAGAAAGGGTTAGTACGGCCAAGTGCTTCACCCTACTGCTCTCCAGTTCTACTGGTGCAGAAGAAAGATGGCACGTTTCGAATGTGCATAGACTATAGGTCTTTAAACAAGATCACGATCAAGAATCGCTTTCCGATCCCTCGGATTGATGATATACTTGATAAGTTGCAAGGTGCAAGTGTCTTTAGTCGCATAGACTTAAAGAGTGGGTATCATCAAATACGGATCGCCCTTGAGGATGTCCATAAGACTGCTTTCCGCACAACCTTTGGACTATATGAATTTTTGGTAACGCCTTTCGGCCTGACCAATGCTCCTGCGACGTTCAATCGCATGATGGACCGCATTTTCAGCCCGTATCGATCTTTTACGGAAGTATTCTTTGACGACATACTCATCTTCTCTAAGTCAGAAGAGGAACACCGGAAGCACTTGGACCTAGTGTTTCAAGAATTGCGAAAGCATGAGTTGCATGTGAATGCAAAGAAGAGCGAGTTCTTTCTCTCAGAGATACACTATCTCGGCCATATAGTCTCTCACAATCAAGTGAGTATGGATCCTGCCAAGATCCAAGTGGTAGAAGATTGGCCTATTCCCACTACGGTACATGATGTACGTAGCTTCCTGGGATTATGTTCGTATTATCGAAGGTTTGTCCGAGGATTTGCTCATGTAGCAGGACCACTTCATGATTTGACAAAGAAGAAGATTCCTTTCAGATGGGGATCAAGACAACAAGGAGCTTTTGATCCGCTCAATTACTTGCTAAGCCATGGACCTATTCTGATAGTGCCTGACTTAAGGAAACCATTTGAGGTTCACTGCGATGCTTCAGGCGATTGCATTGGAGCAGTGCTAAACCAAGAAGGCCATGCAGTGGCCTACGAAAGCAGACGGCTTAAGGATGCAGAGTTGCATGCATCAATCTACGAAAAAGAACTCACGGCTGTGATTCACGCCTTATCCAACTGGAAGCACTATCTTCTAGGAGCGGATTTTGTGATCAAGACTGATCACCAGAGTTTGCGGTATTTTCTTACGCAAAGGAAACTATCTGAGAAGCAGATGAGATGGGCAAACTTTTTGTCTACGTTTCACTTCCAGATCCTTCACACGGCTGGGAGTAAGAATGTGGTCGCGGACGCATTGTCTAGGCGGCCAAGGGTGAACGCTATCACTTCGGTATATCATCAAGAATTAGAAGCACTACTAGATTTGTATCCGAATGATCCAGACTTCTCCACCGTTTGGGGAAAGCTACATCGTGGAGAGAATGAGTTTCCCTATTCCATTCGGGACGGTTATCTCTACCACCATCAGGCCATATGTGTGGCAGAACCATTAAGAAAGAAGATCATGGATGAAGTACATGCTTCGCCTTATGCGGGTCATCGGGGTATTCTCCCTACGACCTTAGCAATAAAAAGATATTTCTTTTGGACTAGCCTTAAAGCAGACATTGACAAGTATGTCAGGGAATGCTTGGTTTGCCAAAAAGTGAAGTATGATCGGCATAAGACGCCTGGGTTGTTACAACCATTGCCTGTGCCTAATGAACCTTGGGAAAGTATTGCCATGGACTTCATCATGGACCTCCCTAGAACTCAAACCGGAAATGACGCGATCTGGACCATTGTGGACAGGTTTAGCAAGCAAGCACACTTTATATCACAAAGTGATGACGTGGCGGACAACAAAAACCCTAATTTCTGCCAAAAACCCTAAAATTCCTGCAAACCCTAATTTCTGCCAGAAACCCTGATTTCCGGAAATCGCGGAGGTAGAAAAAAAAAATTTAGAAAATGATGAGCGACGCGAATTTTGAAAGACTCTCTAAGAGAGAGAGAGAACTGATGCTTTTTATTTTAAAAGCTTTTGGGGCTCTGCTTTTGGGCATCCCTTGTACCTTTAAATTAGTGATGAGGGCCTCACTTCTTAGAGCATCTGGACGCAGAGTCTGAGAGAGAAACCCTAACCGCTCTCTTGTACTTTGATGATTGATTAATACAAAAAGAAATACCGAAAGGGGCGCCAGTCTATGGGGCCAATATCTCTAGGCACGGAACTCCGCCGGGCCAGTGCAAATCTATTGTGATCTATGAATTGTTTTAAAGTGGTTATTTGGTGCTGTCGCGATTGATTTTTGACTTAGAGTGTCCAAGTCTGTTTCAGTGGTATCAGAGCACGGCCGATTTCTCTTCTACAGGAAATCCGATCCCCGAATTTTTTTTTCCGCGGCACCTATGGCTTCAGGCAATGATCAGTTGACTCCCTCTGCATCTAGAGATGCGGGTTGGGATCACAACGAAGATTCACACAGAGAGTATGGCCCGCCTCGGCCTACTCAGGCGGAGCAATGAGAGATGGAGCGTCGTCAATTGATTCACGATGCAACAAAGATAATGCTCAATTTTGCCAAGGACCCGAAGATGGCAAAATATATGAACCAGACCTCTTTGGAAGAGGTACAGATGGACCGGCAAAGAACCGCAACACCACTCCCGAAACCCGCTCTCAAGAAACCTTCTACCTCCAAGAAAATATACGGAGAAGGAACTAGAGAACGTGGTTGATGCACGGATTGCTCAGCTATTTGACACGCAAAAGAAAGGCAAAAAGCACGGCAAAAAGCAGAAGAAAGGCACTGACTTCCCGGGATATTTGGGTCGTCGGTCGACATTCGACAAGGCAAAGAAACACAAGAAGCGTGTTCGATTTGAAGGAGTACCCAGTTCTTCTTCTTCTTCTTCTTCTTCTGATAGTCCTTCTAGCTCCTAGGATTCGAGCAAAGAAGATAGAAAAGGTAAAAAGCGAAGAAAGAAACAAAGCTTCGGAAAGGGCAAGAAAAAGGCAAAGAAGGCTACATCTCGCCCAATGAGTGACAGTTCTACTGACGACTCGTCTACAGACAGCTCAGATTCTGATGATGGAAACTTTTAGCTCTGATACCACTGTAACAGACTTGGACACTCCAAGTCAAATATCAATCGCGACAGCACCAAATAACCACTTCAAAACAACTCACAGATCACAATAGATTTGCACTGGCCCGGTGGAGTTCCGTGCCTAGAGATATTGGCCCCAAAGACTGGCGCCCCTTTCGGTATTTCTTTTTATATTAATCAGTTCAAAGTACAAGAGAGTGGCTAGGGTTTCACTCTCAGACTCTGCGTCCAGATGCTCTGAGAAGTGAGGCCCTCACCACTAATTTAAAGGTTACAAGGGATGCCCAAAAGCAGAGCCCCAAAAGCTTTTAAAAATAAAAAGCATCAGTTCTCTCTCTCTCTCTCTTAGAGAGTCTCTTTTGTTTTTTTAAAAGCAAGTTCTCTCTCTTTCTCATGGCGTAGAGAAAAAGCAAGATTCGCGTCGCTCGTCATTATTTTATTTTTATTTTTATTTTTAATAACAACCTCCGCGATTTTCGGAAATTAGGGTTTCTGGCAGAAATTAGGGTTTCTGCTGTCCGTCACATCATCACTTTGTGACATACCCCCCGCTTGAAAGCATTGTAATCGACCGCGATTACGCCTGCAAAACCGACAAAAGCCATAAACCGTCTTAGCAGACACTGACTGTTAGTACCTATGTACTAGGAACACACATCTAGCACATGTACAAAATCGACAGTCACATCACACGACCAGATATGACTTTGCCGGACTTGCAGAAGTCATTTGAAGTATATTGTGATGCTTGTGGTCGTAGTCTGGGTGCGGTCTTGATGCAAGATGGCCATGTCATAGCTTACGACAGCCGTTTGTTCTCTAGGCCGGAGATGACAGCACGGATCTATGAAAAAGAGCTTTTGGCGGTTATCCATGCTCTTACTCAGTGGCGGGATTACCTACTCGGAGCAGATTTTACTATCTTTACAGACCATCAAAGTTTGCGCTACTTCTTGTCACAGAAGCAGCTTTCGGAAAAGCAGATGCGGTGGGCGAACATCTTGTCACAGTTCCACTTCCAGATTGTCCATGTGCAGGGACAAAAGAATGTGGTGGCAAATGCTTTGTCTCGGAAACCGTTGGTTCTGGCTGTTTTCGCGATACATCATAGGAGCTTCGAGGATATGGTCGATCAGTATGACACAGATACAAATTTTGCAGATATTTTCACACGGATACTGGATGGGAGACAATACCTTGATACTCCCTTCGGGAAGGCTACTTGATGAAAAAGACTATGTTGTGCGTTACATAGCCGTTGACGGATAAGGTTATGACTGAATGCCACTGTCCACCTTTTACGGGTCACCGCGGAATTGCTACCACCATGAAGGGGGTAGAGAGATACTTCTTTGGGCCGAGACTCAAAAAGGATGTGGAAGAGTTTGTGCGCCGTTGCTTGGTATGCAAGAAGGTCAAGTTTGACAGGCATAAGGCACAGGGATTGTTACAGCCTTTACCCATACCCACCCACCCCTGGGAAAGTATTGCAATGGATTTCATTTTTGATCTCCCAAGAACACAGAAAGATCACGATGATTTTCCGATTACATGGCACGTCTGAGACGATTGTCTCCGACAGAGACCCCAGATTTATGAGTTTGGTTTGGAAGGCAATTTGGGAGAACATTGGCAGGCAGTTGCAGTTCTCGTCATCGTTCCACTTGCAGACTGACGGGCAATTTGAGATTGCCAATTCAGTGATTTTAGATTTATTGAAGTCATGTATCTCGGATCAGAAGACTCAATGGAAAAAGAACTTACCTTCGGTGGAATTTGCCTACAATAACACGATACACTCTTCGACGGGGAAGACGCCATGTGAGCTTGTTGAAAGTACTGCGAAGGTTCCATCCTTCCTGAGCATAAAGATTAGATATTTGAAGCGGATGAATATTCGCGAGATTTGGATACGGCTTTTGCCAAGGTTCGCGAGACTTTGCAAGTGTCTCAAGAACGACAGAAAAAGGCAGCGGATCGCCATCGTCGCGACTTGAAATTGAAGGAGGATGATTGGGTGCTCTTACTTTTGAGAAGGCACGCCTATGAAAGAAAAAGGGAAAGGAGAGGCTTTTTCCAAAGCTTAGTATGCGATACTACGGACCTTTCCAGATCACTGACAAGATAAATGATGTCTCCTTCTGATTGAAACTGCCAGATACTTGGAGGATTCATAATGCGTTGCATGTGAGTCTCTTGAACCCTATTAAGGGTGATGTGCCTAATGATGGGGAGCCTGATGAGCAACCCAAAGTGGAAGAAAACGAGGAGATCCTTGTTCATGAACAGATTTTGGCACATAACGATACGAAGAAAGGTAAAGTCCGAAGGCGGTTCTTGGTTAAGTTCAAGAACTTTCCTGCATTTGATGCGAAGTGGATGGAGGAGGAGGACCTAGCAGATACTCCTCGGATTGTGAAACTTTACCTCGATGTTTTGGTTTAGCATAGTCTACTCCAAACGGAACCCAGAAACTCGGCTTGGCCGAAGATCTGGTGCAGTGGGATGCACAAGAGGGGAGTTACTCCGCTTCTTTGTCAACAGATGCCTCGATTTTGATACTAAAGTCACTGATGTCTCTTTGAGCTTCAGGGATACTAAGAGCTGACAGTATTCTGCTTGATGACTTTATGAAATGGAATTCCTGATAATGATACTGATTTGTTCTTGACTTCTTGTGAGTGCAGGAACTGATAGCCGAAATGACTGCAGCATTTTGGTCTGATTGATCTCGAATAGACATGGTTGCAATAGGGGTTAGTCAATCGACATCGATGAGGTCCCGATTGGACCTAGATATGATTGCTAGCTACATTGCCGAAAAATCATGGTCTAAGATCCGAATGAATGTTGAATGTCCTGTGATGTCGTGTAATGTGACTGTCGATTTTGTACATGTGCTAGATGTGCGTTCCTAGTACGTAGGTACTAACAGTCAGTGTCTGCTAAGACAGTTTATGGCTTTTGTCAGTTTTGCAAGCGTAATCGTGGTCGATTACAATGCTTTCAAGAGGGGGGTATGTCACAAAGTGATGACGTGGCGGACAGCAGAAACCCTAATTTCTACCAAAAACCCTAAAATTCCTGCAAACCCTAATTTCTGCCAGAAACCTTGATTTCCGGTAATCGCGGAGGTTGAAAAAAAAAATTTGGAAAATAATGAGCGACGCGAATTTTGCTTTTTTTTATTTTAAAAAAAAAGAGAAAAAGACTCTCTAAGAGAGAGAGAGAGAGAACTGATGCTTTTTATTTTAAAAGCTTTTGGGGCTCTGCTTTTGCGCATCCCTTGTACATTTAAATTAGTGGTGAGGGCCTCACTTCTCAGAGCATCTGGACGCAGAGTCTGAGAGTGAAACCCTAACCGCTCTCTTGTACTTTGATGATTGATTAATACAAAAAGAAATACCAAAAGGGACGCCAGTCTTTGGGGCCAATATCTCTAGGCACGGAACTCCGCCGGGCCAGTGCAAATCTATTGTGATCTGTGAATTGTTTTGAAGTGGTTATTTGGTGCTGTCGCGATTGATTTTTGACTTGGATTGTCCAGGTCTGTTTCACTTTATACCAGTCAAGAAAACAATCAAAGCAGATCATATGGCTAGGGTCTTTCTTGCACAGATCTTTAAGCATCATGGAATGCCCAAGTCTATTGTGAGTGATCGAGATCCTCGCATGACAGGAAATTTTTGGCATGCCTTGATAGATAATCTTGGTACGAAGTTGAATTTTTCATCTGCCTACCATCCTCAAACGGACGGGCAAAGTGAGATAGCCAATTCCACAATATTGTTAAAAGCTTATATGTCAGACCAGCAATCTGACAGGGAGAAATATTTACCTCTTGTCGAGTATGCGTATAACAATACCATACACTCATCGACGGGGAAAGCACCTTTTGAGATTCTCTATGGTAAGCCTTTGCTTCCACCGATCCTTTTAACTAAGGATAAGATCTTTGCAGCAGATGAATTTGTCCGAGACTTGGACATAGCCTACGGGCAAGTTAGGAGAGCTATTCTATGTTCTCAGCAAAAGCATAAGAAAGCTGCAAACAAGCACAGGAGGAATCTAGACTTAACAGTCGGACAGTTAGTCTTACTCAAGTTTGAGAAGGCAAGACTTAAGAAACAAGCATCTCATAAGGGAAAGGTGGTAAAACTTTCTACCCGTTATTATGGGCCGTTTAAGAGCACTGAGCAAGTGAATGATGTCACCTTCTGATTAGCGCTACCGCTTAATTGGAGGATCCATAATGCCTTCCATGTCAGTTTACTCCGGCCATATGTGGGACCGCCTCCGAGTCAGCCAAGTGCTGAGAAACCTCCTGAGGTTGAGGAAACAAGAGAAATACTCCAACCGGAGCAGATAGTAAATCATCAGGAGCGGCCCTTCAAGTCCGAAAAGATAACACGGGGAGTATTTGGTTAAGTTTAAGAACTATTCGAATTTAGATGCTCAGTGGATGACGCAGGAGGAATTAGCAGCTTATCCTGAGATAATGGAGGTATATGTCCAAGCACTACAGTTGAGGTCAACTGTTTAGAAGCCAAAGGGATGTTGCTAATTGGACTATTTTCTTAATTTTTTTAAGATTGATCTCTTTTTCTAGGATATTTTATTATACACTAAGAACTGTTAAAAAGATTGTAGCTACAGGAAGTGCCATCAAGAATAGACAACTCTAATGTGTCATTTGATGGGTGACGGTAAACATCGCGAAGGAGTTTCCGTAAGTTCGGTGGAAAGAGCCGGGTTACGAGTGCCCTTGATGCATGACATGATGGGTGACGGGTGCATCAGAAAGAGGGCATTCCATAGGCTAAGGAGGAAATCCAAACTGAGTAAGAGAATACGCGTAAGAACGCAAGCACAAGAATAAAGATGGGTTCAATGAAGCTTTTTACGAAAAGCAGGAACATTCGCGGGAGGGCAGATGCTTTCCCGCGAGGAGTCTGTGTCTGCATTGCATCTGTGCCCGTGTTCTGCACCCGGGGACGCCTGGAATGTGTTTGTGTCGCATTGTTTCTAACTCACTGAGTGGTTTTTAAAGTTTAAACAAGTTCACACTTTATTTTATAAAGTGGCCGGTCATTTTTAAGTGACCAGCCCTCTTATAATAAAATAAAGCAAGGCTCTTCTAAAAAAAAAAGCTACGTTAAAAACCCAGCGATAATAAGCTACGCAGGGCTGAATACAGCGAGCTCTCTCTCTCCTCTCTCTAGAAGCGCCAGAAACAGCGAGCTCTCTCTCCTCTCTCTAGAAGCGCCAGAGCTTCTGCTTTGTGTGCCCTATTTCCGCCAGGTGCCTGGGCCTATAAAAAGGCAGCCAGCTTTCCAGTTTTGTACATGCCTAGAGTAGCAAAAGGAGTTAGCACTGAGGATTCTGGAGCAAGTGCCGGCGACGGAAATCTGCGAGAGTTTGTGTGTCGACGGAGTGCAGAAGTCGCTTTCTCGAGCGAGGAGCAACAGGTATAATTTGTCGTTTACACATCGCGAGTATTGCTTTGTGTGGTTGTTTTGCAAGAATCCTCCCTCACAAGAAGTCCCTCACGGGAAGTACGACCTTTGCGTCTAAGTACCTTACGGGAAAGTACGGCTTCGCGCCTAAGTCCCTTACGGGAAAGAACGGCCTTGTGCCCAAGCCCTCTTACGGGAAAGAACGACCTTCGGGTCTAAGATTACAAAACAAAGGGGTTTCCTCGGGTTCTCGTGCTTGTATATGAATTCTCCCTGAATAAAGAATACTCTTGACCGGGGGGGGGGGGGGGGGGGGGACCAGCCCCATCTTCTGGTCCCCAATAATGTGTCGATCTTCTCCCTCCTCTCACATTTGCAAAGTTTTTTTTTTTTTTTCAGATTTCCGAGTGCTCGTGTACGCTCCCGTTTTGTGACACGGTTCCAATGAGGATAGATGGTCAGATGACCACAGGGAGCCCAAAGGAATCATTTCCTAAAATTTAGGGAACTACTATCTTGGGCCATGAAATGCGTTCGCGTCATTACCTTCGGTATGACCAAAGGAACATTTTATCACTCTGCTGCAAAGTCAACTGATGCACCAGTTGAGAGATTTTTAAGCAGGAATCCCAATGCGGGGAAATTGCATGCATGAGTGCCAAGTGGCACTTTTTGGTCAATTTACAAAGTCTGGGAGAAGAGAACATGTAACTGACTTTTTGGAGGAGTTTTGGAGGCTGATAACTGTGATTTTCAGTCATTTCTCTCCATTTTTTAGCTTCCCATGAATCCATCTAGGACCAAGGAGCTCATTTTCAGCATTGGAAGGCATCAGATGCGTGTTTACATGTTTACAGGGCTTGTTTGCTGCGTTTTCAGCAATACGCAGGTTTTGGCAGCCATGGAATCTTCCCCTTTTTGCATCTATTTGTTCACAGATGCATTACAGGTCAAGGGCAGCAGAGGGGACGCTTGATTTATGCTGGGGGGATGCTTCATTGAGAACCTGTCACAGGTTAAGAGCTATGGAGTGCTTTCTTTCCCTCTCATGTACAGTGTTGTGCCAGGAGTGATGCCCTGCACGCTACACATTGCTCTCTCTCTCCACTACGTGCAGTTATGTGATGCCCCACAAGAGGGCTCTTCATTTGACTCATGTACAGCTGTGTGGGTTCATGCTTTTGTGCTGAGGCAAGGGCCTCCTTGAGCAGGAACAGGGGTAGCTGACTGCTACTCCAAAGCAGGCACCGGTGAGGGTCATAACCTCACCGTACAGGTACGTTTTCAGCGCTGTGTATGCGCTGTAAATTGACTGTTTTTCAGCCATACGGACGCCAGAACCATTGGGAATAGTGCCCCACCGGCAGAGGACAGTTAGGGGACTGTTTGGGGCTGAAAACAGGGCAAAAACCAGTAAATACAGCATGCTGAATTTACTGTTTTTTGGCAGGAATCAGAGGGTTTATGCCAGTGGAAGTAAGTTCCAACAGGGGAATTGGTTTCGCGCAAGTTTTGGGGTTGTTATGTTGCCGAAATTTGGTCAAATCAAGTGGTATCTAGTTGGAAATAGACAAAGGATTCCCAAGACTCTACTTTGTAAATTTACCTTCTCAAAGTATAAAGAAATACCGAAAGGGGCGCCAATTTTGGGGCCTACAAGTTGTCGGCGTCTTCTCGGGGCATTCTAGCTTCCGAGCCGTGTGTGTATTCAAGTGTTAATTCCCGTCGCAAGTTTCCTTTGCAAAGTGCTCTGTGTGTGTGTCTAAAGTAAAGAATTTCGGGTGAAAGCCAACGCCTACCGCCCCACACCAGGCCGGTTTCAGCTAGACTTCAGAGGGAGGTGCTTTTGGGGGACATCACTCACAGACAGTCACAAATTGACTTCCGACGCCTAGTGCCGCCCTCGCCTAGAGCAGGATCTATACCAGCTATTTTTGAGTCAAGACTCACGTGAGGCATGGCGGCTCTTTCATGAGCACCCTCCCCCCCACATCACTTCTATGGAGGCCTGGAGCCAGTACGCATCATCTTTGTACACAGTCCCTGAGCAGTCCCCCCTTCCCGACCCCCCCAATCCATGCCCCACACACATGTGCTTTTTTCACCGTTGAGATGGTGAGGAAGGCCATTGACAGGATGAGGACTGGGAGAGCATATGATCATGATGGCTAGTGGCTAAGCATTTCACGCATGCCAGAGATCTACTAGCAAAGCTTCTAGCAATTATGTTTAACCGTGCCATGTATGAGGGCTTGCTTGATACTTGGAGCCTATCTACTATTGTACCTATCTTCAAGACGAGAGACCCTATGGAGCCTAAGAATTATCGCACTGTCATGATTGGACACACATTGGCACCGGTTGTACGCATTTATTCTTGAGTAGCAGATGAGTAGATGGGCAAAGAGGGAGGGGATACGCACAGCCGGGCAGGCAAGGTTCAGGAGGGGTTTTTCTACTCTTGACCATATCTTGACACTCAGAGCAATCATTGAGGAGGGCAGATCACATGGGAGACGGATCTATTGTAGCTTTGTGGATTTCCGCAAAGCATTTGACACAGTACCCAGAGCTAGATTGATGCGCAGATTACAGCAGATGGGAGTACCCACAGAGCTTATTTGGGGGGTCATGGCTTTATACGGGTCAGTAGTGGGGCATATACGCACCTCAGAGGGTCTATCCACACCGCTTCACTCAACTATTGGATGAAGCAAGGTTGCTCGCTCTCCCCTACTCTATTTGGTATGTATGTGGATGAGGTTTCTGACTACATTGAGAGAGATGGTGATAGAGGTGCACAGCTGGCAGGGACATGGGTTCCACTATTGTTATATGCTGATGATAGTGTGTTGATCTCCGACTCTCCGGAGGGGATGCAACGTCACTTGGATGCTTTGCATGGGTTTGCCCAGGAAAGTGGTCTGTCCGTCAACCTTGGTAAAACCAAGGTCATGGTATTTAATACCACCCCACAGTGGATCAGGAGGTCAGCGCCCGCATTCACATACGGCCAAGAGACAGTGGAGTATACAGATGCTTACACTTACCTTGGAGTGGTTTTTACTGGGCCAGCATTTTCATTGAGGGCAGCAGAGACTAGATTGACCAGAGCCCATGCAGCATTGGGTAGATTGGAAAGGATGTGTTCACAAGTTCAGTTTCAGGAGCCTCGGACGAAGCTCTGGCTCTTTGACATTTTGGTGGCTTCTACATTGCTTTATGGCGGGAGAAGCCTCTGGTCTCTATGATCTCGCAGCTCATTAGAGCTAAGGCTTCAGTACCACGTGCTATTGTCCGAGCAGAGCTAGCTGCCCCCCCACTAGTGGTTGAGGCGCTCACCACATCGGTCTCCTTCATACACTGCATGTGGAAACTTCCCAGAGACAGATATGCGCACCTTGCACTTGAGTCCTCTCGACAGTTAGCCATGCAGGGAGATACAACATGCTTGTAGGGGGAGATGACATCATGGTTTCAGGCGCATGGGTTCAGCATAGACAGATTGCCTCCCTTCCAATACTCACTGGATGCACCCTCTCTGACTCTTACACAGTCCGAGATCACAAGGCTCAGTGGCCAGGACCTGACTCAGCTAGACACCAGGAGGACATGGATATAGCCAGCACAGGAGCTGGGCATTAAGATGGCTTTCTACAGAGAGATCTTCTCCACCTTACGGAGGACGGTTTTGTGACGAGGTCCAGATACATGGACACCACTTGTCTCATGGGATACGATGTGCTATTGGCCAGATACGCACATCTTCACACCAGCTGCGGATCGAGATTGGGAGATACGGTAGAGTACCAGCAGAGGCCAGGACATGCCCCTTGTGTCACATCAAGCCTGAGACAGAGCTGCACTACACATGCCACTGCCCTGTCCACTACGAGATACGAGGCCGCTTCCATTGCTTGTTCAAAGAGGGCTTTGGACCACTCTCCAAAGTCATGCGGTACGAAGATCAGAGATGCCTAGGTTTGTTTTTGCTCGAGCTGCAGACAGAAAGAGAGCTTGATGAGAGGAGAGGCTGGCCAATCTCAGAGACAGACCACAGACTTCTTCAGAGCTGTCACTGGACACTCGTAGGAGCTACTACCACAGCAGACCTCGTCGCCTCACACCTGAGGCACACTGATCAACCGAGCGACCGAGTTGGGGAGATCCAGACGCCCACGACTGCGGAGGATTGCACAGCATCGACGGAGGCTGCATCAGACCGACATGCACGACGCCTGATCAGACTACTAACCATAGAGGAGATTGATGAGATCCCGAGCAACCCATGCTGGATCTCTTGTGATCTAGCTATCCCAGCTAGCTGCTTAGTTCACACCTAGCAGTTTATCATATCATCTCATCTAGTCTCAAGGAAACCTTAAACAAATCGAGACACAAGGATATGAAACTTTGCCTATGCTTTACAAACATTTTCAGGAGCCCAGTACAAATAGTGGTTGTTTGACTACAATTTACCAGTATTCCCTGTTTGAGTTTCCCCAATGCAAGACTTTAACCAACATTCTAGAGTGGGTACAGTGCTGGCTGCTGGGGGACATAAATCTGTGGTGTATTCATATCACACCAGAACTGTGGCAGATGCTCTTTTATTATCCATAGTGAGTGAGCCACTGTTCGTTCATCTAAGAAAACCATGATTCCCTATCTCCTCCTGCAGCAAGCTAGGTTGAAGCCTTAAAAGCTATATGGGAGAGCTGATTTGGAGGCATGTCTTTGACTTTGTGTTTGAAGCAATCACTCATGAAAGCATGAGGGTCTGAATCCTCTCTATTTGGGTCCATGTGGGGGCAGCAAGCAGATGTGCCATATAGCTACAACATACATCTGGGCAGGGTTTTAATGCAGTTTTCCACCTCTCTCTCTCTCTCTCACTCTCTTATTTAGGACAGTAAGCTTGAGCTTGTCAATGCGTGCAAAGCGTCTCTCCCAAACGCTTTTTCGCGCTGACCACTATCCTTGCTCCCTTAAACACAGTAAAAGCGTTCAATATCCAGATACAAGTTATTGAGCTAAGAATTGCATCAAGTACATGTTTCCCAACTTGCATCAAATGTACCTTTTTCTCCAAGTCCTCAAGAAAATCTTCAAAAAGATCTTTCGGAGTTGATCCAGTGAGGTTTGAGCAAAGTGCCTCATAAGCAGGATCCTCCTTGATCTGCATGGCCATACAGTCAACAGAAGTCGAAGGTTAGTGCAAAAATCAACACATAGGATGCATAGACCAGAGTGAGGTTTTGAACTTGCTTTTAAAACATAATCTTTCCAAATGGTTCGAGCAGTGAGAGTTCCACATATTTTATGGTCAGCCAGCAGTTCCCTGAATTCGTCACGGTTTTTCCTCTCTCTCCTTCTTTGTTGTTCCTGGAAAATGCCAAAAATACCTAGATAAGCATATACCTAGATGAATCCGGGATAAGCCCAGATTCACCCTTGAAGGAAAGTGCAAGGTATAGACCCATGGTAGTCACCCATAAGACAATATAACCATCAGCTCCATCATGCATAGTATTGACTAAATACCATGACATCCCCACTAACGTCGTCAGTGCCCAATAGTGGGTGTAGAACTAGGTACTAACATATGCTCCCCACCACAACACACACCACACGCGCGCACATGAGCATACATCAACACAAAGTTCAGCGTACTGAATTTCTGTCATGACTCCGGAGATCAAGGGCAGACTCAGCCATAATGAAGCCTAGCACTAGAAGAAACATTAAATCGGAAAAATTAGCACAAAAATGAGGTAGTTGATAGGGCAAAAATACCTAGATAAGCATACACTGCTTGAAAACATTGCAGGAAAAATACGGAAAAACACAACTTTCTCATTTCCATGACCCAGCTCAAAAATGGTGTTAGGTCGATATGAATTCAACTAGGATAAAGATAAGCGTCCAATCTCAAAGCAGAATGCACAAAACTGCCACCTTATTGGTTCAAACTGGAGTTGAATGTGTGGCCTTATTGAGCTTTATCCCAGCCGCAATACGACTGGAGTCTCAACCAAGAAGCCGTCCTGAATCCTGCCCAGCCAGTTATTTATCGTTCTTTCACATTCATTCACCTGTTTCTCCTCCAGACTATGCCACTCCCCTGCCCTAGCTCGCACCCTGACATTTCCTCCATCATCCCCATTGCAAATATGAAGGAAGCTGTGCTAGAGCCGCTAGTCTGTTGGCCAGTCTAGACATACTATTCCAAGAAACACATTACAGGTGCCTCAATTGAGATTTACATGCATGGATTAAAAAAAGTCCTAGCAGCTAGATGAAATCCTTCAGGATACAATATTGCACAGAGTCTGACACCCCAATCAAGATGCGCATACAAAAACAAAACTAAACCAGATCGAAAAGGAACAAAAATCTGTACTCAACCTTCTGAACTCTCTTTTCATCCTCTTCTTGAGCTTCTAGCTCCTTGATGTGCTCCTGAAACCGACCACACCGATAGGTCACGATAAGCACACTCAATATACAGAAGACTAAAGTTGTGACATCCAGTAATCAACTTACCTGGAAAATCTCCAATCGATCTATTTTCTCAAGGCGAGAACATCGTTCATCATCTTCAAGTTTGTCGACTACTTTTCTCCATTGTGTACTTGCCTGGAGTGGAGAGAAACGAAACATTGGAATGTGCTAACAGAAACAAAAACTATGTACACTTGAAATACATGGACGTTGATAAGGACCACCAATATCCAGTTAATTCACACCTTTATGAAATCACAAGACTCCAAAAACGATTTGTATTCAGCCAGAAACCTCTTCCTGTCCTCACGTGCCTTTTCTCTCTCCTGGCATGGAGCATACTCAAAATATTAAGCCACAAGCCATTAAAGATCATAAAACACTCATGTATCAGAGTGCGGTATACTACTTTTTTCTCTAGATCTTGAAGATAGTCCTCATAAAGTTCTGCACGATCTCGCTCCTTGTCGACAGCAATAAATCTAGGGTCCTCTGCAAACAATGCTGCACCTTTACTGCATCAAAGACACAAACAGAACTATGAGATCCCAAAAAGAAATGCTGAGTCAATTAACTTCAGTCTAGAAGGCTCTATAAAGCTGCAGCAAATCAGTACCCTAGGTCTTGCTTAGTTTTTTAACTAAAAAATTAAAAAGCGCACTGAAACAATAACTGCAGTAGCCAGTAGCAACAAAACACCAAAGGCACCATCTCTTTATGTTACAAGAATTTCAAAGCAATTTCCAAATACAAAAAAGAGACAGAAAAATCAATACCTCCATCTCATTGTTGATGTCAGCTCTTTTGATTCCTGCAAGTTTAAGATGGTTAAAATCATCTCAAAAAAAAAGTAAGAGAACTCAAGAAACTCGGAAGTCACAGACATTTCACTTCTTTTGAGATTGATACCTGTAACATGACTACAAACTCTTCCCTTGCTTTTTTCTGTTTAAGGCGCCTTTCTTCACTTTCCTGTTTCCTCTTTTGAGCGACATACTGCTCAACAAAAATACATCTTAAGCCAACTTCATACCGCTATAAAGACTCTGTAAATAGTCTATCACAAATTTTGCCTCATAAAACACCTGTTTCCCCCATACAGTAGCAGGCAAAAATGGTTTTCAATCAAGAGCACTATCTGTCAACAAATTATCACCAACTTGCCTCATTAAATGCTTGTTTCCGCTCCCCTGATGTTTTGAGAACTCCGTAGCGCTTATCATTGATTATTGCACGCATTGCCTGTCACAATTGTTTAATTGCAACTTTCAAAGTGTTTCATGCGTGCAGTGCCTCAAAGCAGACACAAGATGGGAGCAAAATAAAGCAAACGGACCTGCTCCCAAGACCACTCTGATCCAACATTCTTAGCTTCAAGCAACTCTTTAAAGACAGTTTTTGCTTCCTGATAAGAACAAACCTCACCGCTTGACATATTAGTATTTGTTTGCTCTCAGCTGGGAGACAGAATTGCAAAGAATATTTGCTCAACTTACAGTTTTATTTGAAAAAACTGGTTGATCCTCATCCACAGAAACTAAATTATCTTCACCAGCAGACACACTGCTTTTTTCTGAGATTAACTTCTTCTTCTTTTTGAAAACGAATAAGAAGATTTTAGTCAGAAAAAGAAAGAAAATTTCGTCCAAGCAACACAACAGGAATGTTCCTACTAAAATGAATCGAGGAAAAGCCCCAATTCGCCCCCAATGAAAAGTGGATAAAATAGAATCATGGTGGTTAAACAAGCACTCTTTGGAAAATAGAGCCACAAACAATAAGGATGAGTCAAACAAGGGCAACTTCTCACTCCATACACCGACCACGTCGGTGCCTGCGTTCTGGACCATGATTTACTTTTTTTTTTCCGGGGGCTGGGGGACTGCTATCGTGTGCGTGGTGGTGGTGGGTAGGTGAAAAGAAAGATGGGGCGGGCTTGCTCAAAACCTATGGCGAATGACTGCGTCTTGTTTAACAATCAACGACTGAAGAGGCACATCACTAAAATCACCTTTACATAAAGATAATACTGACTGAATACCTCGACTTCCTCGGTCACAACTTCATCAGGTGGCCCTTCCTTATCTGGAACAGACTTCAGTTCCGCATTAACACTGAAAACAACAAAAGAGTTTAGCTAGGTGCATCCGAAAGTGGAAATTGATGCACCTATGTCCGCACAAACAAAGGTTGCAAAACTGCTCATATGTACACGCTGAAGTGAATGCATGTCTACTTTGTGTTCTTCATTCTTATATCCTAATTGGCACAGATGTACACACACATCTGATCGGCAGAGATTGTAGTGGGCGTGGTGACAGCTGGAGAACCAGTTTCCAATGCAGTAGTGGCCTCCCCTTCAGGCTGAGACACCACAGATGGCGGTATATAAGTTACAGAACTGGTATTCACAGGAGCAGGACTTGAAACGGCAGGTAATGCTGGTGAAAGAGATGTAGCAGATTGCGTCCCAGCAGCATTCGCAGCTTCCAAGCCCTGTGCTGGTGAAGGACTGGCTGCACTTTCTGCTTTCTCCCGTGCTAGCTGAGAGCACAACAAGATAGTCACCATCCAAACCAACCTACCTGAACCACCATCCAAAATCATACTAACCTTCATCTCTTCTGGCATCGTCCATTTCGATTGTTTTGTCAGCTTGTTATAGTAGTACCTGCAAATTTGGAAATTAATCTAGTTTCCTTGGCATAGCAAATCAAACATGAACCTGTCCTGGGTTCTTACTTCCTTCCATCCGCAGCTGTGAACTCTTTCCAAACAGTTGACGCGTCAGCACGCTGTAACATGGACACATGTCACTGTTATTTCATAATGAGCCCAGAAGACCAGCAAATACCAATACCCCTGTTCAACTTTGAGAACTGACTAGAAGCCCACCTCTGTTGGTGTCATTAACTCTTGCGGCTTCTCCCAGCTTGAGATTTTTGTTTTCTTGTTGTAATAGTATCTTGCATAAAGTCCAACAGTTTATTAAATAAGTGATTGCATCTGAAAGGTATTTCAGAAACAGCAAGGTAAAGTATAATACCTCCTTCCATCAGGCGCTGAATGTTCCTGCCAATCTGAAGCATTTGGAGGAGGTGATGGAGCCACTGCACCTGTCTGAAAAATTTACATGCAGAACAAGAAACTGATATCGTCAAAACATGCTCAATACACGAGATGATGGCTCAAGGAATGTTTCTTACAGTCCCCATGTTCAATGGTGTATTATTAAGTTGACTTGTTTGTGATAAGGCATTTGGCTGGTTGGACATATTAGGCCATGCTTGGGTATTAGGCAGCACGTTTTGCACCAACTGAGCTGGAGCCGGAGGATGAAATGGTGCAGCAGATGCACCGAAATTTGGGTGTGTAAAGGGTGCAGATGAAGAAAACTGCATAAAGCAGTAACTGACATTAATAATAAAACTGACTGCAGTCAATCAGCACTCAGCAAGACTCCATTACGATCTAAATTCCAACATACTCAAAAAGACAACTACATACATAATAAACAAGTAACGCTCCATTTCTAATTTTCCTTACACCTTAAACTTGAAAATGAAATTCGAGAACATTCCATAGCAGAAGTCATAGAGAGAGAACGAAAGAAGGATTTTATTAACGTCTTCAAAAAGCCAAACTAGACCTATGAGACAAATGTAAATATATCTAGATGAATCCAGGATAAGCCTAGATTCCCCTTAAAAGGAAAGTGCAAGGTATAGACCCATGGAAGTCACCCACAAGACAACTATAACCATCAGCTCCATCATGCATAGTATTGACTAAATACCACGACATCCCCACTAACGTCGTCAGTGCCCAATAGTGGGTGTAGAACTAGGTACTAACATATGCTCCCAAACACAACACACACCACAACGCACACGCACGCATGAGCATACATCCACACACATGACACAAATGTAAATGTTTAGTATAGCTGAACTGAAAATGAAGGAGTCAAGGACTATAGCTAACTGATAAGCTGGTGCTATGACTCAATCTAGAGTATACAATGGGTTCTTCTTCCCTTTTTTTCTTTTTTCTTTTTTTGGGGAAGGGCAGGGCGGGGGTGGGGGGGTACCTGCTGGAGATGACTATGATGGATCGAGGATGGAGCTCTGCTACAAGGGGGCTCGTTATTCAAGAATCTATGTATAGAGTATAAAAGCATGATATGCACTTTAGCTAGCTCAACATGTACTATATTGCTGGTGTGGTATGGTGTACATCAGTGAAGGGGGTGTCAGCAGCTTCCTGAAGAATGTGCCTGGATCTGATCTGAGTCGCTCTGCAATCTCTCGGTGAAACTAGTATCTCCTCTATGTCATCTTTCGCTGATAGAGCCAGGGCGCCTGAGAGCCAGGTGCTCGCTGCTCCCTGCTGGCCCTGAGGGTCTCTGCTCTCTAGAAAGTGACTCCCTGACGTGTGGGGCCATAGGTCAAGTGGATCGCTTGCGAGACAATGCATCTGCCACCACGTTCTTCTCTCCTTGAACATGGACGGTCTGAACATGAAATTGCGATAAAATATTTGCCCACCTCATCTGTTTGTCCGAAAGTTGTTTCTGAGATAGGAAGTATCGCAAACTCCGGTGATCGGTGCAGTGTAAAGTCGGCTCTGAGTAGAAAATGGCACCACTGAGTAAGAGCATGGATAACTACCAAAATCTCTTTCTCATAAATTTGTGCAATCGTTCTTGGCATGAAAACATTTTACTCTCATAAGCTAAATCGCGGCCCTCTTGCATTAAGACCGCTCCCAGAGTGCCACCACAGTTATCACAGTAAACTTCAAATGGTTTTTTCAAGTCTAGTAATACCAACACTGGACGCACTAGTTGTCAACTTTTCTCTCACATTCTTGAAGGTTGCAATCTCAGATAGTCCCCAAGAGAAAGGAAACCCCTTTTGGTGTCAAAACATGCAAAGGAGAAGCAATCTTCGCAAAACTTTTGAATGAACCGCCGATAATAAGAGCACAAACCCAAAAAGCTTCAAACTCCGTGTACATTCTTTAAAACCGCTCCCAGAGTGCAACCACAAGCATCACAATAAACTTCAAATGGTTTCTGCCAGTCTGGTAATACCAACACTGAACAAACCAATTGTTAACTTTTCTTTGATAGTCTTGAAGGCTGCAATCTCAGATGGTCCCCAAGAGAAAGGAACCCCTTTTAGTGTCAAAATTGTCACAATTGTGACTATGTTACAGTATTACATCTACTCTAGTTGCAAATACGCAAAGTGCCATGCCAAGGAGAACCCCTACGTTTGGATGGTCACGACCCTTCGCTCAAGAGACATACCTCTTCACCAAAAGCCACACTCCTTCGACGATTGGTCACACCCCTTCACTCTACGGTTGTGACTCTTCGTCCAATGGTTGCAGCTCTTCGCCAAAAGGATGTGTCTTTATGTCTAAAGTCATGTCTCTTCACCATGAGACGTGTCTTTTTATTTGTGTCTCTTCATCTCTTATATAAGGAGCCTATTGTACTTAGTTTTCAAGCATTCATTCAATCAATCAAACACACATTCAGTCTCTTGAGTCTCAATTTGATTTTAAGTATAAAGTTTTTAAGTCTTAATTATAGGACTAGCACCACTAATCCTCACAGTGGTATCAGAGCAAAAAAAATTCTTGGGCCTCTCGACTTGGCGTCTACCTAACTTCGTCGTTGCCTACCCTACCCGCAACCCTCATCTAGTGTGTTGCATGGCAGCAGCGCAAGACTTTTACGTAAAACCTCAGCAACGCAATACTTTTAAAAACCACCACAAAGGTTTAGTTTAAGTGTCCGGTAGGCCCCTAAAATTTTACCTACATGTGACACACTCTAATAAGTGCACCTAATTAAAACAATTAGACTTACGTTAAAAAAAATGTTAGCTAGCGATGCCAACATTTCCACGCTGCCCTTCTCTCACCCTCTAGCGCTGGCCTTTTGGTTTCCCTTTGCACGTCGTTGGCACCGCATCCATGGTAGATGACACGTTCAAAGTGCCCATCCCTTTCCTTTTGTACGTAGACGAGATTCCCGAAGGTGTTTTCCCAAAAACAAAAACCTTGCACCCGAAGTGGTGATTTTTTTTTATTTTTCCGACTCTAGAGCCCGAACTCGTTCCAGACATAGTTTCGGCTCTTGACGTACTCGTCCCAAAACCTGCTCCTGAACCTGTTCGTTATTCCCTTTGAGACGTAACTATACCGAATTCTCACGATGAAGAAGGTTAATCAGAGGATACCCTCGCTCTCATCAAGGAGCAGATGGCTACATTTTCCACAAGCCTCAGATCACTTCACACTCGCTTAAATCAAATGCTCAACTGGATTTTGAAGTCATGCCTTTATCTTATTACGATGTGATTCTTTGTCAGCATTGGTTATCTCAATATAATCCAACTATTAGCTTTCGAGGACATACTATCAACTTGTTCAAAGATGGACATGAACTAAATTTACATGGGCTTTATCATGCGGAACAAGTGATTCAAGCCTCACGTGTACAAGTCAAACAACATAATACAGGGGATTATGAAACGAGTATGATTTCCGACGCGAATGCAAAAATTATAATTGATGAATTTTTTAGTTCATTAACTTCTCTTGAATCAATTGATGAAGACAAAGATGATTTCAAGCGAGAAGTTTTTCCAAGTGATACTTCGTTACCAGACAAAGATAAGGATATGGTTGCAAATTCCGAGTCTGAAGACGACTATGCTTTCTTTGATTCTTTGTTGGATGACGATATGCCAATTGCAAGTCGTGAAATAACAGTTTCTAAAGAAGAATTTTGGGATTCATTATTGGAAGATGATTGCAGTCTTAATCAAAAATCCTCTCCAGTGATTCATAAAGATGACGTTACCCCCTTCGAAGAATGTCTTGAGAAGATTTCCTCTTAACCAAACTTTTCGCAGTTATTATTGGAAGATTTTGAATCAGAAATCTTACATCACATGAAGGATTTTGAAGATCAACCTCTTATTGCAATCAACCTGATTATGCCAGATTCCTCTAAAACGTCTTTGAATAATGCAATGACATGGGATTTAGCAGTCAAAGCAAAAAAGTTTCGCAAGAAGCAAAGGTTCAAGACAAAAGGTTTCAAGTTACTCAAAGATTGAAGATTTTTTAAGATTTAATGCTTTTCTAGAATTCTATCAACATCAGAAGTCATTCCTTTAACCGAGGCTCTCATTTTAAATGGGAGGGAGTGTCACGATTGTGACTACGTTACAGTATTACATCTACTCTAGTTGCAGATACGCAAAGTGCCATGCCAAGGAGAACCCCTACGCTTGGATGGTCACGATTCTTCGCTCAAGAGACATACCTCTTCGCCAAAAGCCACACTCCTTCAACGACTGGTCACACCCCTTCACTCTATGGTTGCGACTCTTCGTCCAATGGTTGCATCTCTTCGCCGAAAGGATGTCTTTACATCTAAAGTCATGTCTCTTCACCATGAGACGTGTCTTTTCATTTGTGTCTCTTTGTCTCCTATACAAGGAGCCTATTATACTCAGTTTTCAAGCATTTATTCAATCAATCAAACACACATTCAGTCTCTTGAGTCTCAGTTTGATCTTAAGTATGAAGTTTTAAGTCTTTGTTATAGAATTAGAACCACTAATCCTCACAAAAACATCCAAAGGAGAAACAATCTTCGCAAATTTTTTAATGAACCGCCGATAATAAGAGCACAAATTCAAAAAGCTTCAAACTTTATGTACATTCTTAAAATTTGGCCAATCTCCAATGGTATCAATCTTGGTCGCGTCCATTTTTACACCCTCCGCCTAGACAATGTGTCCCAGAAAGTGTATATATGGCAAGAAAAACTCGCTCTTTTTCCCATTAACCACCAGTCAATGTTTCCGCAGTGCCTGAAAAACCAGTAATAGATGGTGTCGGTGCTCTGCCTCACGCTTGGAAAATACGATGATGTCGTCGAAAAAGGCGCCTACGAATGACCTACTCTCTCTAAAAGTCATGTCCATCATCCTATTGAACATTGTAGGAGCATTTGTGAGATTGAAAGGCATCACCAAGTACTTGTACAATCCAAAGGACGTCCTGAACGCGGTCTTATATACATCTCCAGGAGCAATCTTGATCTGATGATGGCCACTTTTCAGATCGATTCTACTGGAACATGTAGAACCTTGTAGCATGTCCAATTTATCATCAATCCTGGGCATTGAAAACTTGTTCTTAATGGTGATTTTGTTGAGAGCTCTATAGTCAATGCACATTCTCCAAGATCCTTCTTTCTTTAAGACTAGCAAGACTGGTGAACAATAAGGTGATGTATTGGGCTGAATGAGACCCTTCTCTAGAAGCCGCAAATAACCACAAGGGTCCGGGCCATAAGTATGAACAAGCATTCTCAAACATACTTTCTCACTACTCCACCCGGGAGTAAAATCACCAATCATTGAAACCAGAGTAAAACAATTCAAATCGGCACCAAGACAGGTTCAAAACAGATACCATCCATTTCAAACAAATTCGAAACAAGATCACCAAACAAGTTCTCAAACAGATTTCAAACTTAAAAAGCAATCTCGACATCAGTCGAGCTCGAAAAGTCGACTGACTTTCCATCCTAGAACCTGCACCAAAAATTAGGGTTAGGTTCATTCCGTAAGGTCATAGCCAAGCACATCATGGTCCATCAGCTCTTGGACAAACAATGTTTCTTTGACGGCGATGGTAGTCCCAAGATAGCGATCGCACTGGACCTTCAAGGTCATCTACTCGTGAAGAGACATCTACTAAGAGATGTCGAGAAATTTCAAGTTATAATCTGCTAGGGTTTATAATCTGCTAGGGTTTCCATGGCAAGCATTTCAGGATACCCCACTCTGCCAGAAGTTGCACTCCGAAAGAGGATGTCAGAAACCATATAACTTCGGACAAATTTTTTTTCTTGAAAGCTTGCCAAGTACTTTGAGTGTGCGGCTTGGTAGCTATAGACATCAACATCTGCATGGCACTGCTTTTGAGAAAAACAGTGACTCGAAACAAATATCGGATCCTTCTTTGCAAGTGATCTTAATGGCTTATGCCCTGCAAGACATGAGCGGTGAAGACGGGAGCGCGCACGATGCGCGATGAAGTAAGGGTGGGAGTGGCTAATAAGTCCGGGTTGGAGGGCGAAGATACTTCAAATAAAATTCCAATAGCTCTGTTTGCTCTTTTGTAGGACCGGTATGCTTTCAAAAAAGGACACACATGATGCTCTGATACCACTGTAACAAGACGGGCACCACGTGCCAATAGAAAAGAGTAGACTGAACAGACTTTTAGCACTTCAATAACAACTGAACTGAAATAGAGAGAGACAACACACGACACGGAGTGGCGGAATTCCACCCCGGAGAGTATTGGCCCCAAACCTTGGCGTCCCTTTCGGTATTTCTTTATATTGAATCAACCCAGTACAAGTCGGTACTCCAGACTCTGCACCTTCTCCAGGAAGCATGCCAGAGAATGAGCCCTAACCTATAACCTGCCCAGGGTTTGGGCGTGCTGCTACTATAAATGGGATCACCATAGCTTGAAAAGTGTCCTGCTTTTGCCACACGCAGGCAAGCAATAGGAAAGGGGTTTGCAAGTTGGTTGCAAGTATAACTTTGTGTGTCTGTGTGTGTGTGTGTGTGTGTGTGTGTGTGTGTGTGTGTGTGTGTGGCGGGCAAGCAATAGGAAAGGGGTTTGCAAGTTGGTTGCCAATGTAGCTTTGTGTGTGTGTGCGCGGGCGTTGCCTCTTTGACTACCCGCTTGACTACAGTTCATGCCTGTTTACCTTTCATCCCCTCTCGGCTGGACGTCCTTGGCTATTCGCCTCCCATGGGTTACCCTCGAATAGCTTCCTAGAAGCTCAACACCTCCCCATCTGTAGCCACGTGGAGTGACTGAATATGGCCTCCCATAATAGAATAGCATAGATAGTATAGATAAAGAAATACCGAAAGGGGTGCCACCAATACCTCTGGGCACAGAACTACGCCAAGCCATGTCGACTTAAATTTAAAGTTGTGAAGTATTTTAAAGTGATTCTCTCGTGTCATGCCAGATTCTCAACTTGGGTGCCCAATCTTGTGACATAGAAAGAGCTGGACAGAGCTCTTGACAAGAAGGTGAACCAAATAATGAAAGGCTTGAAGCACTCTCGGAAGAAGAAAAAATCAATGGATTTTTCCATTATTTAGGCAGTCGACATTCAAGGTGGCAAGCAAGCCGATCCAATAAGCATACCGATCCAAGAAGCATGGTCGTTTCGAGGATGACTCTTCATCTTCGGAGCTAGTGAGGATGAGAAAAGGCAGAAGAAGCAGAGAAAAAGCAAGAAAAGCAAGGAAAGCAGATTTCTAAAAAAGTATAGACGGCATGGGAGGCCATCTAGCAAAGAAGGAGAGCTCGCCCTCTTGTGACAGTGAGCAAATGAGCAAGAAGAGCAAGGAGTTCAAGGTAGGGGATCGGGCCGTCATGTTTGAGACGTTTTCAGGCTACCAAGACACCCATCAAGCCCTTGAGTTTATAGTGCAGTTTGACGTCACCTTCTATAGAGGTTGGTTCATGGAACACTCACAGGTGCGAAGGGCGGCATCTTACTTGAAAGGAATTGCACAAACATGGTGGTCTACTCTGTTGTTACACAAAGAAGCACTTGCAACCTGGATAAAATTCAAGAAAATTTTCACGTCAACTTGGATATCAAACAAATATGAAAGAGATGTCATCAGGGCTTGACATCATTTGAGAATGACTAAGCAAGATACATTGGATGACTACTGCCAGAGGTTTTGGGATACTTATTTGCCAGTGTCTTCCTTTCGGAAGATTACTTGAGGAACCAAATTGAGCATTTTTTATGTGGTTTGCAAAAAGAGATTTGACGGTATTGTCTAGACCAAAAGTCTGACTCTATCCAAAAAACTTGTGAGACATGCTAAGCAAGGATTTGGAATGTACACTACGGACTAGATAGTATCCACCTCAAGAGGGTAAGAGTCTTCTTGTGAAGAGAATGAATCGGGGGAACCGGATGACAACTCATCACACAATTCCAGAGTAGTAAGAGAATCAAATGGTAGCACATCAGAGGGTTCCGACAAACTAAGGGAACCAAATGCAAGTTCTTCAGAGTACTCTGGAGAAGAAAGGGAATCTGATGATAGTGCATCTCAGGGTTCCGACAATTGAGACTGACGTGCCACACGATAGGGGAGGCTAGGGAGGCTACTCACAAGTCCCAGGGCAAATGGAATCAGCTCGTAGCTCAGATAATTCCACAGATCAAGATTGAAGTGCCAAGGATAGGGAGGCCAGCAGGGCTACCCACGCGTCAAAGGGCACAAGAAAAGAATAGAAAGGTAAGCTAGGTCCACCGAATAATTTGGTCAAGGTTACTTTTTGGCCCTCGATGCAAAGTGGATGGAGGAAGAGACCCTCGCAAATTCTCTTCAGAGAGAGCTGTAAATTAAGCTTTTGAGCCATTAGCACTCTCTCTCTCTCTCTCTCTCTCTCTCTCTCTCTCTCTCTCTCTCTCTCTCTCTCTCTCTCTCTCTCTCTCTCAGTACTCAGCTTTAACCCAACAGGGATAAGACGTCTCAAAGACATACTCCATACAACAACTTCTACAGAAACAAATTCTTCAACCCTTATGTAAGCTAAAGACTATAAATGAATTCTATTACGAACCTACCTAGAAGAGGCAAAACCTAACCAAAGTAGTACAAATTTCAAAACTTGAGTATATGTGATCTCAACTT
Source organism: Adiantum capillus-veneris (assembly GCF_014529385.1). Classification (NCBI taxonomy): domain Eukaryota; kingdom Viridiplantae; phylum Streptophyta; class Polypodiopsida; order Polypodiales; family Pteridaceae; genus Adiantum; species Adiantum capillus-veneris. Next base: position 107,377,990 of record NC_140949.1, on the reverse strand, counting down.
CACTCCTTGTCCAAACAAGAAGAATAAGACTGTCACCTTTATCAAGCATAGACTCGACAGCAGCTATGACATCCCTACTCACGTCACAATGCCCAAGAGTAGGTGTAGGTTTGTATAGAGTTCATCCATGCTGTGAACGTACTCTATAAAACCAACGAACTGAGTTTCTATCACACTCCAAAGGTGATGGACATACTCAGCCACAATAAAGGCTAGCATTTGGCAAGTAAGAGCAAAAATACAAAAAGCACTAAGATCTAAACACACAAATGCACACACGCACAAATGCACACCTGAAATGTAGGTGTGACTCCAACAATAGCGGGAGGTGCAACTGCAACTGCATTGGGAGGTAATGAGGGTTGAGGTGGTCCTGGGGAAGGCCTTTGCTGTTGGCTGAAGTTTATTGATTGAGGCAAGGATTGACTTGGCCTTTGCGCAAACTGCGGATAGTGATTACCCATTCCTGGCATCATTCCTGGAGGTGGCCCAACTCCTGGGCGAAATTGTTGACTGCTCGATTGAAGAAAGGGTTGCTGCCCAAACTGCATTGACCAAGAGACAACATAAGCATTTCTGAACGCAAAGTGCACAAAATTTGTGAAGACACAAATCTTTTTTTGTTACAGAGGGCTATGAAAAGATTCACATGATTTGAAATGGGCTTCACATTTTTCGTGATACAGTTGAGCTTAAAGGAGGGCCTTAATAGTTGTTTAAAGTGGTATTGGTGGTTCACTTTTTATCTAGAAATTAAAAGGGTGTCAGTTGAAGTTAGAGAAGGATGTGCATCTACTAGTGACAAAAAAACCAATAAGCTTGTGGATTTTGAAACGCTTGAATGACACTGCCCACTGTTGACAACTCAGAAAAAATTAAAATTTCAATATACTATTCCATCAAATTATCTATCACTCACCCCGGGAGCACTAGGAGGAGCATTATTTGTTGCCGAAGGAATCCCATTGCTGGCAGCATTGGACCCTACACATCATAAAATCAAGCCCAATTCTGATTACTGTCGTTGGACATTTTACACACATCAGCAGACGGCCTAGGTAAGCCGATAGTCATACAGTTGAGGTATGATGTGCAAAACAAAGAAATGGAAGCTATAGAACTCAAGCATAGCAAAAAGCATGAGTGCACATGCGCATAGCATTTCTTGCAGCTCGGAGCAGGCATGCACGAGTCAATCTGGTTGATGTGAATGTTCCACGAGTCATCTCTGTTCTCGACACTCTCTCGGGAATTGTTCGCATTGACTACTGCACTCTCACAGACACAGCAGGGTAAAAAATAACACATTGTGTATGTCAAACCTGACATCCAGGAAGGAAGAGTCATTCCTCGGCCACGTCCGGCACCGGAGTCTGGAGGCGGGGGCATGCCCGCCATCGTCAAAACCCTAGCTCGCACGCAGTACCCTTTCAAAACCTGCGTGAAGCTCAAGAATCTCTGCGTAAGAAATATAGCCTTGATCTAAATTCGAAGATTTTATCAAGCCGAGTAATTTAATTTCTTGTCTGTTTTTTTTGCAAGAGCTAGTTTTGCGGGTTGAGTCACTAAAGTAACACCTACATTTAAGGGGGGATCAAGGGCGGGGAAGTCCACGCATGAAGGCCGAAGAGATCGCAGCCGTAGGTATCAAATCAAAAACTAAACCTAGACACGCCCTAAATTTGGACAACCTAGGGAATGCATGTTAACTTACAATATAAGGTCGTAAAAATGTGTGCATACATGATGCGCACGCGAGTGAGGTGGTTAGCCTATGTGACCCTAAACCTAAACTACGAGGTCACAAGTTCAAATCTTAGAGGTGCGCCTCATTTTTCCCGTTGGTCAGGTTTACTGCGCCTCGTTTTTTGCATGGCGGTGTTTAGTGCGCCTCGAGATTCTGCCCCAAAACCCTGACCGTCAATCCCATTACTCCCCCCCCCCCCCATTAAATATGGGTGTTACTTAGTGCAATGGGTCGCATCCACAGTGGCTCTAGGCAGGGGCGGGGGCGGGGGTGGGGACAAGGGTGGGCGGCGGTAGCGGCATGCAACTCTAATAATAGTCCACACTCTCACACTCACATGTTGTATGGTGTCCATGTCGTTGGATTCAAAAAAGAGGATATGTCCATGTCATGTTACCTTGTGGGTCGATGAAGATAACATCGAGTGAATTGCATCAAAACTTACTACTTGTATCCCCATAGTGATTGTCAGTGATATCATACAAACACCCTCTGCGAACTTGTCCTCAAGAAGCAAATGCATGTCTGTCATGATGCATGTTGCTTAACGCACACAAAACAACACTAGGGAGTTCAAATATGAATTTTCATATGATACTCAACCAAACCCTCTTGTGGGATCATGGTGGATTAGAAAGAGAACCATGCATGGTGTTAATGCATGCCTATGACAATGTTAAATACACTATAGAGTACGCAATGGAGATAAAGTAGAGTGTAGGCAAAACTAGATTGATTGATTTTTAACAGAAAGTTGATAGGAAAGTTGAGGCTTCATGTCCAAAGCTACGTTGACAAAGAAGACTTTTCTTTTATCTCTCCAACATGAGGATGTTATTCTAGGGGCATTATGGTTCAACCGCATGGGCGCCAACATGAAGTTCCCTGAAAGGAGAATTTATTCACCTACAGGGAAAAGAGCATGTACATAGATGCTAAGAAGTCGGGGAAAGCCATATCCCTAGTAAATACCCTTGCTTCTGATAAGTCAATGAAAAACTCTATTTTTGCGTATATGATTTTTATTAGAGAATCTGTAAATGATTCTAATGTTTCACAAGTAGCAATAAAGGGAATCAAGAGGAACTAGAGTTGTCTAATTTCCTAAATCGATTCCAAGATTTTTTCATTGATGACATCCCTAGTGAGCTACCTCCAAAACAAGGGGATGATGACTATGCAATAGAGCTTCTACTAGGAAGCTCACCGCATAATAAACCTCCTTATTGAGTTTTACAAGCTCAACAAGAGGAGATCTGTTGGAATTAGGGTTGCAGAGAAACGCACATAGCTTGGAGAAGACGAAGGAAGCTCAAGGCACACAATAGAGAGTGTGTTACTTAGTGTGCAATGGAAAGATGGATAGCCCTAGAGTGATGGGCGTATATACAATGCACGGGGGGAAAAAACCTCCTAAAGAGGAAAAAAATGCCTCGGCGGTCCTAGTGTGTTCACACACATCACTACCACATGTATATGGTAACAAATCCCCCCTGGAGTGATGCGGTGAATGAGAGCTGGCACATGAGTAAAGGGAAGTGCCATGTCCTGAGGACAGGATCAGTCCACAAAGGGGAGTAAGCCCAAAGCTTTGTGGAAAGCTTCAAGCCTCTCACGAGACAATGCCTTTGTGAAAAGATCTGCAAGGTTTTCATGTGTTGGCACATAAGCCAAGCTGATCTCTCCTGCTGAGAGCCTCTCCCTGACATAGTGGTAATGCACCTCAATGTGCTTTGTGCGAGCATGAAAAATTGGGTTCCTCGCAACTGCCAATGCGCTCTGACTGTCGGTGTAGATAGTGTTGGTAGTGTCCTGTCCAACACCCAAATCAGCCATAAGGCGTCTGAGCCATACACACTCAACCGTAGCTGTGAAGACTGCCCTGTACTCAGCCTCACAACTCGAAGTGGCCATAGTAGGTTGCTTCTTGCTCAACCATGATATACATGAACTGCCAAGCATGAAACAAAAACCACTTGTGGACACTTGCGTGTCAAAACAACCAGCCCAATCTGAGTCCGAAAAAGCATGTAAGTCTGGCGGTAATGATCCCCCCTTGGGATAAAACAAGCCAAGATGTAAAGTGCCACTAAGGTAGCGGAAATTCCTCTTGACAGCCTGCCAATGCTTAGACCCTGGGCTATACATAAATCTGTTGACCAGTGAGACTGCAAACTGAATATCCGGCCTCGTGTTGCATACATAAATGAGGCAGCCAACAGCAGTTTGGTAAAGAGTGACATCAGCAGGATCACCAGCATCATGTAGACTCAACTTCAAACCTGTTTCCATGGGAGTGGCAATAGGTTTGCAATCCTCAAGTCCAAACTTACCTGGCAATGTCTCTATGTAACTTTTCTGACACAAGGCAATACCACCATCACACTGCTTAAACTGTATACCCAAATAATGATGCAACAGCCCCAAATCTTTCATCTTGAAAGTAGCATTCAAATCAGCCTTAAATTCAGCAATATGTCTCTCATTTGGTCCAGTGATCAGCAAATCATCAACATAAATAACCACGATGAGAAATACATCACCCTCACGCTTTACATACAATGTGCTTTCTGTTGGACTGTTACGAAAGCCTTGTTTGACCAAATGAGTGTCAGCTTCTCATACCAAGCACGAGGAGATTACTTCAACCCATACAAAGCCTTGTTACATTTGCACACTTTGTCCTCTTGTCCTTTTATGACAAAACCGCGAGGCTGCGTTACATAAACTTCCTCAAATATGTCACCATTCAAGAAAGCAGTAACAATGTCTGATTGATGTACATCCCAACCAAAATGAGCTGCCAATGCACATAGAAAACGCACAGTAGTCATACGACAAGTGGGAGCAAAAGTCTCTTCATAATCTATGCCTTTTTGCTGTGCATAACCCTTTGCAACAAGTCGAGCCTTATGGTGATCGATCTCACCATCCGGCTTGCGTTTCAACTTGTAAACCCACTTCGTACCAATGGCCTTTTTGCCAGGAGGCAAATCACATAAAGTCCATGTGTCATTCTCTATAAGTGTATCATATTCTGATTGCATGGCAGCCATCCAATTTTTTGAATTTTGTGCTTCATCAAAAGACAGAGGCTCCTCAACATCATGTAAACTAGACACATCCAAAGCATAACAATCTGATGCATAAGATGCATGGCGAGAGCTTGAACGAGTACGGCTAGACAAAGGTGCATCCAATTAACTGTCACGCAAAGTGTGCACCAGCCATTTTGGCATACCTCTAGCCTGCTCATTTTCAGCCCTTTCCTCATCAAGTACATCATGTACATCTACATCAGTAATAGGCTGATCTAGAACATTTTCAGAAACCCCTCATTGGAACTTACATTCGTATTTCCACCACTGAAAAGAGGCAACAAAGTGTCATAAATGTCCTGTGAGCTTACATTACTGTCTCTAGTACATGACAGCAAGGGTTGAACAGAATCTTCCACAAACATTACATTCCGAGAAACGAAAATACGTTTTGTTTGCGGATGATACAACCTGTAACCTTTGCTTTCAGCACTATAACCAACAAAAATACATTTGACAGCCTTATCATCCAATTTTCTGCGCTGCACTTGTGGCACCAAAGCATATGCCAAACAACCAAAAACACGCATGTGCTCAATAGAAGGCTTTCTATCATGCCATGCTTCATATGGAGTAATAGACTGCAAAGCTTTCGTAGGACACCTGCTAAGTACATAAGTGGCACACATGATGGCCTCAAGCCAAAAAGAATGCGGTAAAGCTTGACTTTTGACCATACATCGTGCCATTTCCGTCAGTGACCTGTTTTTCCTCTTAGCAACACCATTTTGTTTAGGTGTATAAGGCACTGTACATTGGTGTTTTATCCCATAACTAGCCAGAAATGCATTAAACTCATGAGACATATACTCCCCCCCTCGATCGGAATGGAGGATGCCCATAGTACATTTCGAGACATTTTCAGCCATAGCCAGAAATTGTTTGAAGCACATAAAAACTTCGGACTTCGCTTTAAGCGGAAATACCCATGCATGCCTGGAGTAATCATCAATGAAAGTCACGAAGTAGAGGTAATTGCCCAAGGACGGAGTTTGCATGGGCCCACAAACATCACTATGCACAAGTTGCAACCTGCATGTGGCCCGAACTGAATCATCCTTTGGAAACTTAGAACGTTGCATCTTACCCAAAATACAGCCTTCACAAACATGTTTGACAGGTGCTTCAAGAGGCGGCAAAGAAGCAACCATATCAGATTTCTGCAAACGCAGCAAACTGGCAAAATTCAGATGACCAAAACGTGCATGCCAAAGTTTTGCATCTCAAATAGCCCTTGAATCTGCAAGAGCATTTGCAAAATTTTGTCCACACTTGTCATACAAAGTGAGCTTATACAGCCCACGGCACAAAAGGCCAGATGCAACAATTTCATCACCAAAACTAAGATCATGAACTGTACATCTGTCATCCACAAATTTGACTACAAGTCCAAGTCTAGCAAGTGCAGATACAGACAAGAGATTCTTCTTGATCCCAGGTACATAAAGTGCATCAACAAGTGTGAAAGAACTGCCATTAGCAGCAGTAAGCACAATCTTTCCAACTCCCTGAACTGGATAAGAGGCGTCGTTGGCACAAGTGACTGAATTCCCATGAGGGACTGACTCGAGAGAGGTAAACAATTCACGATGTGAGGTAATGTGCTTTGTAGCACCACTGTCGAAATACCACACATGTGAAGCTGCAGCAACTGACAAGCATGCATCATGGACAGCATGATTGTAAGTGCACTCTGCGCTAAAAGCCCATTCTGCATCAACATCAGCAACACAGTCTCCTTTCACAGAAGACTCAACAATGGCTGCATTTGTAGTGGAACCAGCATTTGCAGTGGAACCACCCTCTTTCTTCTTAGCCTCTTTGGCCTTCGACTTAGGAAACGACTTGATCAAGTGATCATTGGCTTTACAATAATGGCAACGCATCTTCTTTTTGCCCTTATCACTAGAATTTCTAGATGAAGTGCTGCCAGCAGAAGCATTAGGAACATAAGTTTTGCCACTCGCAACAGAACCATAAGAAGTGGCTGCATTACTATTACCACCCTTTCTTTGAGAAGCAATAAAAGCCTGTTCAACTGCACGCTGTCTAGTCCTGTTTTTTCTGGAAAGTGACTCTTGCAACAGCAATGTGCATAATGCATCAAATTTGACAACTGCAGGATTTCCTTGGGTCATCAGTCTCCAAGTACTAGCAAAAGTCTGGTAGGAATCTGGTAAGGCATCAAGAACAGTCTGCACAAGGGAACTGTCTGAAATGACTTCACCTGCAGAAATAAGCTGCTCATTGATATCCTTGACACTAGCAAGGAAAGTGTCCATATCATCTTCCTCATGCATAATCTTCGACTCCAGCTCTTTACGCAGCAAAGCAATTTTAGCCTCATTGCGGCTTGCATAAAGACCTGCTAAAATATCCCAAGCCTGTTTTGCTGATTTTGCTGAACCGATGTGAGGAACAATGGTGCGCTTCACAGACAACGCAATCAATGCACGAGCCTGCGCATCCTTAACATCCCAACGAGCTTGTTCTGCCGTAGGCAAAACAACTCTAACAGCTGCAATCCTTGTAGCAAGACCTGCAACATCCTCAACATCGCCTACATCATCAGAACCAGGACGTACATCAATGCCCTGCACAATGTTCCAGACACCCTTTCACACAAGAACATGTTGCATCATATAAGCCCACATAGGGTAGGTGTCCCCATCCAACCTGTCCTCAACAACAATCATCTTGAACACATCTGTGTTGTTGTTGTCAGCCATGGTAAATGTTGCACCTGATGTGAAAACTGCCCGAAAATAGGAGAAATGGAGTGGGAACAAGTTATGCTATATAGCACAAACCGTAGAAGACTATAAGGCACCTGTAATGCAGAAAACGGCACTGGCAGAAATTCTGCACAAAATGATGAAATAGCCTGTGCAGTACTGCCTGTAGTGGAAACGGAGGCCGAAATGAGCCGAACTTAAAATTCTGAGTAGATCAAGCTCGTGAGCAAGCGTGTGCTAGAGCAGCTAGCGACTAAGCCCGGGAGGACGTGACCTGCTCTGATACCAATTGTTGGAATTAGGGTTGCAGAGAAACGCACACAGCTTGGAGAAGACGAAGGAAGCTCAAGGCACACAATAGAGAGTGTGTTACTTAGTGTGCAATGGAAAGATGGATAGCCCTAGAGTGATGGGCGTATATACAATGCACGGGGGAAAAAAACCTCGTGAAGAGGGAAAAAATGCCCCGACGGTCCTAGTGTGTTCACACACATCACTACCACATGTATATGGTAACAAGATCATGAGGCAAGTGCATGAATTGGTGGAAAAAGGGATGGTGAGGCCTAGCTCTTCTCCATTTTTTTCACCAATACTTTTAGTGCAAACGAAAGATGGCACATATCACATGTGTGTCGACTATAGAACACTAAATATGATCACAATATATAAAAAAAGATTTATCGTGCCGCGGGTAGAAGATCTATTTCATAAGTTACAAGTTGTGGCTTGACAAATGTTCCAGACACATTCAAACTGTCGATGGATCAAAATCTTCAGGCCACTCAAATCCTCTTGAGGAGTACAAGTGACACCTCCAGGTAATCTTTCAAGTTATGAGAGAGAATGAGCTTTTCATTAATCAAAAGAAAAGTGAATTTTTTTCTACAAGAGATTCAATATTCATGTCACATTATCTCTAAAGATGGTATCCGTATGGATCCATCAAAGTTGGAGGTAATAAAAGCATGGCCTAATCCAAGGAATCTACATGAGCTAAGAAGCTTTATTGGTATGTGTGCATACTATAGACGTTGCATAGCAAAATTTTATCAAATAGCAGGACCATTACATGAATTAACAAAGAAGAACGTTAAGTACTCATGGATTGCTAAAGAACAAAATCCTTTTGAAAAGCTCAAAGAGAAGCTTACCTCCCAACCAGTCCTTATGCTTTCGGATCTCTCAAAGCCATTGGAGGTCCAATGTGATGCTTGTGGTGATTGCCTTGGAGCAGTTTTGCTTCAAGAAGGGCATGCCATAACATATGAGAGCTGAAAAGGCTCAATGCCGATAAACGGATCTTGGGCATATACGAAAAAGAGCTTTTAGATGTTCTACATGCCCTAGACACATGGAAGCACTATCTCTTGGGGGCTCCATTCATCCTACGAATAAATCTCAAAGCCTGAAGAAATTCATGACGCAAACCAAGTTCTCCAACAAACAAATGAGGTGGGCAAATTTTCTTTTGCAATTTAAATTTCATATTGCTCACATTGCTCACAAGCACAAGCAAGTGGCCGATGCATTTTTACGACAGCCAAGGGTAAATGTGGTGTCTATAGCAACTCACAATGATCTATCTTTTATGATAGATGAGTATGCTATTGTCCAAGACTTTAAGTAGGTAAGTACTACAACCTTTGCATTAGGTAAGAAAAAAAAAACATTCACTTTGGAGGATGGTTATCTTCCAAACGGCAATAGGCTATGTGTTACTCACCAATACAATAAGAAAGTTCTGTATGAATCCCATGCTTCTCCTTATGCGGGGCAAAAAGGGATTCCATAATCTACTCTTCAAGGAGTAGAAATGTATTTCTGTTGGTCTACCATGAAAAGTAAACATACAAGAGCATGTTTCAAAATGCATGGTATACCAAAAATTGAAGTTTGATCGAGGGAAGCAACTTGGATTGTTTCAGTCAACAGGCTTAGTAAGAAAACACGCTCTATGCCTGTCAAAAAGACTATTAAGGCACATCAAACGACAACCCTCTTTAGATCTCAAATTTTCAAGTATTAGGGCTTGCCAACATCCATAGTGTCGGACAAAGATCCTAGTATGACCATAGAAGGGTCTCTTTGAGAATCTAGGAAGTAGATTAAATTTCTCTTTCGGCCTATCATCCACAAACGGATGACCAGAGTGAAATAACTAATCTAACGATTCTTGAATCTACTAAAAGCCTATGTCATGGAAGTAGATCAACATTCTCAAAACAAGAGAAGTACCTACCTCTTATAGAGTACACGTACAATGACAATGTACATACTTCTATGCGGAAAGCACCTTTTGAGGTTAAAGAGGGAAGATCCAAAAGTCCCTTACTACTTAAAGTACATGGGAAGATATTCACTGCTGATCAATATAGCTGAGACTCACAAGAATCCTTTGCAAAGATTAAAGAGGTTATATCCATCTCAAAGCAAAGGCAAAATGGGGATTGCTGCTAATAAGCACAAAAGAGCCTTAGCCTTTAAGGAAAATGATTGGGTCTTGCTAAAGTTTCTCAAGGCTCGTCTAAGGCATACTACGAGCAAGAATCCTACGGGCCACCAAGAGTATATGCTAAACTAGCAAAAAGATACTATGGTTCTTTTATTAAAAAAAATCTTAAGCCAATCAATGAGATGGCTTATTAGTTAAAGTTGCCCACCCATTGGCTCATTCACAATGCTAACCATGAGAGCATACTCAAGCCTTACAAAGGAGAGCCACAAAAAGAACCAATAATGGAGGACCCGCCAGAGATGGAAGATCAAGAAGAGGTGTTGCACTCCGAATCGATTCTTTGACACGAAGACAAGGTACTAAGAAACGGTAAGATTATCCAATGATATCTTGTTAAGTTTAAGAATTATCCTTTGAAAGATGTTAGATGGATGCAAGGAACCTAGCTTAAGGATAATGTTAACCTTGTCAATGCTTGCAATGCTAAACTAGAGTAAGCAAATGAATAACATTTTTGTCTTATAAGACTCGTTCTCTTTCTTTTATTGTGCACAAAATTTAAGAAGTATGCACGCTTAGAATCATTTTTGTGGTGACGACGTCTCCCAAACACCAAGTAGAATTTGTCACTCTACTTTGGAAGTATGATATGGACTAAAGAGCAGACATGCTTGTGGCAGCTAAGTCTCTAGAGCACCAAATGGATTAGTCATCCCTTTTGGAATGATGTCGTAGGGTAAAAAGGGATCCTCTACTCGCTAAGAAACATGGACTAATGACTAGGCTTTATCTTCTCTAGCTCATAGTCGAGGAAGACTTATGGATAGGCTTTAAAGGGGTCCAATGAGAATTTAGATGCATAAAAATAAATAATTAAGTTCTTTCTCTCAAAGAGGAAAAAGAGGACACATGTCCAAATGATATAATTAGATAATACGATAGAGAGAGAGAGAGAGAGAGAGAGAGAGAGAGAGAGAGAGAGAGGTGGACCAAGCTTGAGAGGGGATATACTCTCCCACACACACACACATTCTCTCATTGTGTGGAGTGCAAAGTGCAAGAGCTCCATCTCCTTCTCCAAGCTTGTTGAGAAGTGGAGAGCCTACACCAACACTCTTGGCTATGGAATGCAAATCGAACCAAGAGCCATGCTTCAATGCTTAAGCTTTCCACCTTCTTCATCTTCATGACTATGCTATTATGCTATGCTAAGCAAGAAGAGTGATGATAAGTGAGGAACTTTTTCTTTCTCCTATGAATGATTCTTCTTCCTCTTCCCTACCCTCATTCCCCGCTAGTTCTCTCCACCTTTGAAGGTGTTTGAGGCCTTGGGACTAAGGCTTGAGATAGTTAATGCTTTTTGCAAATTTTATGTTATGCTCGTGATGCATGAAGCTTTCCATCTTCATAGCATCACCAAGGTCACAAGGAACACAAAGATTGTATTGTACCAAGTCTCTCTTGATGGGAGAATCTATAATACAAACGCCTTTTGGAGGGGGGACCGGCTCTAAGTAAATCCGGTCTTCAACTATTCTCATGCTCTCTAATACTCTCTCTCTTGCAAAATTATTGTTCATTCCAAGTTAATTAAGTACTATGTTTATGTTGCTACCATCAATTAAGTTCACCCTTTATGTTCTCAAAGTGATCTCACAAAAATGCTCACTTTAATTCTCTTAACTCCGCTATTCTCAAAGCTCATAGGCCATTCCCATTACACCGCCTGTGGGAGTGCCCCTTGGAGGGCGACGAAAAGTGGGCTAATGGCGAGCATGGGATTGCGATTTTGGTAAGATCGAGTAGCAGGCAAGGCCCTTGGCATGCGTGGGTACATTGGGCAACTTGCGGCCAGTGGTGGCAACGCTTGGGCAAACAACCGCCGACAAAAGCGTGCAAGCATGGGAACAAACCCCTGCATAATCGAAACACTTTAAAAATTGCAGCTGACCACTCGCTTTGAGATATGCCCACGAGTCACCATCCCAAATTGGGATTTGAACACAAAGCCTAGCACACACACTATTTTGAGTATAGTGAGCTAAGCCAAGTGGGCAACCACTTCCTTGTGAGAATCCACCCGAAAAATAAGATCTTAGGCTCAATTTAGCAGGGGCACACACACACATACACCTATTTTTAGAAATAAAATTAAGTGGATTGGTGTGTCTGATTAAGGGGCTTAGGGGCTCGTCGGAGAGAGCTCGGAGAGAACTACCTCCACACATGGATAATGCAAGCAAGAGGTTTACGGGGATGAAGCAATTGAAGGGCTAACACTGCACAAAATCTACACTAATTGTTGCAACCTAAATGCAAATGTGAGTGCTCAATTGGAGAGTTTAATAGAGGGGAATTAAATCAATTGTTTGGAAATCAAAGAATTGCTTCCAATCAATTTAGCATAGAGGTGATGCTCTAATGCATGCGCTAATTGCAAGCTAATGAAAAACTATTTCAAGCTAATGGAAAACTAATGCTCCCTAATCAAGCCTGCCTAATCCATGGAGGGTAGTGGCCTCTTGGGTCTACCAAGGATGTGCCCACATATTGGTAGGTTAGAGCTCAATTAGTAAGAGGTGCAATTAGCTAAGAGAGAATGCTAATCTCGCCAAAGCTCTGATACCACTTGTAGGATCATGGTGGATTAGAAAGAGAAGCATTCATGGTGTTAATGTATGCCAATGTGAGTACAAAGGGCTCATTATATAGATCTAGCTAAGGCATCTCATCTGGCATCACTGATGACATCATATAGAGCTTTCAAATCATCCCATACAACTTGCAAACTCGTGGGTGACCTTTCAGGCCACTTCAGAGGTCCATTAACTAAGTCTAGGTGAGTCCACTCCCTCTAGTAATGACCCCATGGGTACCCACACCCTTGAGTACCTTTTCCCCATGCTACCACTTGGTTCTGTGCCACATATGCATCCCAGTAGGATAGAGGAGGTACACACCAACATAGGACAAAGCTCACACCTTACACCTCTCATATTCTAAATCCTTGTTGCTTGAAGTGGATGTAGTATTGACCAAGTTACGAGCGTCAAAATGTTGTGCCATACCATGTAACCATTCTTCTCCTTTAGAGAACTTGTATGAATACCATACTAGAACTCATCAATATCATATTATTTGCTCAAATTTGCAACGAATGGTGAAACAATTTTCACGGTAAACATGTCAACACAAGTGGCCAGCAAATTAGGCTTAGAAGGATTGGACAAGATTAAACTGCAAGTAATAGCTTCATCACTCCTAATTGAGCCAATTTCAGCAAGAGAGGTTGTGCTGAACTACTTATATATTCCTATTATTACAAAAAATGAGGTTGTTAAGTTCATAGATTCCTCACCTCCCAATCTCAAAAACATTAAACATTCTTTGAATACCACAAGAATCGTATTGCTTAAAAGCCCTCTCGATTAAAAAAAAAGCTCCACAATATTATTGTGCATCAGAAAAGGCTCGTGAGATTTATAAAATATCACCCAGGACACAAGATGTTCCAAGCCTTACGGAACACACATAGGAAACAACACCATAGGCAATATTCGTGAATGGAATCTACTTGAAACAATTCAATGCATCATGAGGGGAATCGTGTTTTGCATATTGTACAATAAGTACATTTCCACCTTGTTATGCATCTGCATCCATGAGTGTGTTTTATGTGACAACATTATGCATTGAAAATTGATAAAATGCAACACTTGTGTCTAACAAGCCACTTTTGAACAACCGAATTGCTACCAACAAGTACGTTAGTTTCAAATCTATACTGTATTGACGTTGTAGAGTGCAACATTTTGGCCTATGTCTAGAGCCCCCATAGACATGCAAGATTGCAACAAGCCAACAGAATCGTGGCTATACCATGCCTGTTATCTTTCTACAATTTTTAGTAGATAACAAGAGCATTTTCTAACTACTTGTTTTGCAAGACTTGATGTAAGAGAGCTACATGAAAAAGACTATGATGATCCATCCATGAATTGCATTTCTACAAGGCACCATTCCCAAGGCATATGCATGCCATTATCAATGAGATACTATGAGTTCCAACATGTTTATGAATGCCAATGCAATTCCAACCGATATGTAGATAGATCTCTTCTATCACGTTTAAACATGGGTTCTCACCAAATGTTTGCACAACAAACAAATGGCATATAAATCAAATATACATTCTCACCACTTATTTGCACAACAAAAGTAATGACGTCTAAAATCATGGGTGGGCAACACATCCATTTGGTTGAACAATCCGAGTAATTTTACATTGCACCTAAGAGTAGGTGCCTTCTCAAATCTCTTGAGAGATAACATCTAGTAGCCTAATAGAACACATGGTTGGATGGAATGTGCCAAGCTAAAGCACTGCTATGAAGTGGAAAAGGAGACCACAATAGACGTATGTCCATAGATGTATAACCATTGAGATATTTTTGCAATGCACATTGAGTGGGGATGAGTTCAAAGTGTGAAACATCATGAACGCATTCACGTTTTGGCTACTTCCAAGCACAACTTTCATTTTCAAGAGCTTAATGTTTTCTACCACCTTCTGGCATGCTAGAAAGTACACGTACATTTGCTAGAGCATTACATCTATCAACTTGTATTGCATGCTTAAAGTCCAATCCTCCAAGCTTCACATGGAAGCATTTGACAAGGCATTGTTTGTACTAAGCCAAGGTGATCTAGTCAAGAGCTATCTTGAGAGTTTGAAGTGAACCTAAATGGTACCAAATCATCCACCACTAGGGTTTCCAAATCAATTAAAATACATGCTCCAAATGCAAACAATAGAAAATCTCACAACGTCTTTAAGAGCATATTTGAGAGCAAACTAGCGAATGTATTCTTCATACCGAGCCATGCCTCAAACTTTGGCTCACGAATCTTTAACGGGTCATTATTTGGATCATATGGAGCCATCCTAACCACCATACATATCTACTCTAATGCATGAGAGCAAGGATTTTATCCCAAAATATTGGATCAATGGAGGAAACAACAACACAAAACTTGATAGGCATGATGGCCAACAATCCCATGAGGGCCAAATGGGTTACAATTTGATCCATCTTGGTTTTAAGATCTAGGATTGGGGATGCCAAATACTAGAACTAAGTCAAATAACACCAGGGATATATAACCACTTGATTTTCAAAAATGGGTCAAGAGATCCTTAGGGATGTAGTGAAAATTGATAAATAATTATTTTATTGCAATTGATAGGTGGCAAAAGGATAAGTGAACTAAAGACAATGTGAAAGGATAGCACGTTTATGGACATTTCATTATTTAAGTGCTCTTTATGAGCTATGGTCAATATTATGTCCAGGTGGACAGTTTGTATTCATTTTGAGCATTCAAAAAATCTATAAATAAATATGTGTAAGAGGAAAATGCTCACGCTTGCACAAGGTGAGATTGCATCCAATGCCCTATGTTCATCTTCTCCTCTTTCCCATCTCCTCTCCTCGTGCCCATGTAGCACTCCACTTTAGGAGGTGCACATGCACACACACTCATGCTTTCTCTCACTCTCTACCACTCTCAAATCCGTCTCCATGTGGATCAGTCGTGTGTATGCATCACCACATATGCAGATCTGTTGATTTATTCCTTGTAGTATGTTGTTCTTTATAGATTTGTAGGCACGCCTCACATTTGATTGTTGCAGTGGTATCAGAGCAAGGTAGCTATGTTGTTGGGCTTGGAACGATTACAACTATGGAGATTATTAAAGACAAGTCATGCTTACCTTAACTTGATTTTTGTTATCTACGATTTTTTGTAGATAATTATTACTAATCTCATCGAAATTGCAAGAGTGTGTGCATAGTTAAGGACTTGTGGATTCTCTATTTAGTGAGAAAAAAAAGATCATATAGCTAGTTTAACTAGGAGCCTGATTGCAATCCATTTGGTTGCAATGATCCATTGGATAAGATACAAATAATGGACATCATACATGGCTAGATATGTGTGTGTGTGTGTGTGTGTGTGTGTGTGTGTATGTACTGCCTATATTAGTAGGGCTTAGAGTAGAAGAAGAGAAGGTTTGGCAATATATTTCTTCAAATTGAAGAAATTTGAGGTAGAATAAAAGCAATGGTAGAGACTCGCATTAGAAGGAAAAGGAAAAGGAAAAGCAAGGGGAATTGAAATGGAAATTTTCTCATTTATTCATCCATCCATCATAGTAAACTGGCCCCAAATTAGCAGCATATAGAAAATTATAGTGGATGACTCCTATCCAAAGAATTTAGCTGCAGAAGGAGAAATTTTAAGGAGTGGTTTATCTCGCCATGTGCGACAAAGAAAAAGAGGAAAAGAAGCTTTTAGCGCTATTAACGATTTGAGAATAAATGAGATCTATAAGCCTCGACCTCAAGAAGTTGTCTTCAAAGAGAGGTTATGATCTTTCAAATCACATTCTAGCACGAGATTTTAGGTCACGGGAGTGACAAGTTTCCTACTCGTGAGAATGAGGTTGGTCACAAATAACTGCAATGGAATTAATGTACTTTTGAAACCAATCATCAGACTAAAGCATAGAAGAATGGCGAGCAACGTCACTCTGCATATGTGGCCATGTAAGCACAACCATGGTAGCCCTCATAGCCAAACCTACAAACATGTGATGATGGTGGCAGCTAGAGGTGACAACCCATGAGCATCTACAATGCCACATCAGCACGCAGGGGGCCTCAACCAGGTAGAAACCCTTCTCGATGCCACCCATGTGTAGTAACTAACAAGGCAACTGAAAACCAAAAGAATGGAAGCATTCCCGGGGGGGTATTGTGATCTTGTGGCAATACCACTAACAGTGGCAAAGGAGTGTGGACCAAAAGAGAGGTGTAAGGATAATCACCCCAAAGTGAACCCTTTCGATAAGCTCGTCGCTCAACATGAGATTCCCACTGGGAGATCAAATGCACACCAATGCCCACCAACCCCTGCATGATAGTGCATACTTGCATGGCGGCCACAACCCCCTCACCACAAGTTGTTAGTGAGTGCCTTTTTTTATCTACACTAGCAGCCTTAAGCCTCACATGATATGCCATCAATTAGTGTCACTATACATACGCTCAAGTTGAGAGCGGTTGTGCACCCTCATAGACGCCCACTATCCCCCTTGCCTCAGTCCAATCATGGATTTTCCCTTTTTACTCAACCCCCCCCCCCCCCCCCCCCCCCCCCCTCTCTCTCTCTCTCTCTCTCTTTATGGAGTGGAGGTGTGGGGTGGAAGCATCACGAAGTCTACTTGGAAAGAGTTTGAGAATGTCCAAAAGCGTTTTCTCACCAACTTTCTCCAAGTCAAGACACAAACACCCTACATGCTCTTACCTCTTGAGTCCGGATCGCTTTCTATTGAGGTCTTGGGCATGCAAAGGGTTGTGGAGTACATGCTTAAGACACGACGTAGCCCTTTGTATCGACTTCCTAGAATCGCATATGAAGCAAGTCAAAAGGTCCAAAAGACATGCAAGAGCAAAATACTAAGTTCAGGGTGGATGCTTGACATCAAGAAATGGTTTGGAAGATGGGATGCATATCACTTGGTCAAGGATACGTCGATCGACTCCCAAGTTAATGAGGCCTTCTTACAACGCCAATGTATCATGGCTTGGGAGAAATCTAGAGGTTATCGCTTCAGCCATTACACCACACACGTTGCCCCAAACTACAAATCTCTCTTCTTCTCTGAACGAGGTAACCGAACCCATCTGTACATCCTTGAGTCCATCCCGTTGAGTGCAATCCGCACCATTGCCTCCATTTTTGTCTTAGCTCCCATTCTCTATGCTGTGAGACAATACGTTGGGGCATTGGCGAGGAGTCTCATCGACTTTGCACCTTATGCCCTCGTCAAGTGCGAGAGAGTGAGTACCACACACTACTTGAGTGCTCAGCTTTTGACCACATTAGGTCCTCTTTTCCCCATATATTCCGTCATGAGCTCTCCCTACATACCTTCCTCTCCCAACCATGATATGGACTCTTTATTGCGATGCTCATTTCAGCCATTTTTGAGCATCGAGAGTCACTTATGACCTCCACTCACACCACGTGACATGTTCATTTGGTCATATTTGACCTCCGAGGACGATAATAGAACCGTCTCTCTCTCTCTCTCTCTCTCTCTCTCTCTCTCTCTCTCTCTCTCTCTCTCTCTCTCTCTCTCCCTCTCCCTGTTTCTCCCAACCACCATAATGCAGCCCTCTTCGACTACTATAAGGTAGTGGTAGCATGCCAACACACAATAATGTGAGGTGCACCCTTATCAATCGCTCTCCCCCCTCTCTAGTTATGCATGCCAGCGTAGGAGTTTTTAGTGCAGGAACTCTCTCTCTCTCTCTCTCTCTCTCTCTCTCTCTCTCTCTCTCTCTCTCTCTCTCTCTCTGAGCCGTCTTCGACTACTACATGGCAATGGTAGCATGCCAACACACAATGTGAGGTGCACCCTTATCAATCTCTCTCCCCCCTCTCCAGTTATGCATGCCAGCATAGGAGTGTTTAGTGCAAGAACTCTCTCTCTCTCTCTCACACACACACACACACACACACACACAACTTTTCAGCGCGCCTTTTCAAACTCTCATTCACACACAATTATTTTTCTCAAATTTTGTGCTCGAAGAACATGCATCAAGGGAGCTCTTCCCTATCTCCCTTTCCCCCATGCAACTCTACTCACTGCTCTCTCTCACACTGGTCGTGCAGATTCCTCTCTCCACTCATCACTTCTGACCAACACAACTCATTGAACTTTTCAAATCGCATTCATCCACTAGCTACATCCTCATTATTTATGAGCGAAATGTAACTCATTGATACATAAGATATAGAAAAACATCTAACTTTTTCTATTGTGTACTCAAATGCCGATCCCTCTTGCCGAACACCTAGAAGAATAAACCAAACTCGAGGAAAATTAGATGATGGGATCATTCAAATTCCTTTGATATCTTTGTGAATATCCCTAAACCATGCCATGTCCTATGTTACAAAAGAGATACAACACACATATGCAGCAGCAATGGTAGACATGATAGCAATAGTGCACACGACACAAGATGGAAAGGCCACCTTATTGATATGGAGATGACATCATGAACCATACACTATCTAAATTAATTTTCAATGTCACTACCAATATAAGCATTAATAGCAGCAACGCCATGCACAACAACCCAAATGCCACTCAACAACACTATCAACATCGACGACTTGTCGTCCAGCTATTGCACGTGATGAAACCCAATTGTGCCAACCAAATGTCGCATGTGCATCTCCTTCACCGAAACAAACATGTAAATTCAACTACAAATGAAGTCTAGCAGCTTACTTTCGACCATCCAATTGCATCCCTGTTTGTGGCATTCACACAAGTTTTATGAAGCATGTGCGGCCATGTCTACCTAGTCTAACGCATACCGCATTTGAGATGGTAGAGACTTGGTCCCCTTCTGATAATGGCTAGCAACGCATGTGCTTTATAGGCACTAACCTGTGGATACACAGGAGTGTTTTTGTACTCCACATAAAGTGTCATTGTTTTCTTGCACAATCGGCCATAAAAACTAGTGGTCTATTGCATTTTCAGCTACCCTAGTTAATGCTGAGGCTACAACAAATTGTGCTTGTGAATAAAAAATATTGATTTGTTGCTGCTGGGCATTTTTGTCTTATGTTCCATTTTTCTTTTATCTACAACTCATGGTACAAACTGATGTTACTATCCATAAAGAATAACGATAAAGTCCTTTTTTTGTAAGTATATGTTAGGTGAATTTTTTCACGGCACATATGGTATATATGAAAAATATTAGGTGTTGACATATTTGTAGTAGAGCTAGCTTTGGTCATGGTCCTTTAGTCGTAAGGGTGCAAGCCATATTGGCTGGACGTCGCCCATCTCTAACTCACGTAACCTTATTCTTTAATACATAAAGCAATAAGGAGCAGTGGTGTATTATCCACTAGAGCTCCACCCGCACAGGGTGTACACTCTCCTACACATGCACTCTTTCACCCGCACTTGCACGCATTTACATCGCCTCACAAGTGGTATCAGAGCATGGCGGCTCTCCCAGGTTTGCTGACGGCACATGCACGAGCACCGTTTAGATCTAAGGCTCAAAGCCTTGCATCAAGAGAATTACATAGATCTGGAGCAGCTCGACACTAAGCAGGAAAAGGAGTTTTTGGAGCTCCTAAAGATTGTGCTACAGACTCTTAAGCAAAGCGTTAACTTTCTCAATAGATCATGCTACAATAGCAAGGAAGTAGCATTTCGATTTTAACGCTAGGAATCTAAGCAAAGGAACGCTAATGGAGCAAGGCAATAGGCATTAATTCTAAGCAACCTATCGTTGGATTTTTTATGCACTATAGAACCAAGAGAATGGCATTAATTTTCCAATGCTAAGGCAACACTGAAGATAGCGCTACAAGAAAGTTGAGCATCGCGTTAATCTTTTCAAAACGCTAGAACAAGCTTCAATGGATAGCACAAAAGAAACATAAGCAACATTGTTGGTTGTGACAATAAGCTATTGTGTGTGTGTGTGTGTGTGTGTGTGTGAGAGAGAGAGAGAGAGAGAGAGAGAGAGAGAGAGAGAGAGAGAGAGAGAGCAGAGACATCATCGCTTCTACGATATCAGCCTCATCTCTCCGACTACAGATAAACGACATCCGTTCTTCGACATCGACACACACAAAGTGTGTGTGCACATTCGGCTTCGACATCGACTCAGTTTTTTGTTGTCGACTCTATTCATCCTCAATTTTTGGCATCAAATCTTCTTCAACATCTCCGACATCATTCTCTTCAACTATGACACCTCCGACATCGTTTTTCGGATCAACATCACTCTCACACATCTACATAGTTTTGGATATATGCCTTTTGTGGTATCTTGATGCATACACCTATGGATTTTGCCAGAGTCCACGATTCCCACCACGAGCCAGATTTTTGCAATTAGTGGGACACAAAGACTCTAATTTCTGTGCTAGCGGTCTCTCAAGAGATGCAATTTCCTGAGCTTTTAGTTTTTTCGTCTACTTGTTGCTCCGGTGTGATGATTGTGTGTTTAACAGGGTTTCTCTTATTCAGTGGTGGTTTGTACTATAGTGGTGTCAGTGCCAACTGGTTTTTGGATTCTTGCCTTGAATCCTTTGACCAATTCAATTGTCCTTGGCTTCTTAGCTATAGAGTCGGTGGCTGTGTTGGTGAGAAAACATTTTTTCCCAACCAGCTCTTTTCCTTTTCCTTTGTCATTAGATACCTTTTCTATACCGTCCTTTACCTGTGAACCAGCTCTATCAGTCCTATCCTCGTTAAAGATGATTCCACATTAATCTTGGTTGCTCAAAAAGTAGATACTTCGTCCCAGATTGTGTGAACAACCATAGGTACATGTAGCAAATCTTCCCAATACACAAGTTGCCACACATAGCAAGCCTTGAATAGATTCGTAGATATATTTGGCTTTGGCAGTTTTTTGTATGACACTATTACACAGAAAATGTGTGATGTTGATACTAGCTTCTGGGTTCTAAACCTTGGTTAGCATCATCGCAAACAGTTTCTTTGACAAAAAAGTTGGGTTATTCTTTGAACTGATGGTCTCAACAATAAATCGATATACCACATTATGTTCCAATGCTGCTATTGGAATGCCTTGAGCAGCCATCTTTGCATTTCTTCGTGACTTGGTTATCTTCTCTCAAAAATTGGTTGACTACATTGGTTGTTGCTGGTGTGGTTTTTCTTAGCATTTGGAAGTTTGAAAACATGTGCCAACTCTCCAATGTTAGACCCAGCTCCCTTCCATTGATGATAGCAGTACCAATACCACATTATGTTCCAATGCTGCTATTGGAATGCCTTGAGCAGCCATCTTTGCATTTCTTCCTGACTTGGTTATCTTCTCTCAAAAATTGGTTGACTACATTGGTTGTTGCTGGTGTGGTTTTTCTTAGCATTTGGAAGTTTGAAAACATCTGCCAACTCTCCAATGTTAGACCCAGCTCCCTTCCATTGACGATAGCAGTACCCTGGTCCCTAGTATGAAGCCAATATCTTCTGTGTAGTCTCTCCATCAAATGGAAGTGCAACAACCTCCACAATGACTTCTAGACCCCATAACTTGAGCAAAGCTTTCTCGTTCTCTTGAAACACGTGCTTAGCTATCTTACTGTGTTGAGCTACATTTAAGGGTTTTGCTACCGATACTTTGAAGTATTTGTTTCTATTGTCATCTTGTTGAGGGTTTCTTGCATGCTCTATGAAGTCGATTTTCATCCCATACAAGACTTAGATGTAGAAATTTCGAATGAAGATGACTTACTTGTGGTAGCTGTCGTGCGTGAACCGTAGAAAGAGTAAGGAGGCGTGTCAGGATGGTGACAAAGGAGTTTGGGAGGGTCCTGAACAAGCTATTTTCAAATTCAACTTCTTTGGTCCTAGTTTGGATTGGTACAACCAAACTAATCACCTCGCTGGTGTTAGGTTTAATGGCCATGTGGCCGACCGCCCATCACTAACTGCTACTAACCCTAAGTGTACATCTATACACTCGTGTGAGCCACTAACACTAAGTACAATGTGTATTGTGCCTTAGTGCATAAGATAAAGAAGAAATAAAGGGGGCACACAGTGTGTGTCGGCTCTCCCCCTCCAACCTGTGTGTGTGTGGCTATGGTGGTGTGTGCGTGCGTATTCATCTTTCTCTTCCGCTGTGCTCCTGGATCCTCTCCTTCATCTGGTATTAGAGCGGTTTCATTCCCGAAATCGCTTTCGTGCATGCGTGCACTTTCAAGAGTGCAAGCAGGGTTCCGACTTAGGCATTGGCAAATTCAGCATTCCGAGAGTGTTTTCACCAAGTGTCCTGATGTTTTACCCCCCTTTCGGAGCCATTCGTGCCATCAGAAACCTCATTTGAGCTACACTTCAGAAGATGAATTTTTCAGCCCTCCTTTGGTAGTTTGTGTTGCGGAGCTTCCATAGCCTTACAGGTAGCAATGTTGTAGTCTCTTCCATCTACAAGAGCCCACGGCTCATTCGGGAGTGTGTAGCCCCTTTCAGAATGGCCTCATACACACACAGTGGGAGTTTGACGGCATTGTCTTCTTCGACTGCAGGTACAGATATAGGTATAGGTACAAGTACAAGAGCGGCTTGGTTAGCTTTCTCTGTGCTTCTTGGCCTCGATTCCAGCTTTGGCTACGACATTGGCATCGACTCATTGGCTACAAGTTTCAGTGCTTGCGATATTTTGGTTCCATTGGGAGCAGTTTTTTATACGTACATGCATATGTTGGCACCTTTGACAGTGTTTGAGCTCTTTTGAGAGCATTTTGACTCCCCATAGGGATATTTATTTGCATGCACATGCTTAAGGTGGATGTTTGAGTGTTGTAGACTTATACGTCTTTGCCATTGTACACTTTTGTGGAGCCATCTTTTGGCTAGTACGACAGTCCCGGCCATTTCTGAGACTTGGTCCGGATGATAGCCATCTATGAGACTTGGCTATACGTTTTGCAGCATAACCTACATTGTTGAGGGTCGATAGCGTGAGGTTTTCATTGAGCTGGGGTATTCTCAAATGTGGAGATACCTTCGGTGATACAGGTAGCTGGAGCATCCCTTACGAGGCCTCGCCATAGGACATTCCTAGAGTGGTATAGGTGCTTTTGACGCCGAGCTGGCGGTCTATGGTCAGTTTGACAGTTTATGCGCCTCAGTTGGTCTCTATACATTGTGCTTTTGAGAGGCATTGCCCTCTTTTATGCTTTGTGAGTGACATACTTGGTCATTTTGTCTCGTATTTTGGTTGACATAGTCCCAAATACAAAGAAGACTCTGTCGAAATTTTCCCAGAATCTTTTGGTAGTTTTGTCACCATGTCTACTAGCGAAGACCTTAACATTTATGACATAAAGAAGTTTGATGGCACTAATTTTCAGCTTTGGAAGAACCAAATGCATTGATGTGCTTGTCCAAAAGAAATAAAAGTTGCCTATTGCCTATGCGGCTAGAGCTGAAGATATGGACATGACTCAGTTCTAGTGAGAGGAGCTTGATGAGCTATGCAGGTCTATGATCAAACTGCACCTTGGTGAGTCGGTGTACTTTTCGATGTTAGAATGCGAGACTGCTCATGCTTTATGGCAGAAATTATGCGACACTTACAAAAAGGATACGGCTAGCAATAAGGTTTTCCTGATGCAAAAACTTTTCAACCTTCATATGAAGAAGTCAGCTAATGTTTCCAGCCATATCAATGATTTTGATTCTCTTTTTGCCCAGATTCATGCACAACGCATGACCATTGATGATGAGATGAAATCAATCTTTTTGCTTTGTTCATTGTTGCCACCCTCTTGGGATATCTTTTGCACAGTTGTTAATAAATCTGCTCCTAATGGTACGCTAAAATACGATGATGTTACTAGCACTTTTGTCAGAGGAGATGCATCGGAAGACCATGCCTAGCTCGCATTGTGGCGAAGCTCATTATGTGCAAAGGGATGATAAGTAATGTAAGGGCCGTTCTTTGCAACGTGAATCCAAGAAAGAGGGCAATAGAGATGCATCAAAGGGTAGATCAAAGTCTTGTGGTCATCGCAATGTTCAATGCCATTATTGTGATAAGTTTGGTCACATAAAGAAGGATTGTTATGCTTGGAAGCGTGACAAAGAGAAGGGCAAAGGTAAAGTCAAAGATCGTGATGATAAAGAGGAGAAACCAAGAGTTCGGTTAAGATTGAAGAACTGAACATAGTTTAGGATGACATCAATGCGCAAGACATTAATATGTTGCTGAAAATAATGATGTCTTTTATGATGCGTAGGAAACTCTATCTTTGCAGAGTTCTATGTCAATTGAACTCCTTGTTAGTGGTGAAGTATCCCATACATGGATTCTTGATTCGGATGCTTTGTTACATGTCACACCTCATAGGCATTGGCTTACTACATACTAGGAAACCATTGGCTCTGTTACACTTGGTGACAATTACTCTTGTGACATTATTGGTGTAGGTGATATTGCCATGGTTATGGCAAATGGGGTGAAGCTTATCATCCATAATGTGTGTCATGTTCCAGCCTTGACACGGAATCTGATTTTGGTTGGACGTCTTGATGACTTGGGTTACAAAGTCACTTTTCATCAACAATCTTGGCGTGTTAGAAGGTCATCTTATTTCTAAAGTTGGTTCACTTTATCCTCTTTATGTATCTGATAAAAACAGTGTTCTTTCTGTAACCGAGCTGCCAACCGTTACTTTGTGGCATAGCCGGTTATGACATGTGCCAAAGAAGGGAATGGAGACACTCTCTTGTTTGGGCTATTTACCATCTTTGTCATTTTTTGATTTTCCCTTTTGTGAGCACTGTCAATATAGGAAGCAAACACGAACACGTCGTACACATTCTTTTGACAAAGAAAGAAAACCCTTAGAGCTTGTGCGCAGTGATTTATGTGGGCCTATGCCTTCTAAATTCCATGGTGGTGCACCCTACTATGTTACATTCATTGACGATGCAACACACCATGTTTGGGTCTATGCCATGAAGTATAAAGATGAGATCTTTTCTTGCTTCAAGAAGTTCTTATCTAGTGTTGAAACTCAGCCTGAACATAAGTTGGAAGCTTTGCGCTCAGACAATGGTGGAGAATATGTCTCCAAAGAGTTTACAGACTTCTGTTCAAGTAGAGGAATTAAGCATGAGTTTACAGCTCCTTATACCCCTGCACAAAATGGTGTTGCAGAACGTATGAATAGGACCATCCAAGAGCGGATTATGTCTATGCTATCACATGCTAATTTACCACAAGCGTTTTGGGTTGAAGCATTATACACAGCCGTGTACTTGATCAATAGATCATCACATGCTTTATTACAGTTTTGTGTACTTTTGGAGTTATGGTCAGGACATAAATTGTCTTACGAAAAACTCCGCACATTTGGCTGTGAAGCTTATGCACATGTACCTAAGGGGTCACATGCTAAGCTAGATCCTAAGTTCAGAAAATGCATTTTCATTGACTATGGTGTAGATGGTCAATTTGGCTATCGTTTATGGGATCCGGAAAGTCGATCAATAATCCGTAGCAGTTGATGTTGTCTTTAATGAGACTAAGATGTATAGACTGCCAGTGACAGAGGTTGAATTCCGGAAAGTAACATTTTTTGATGTGTCACCTCCTGTCTAGACAGCTCCCGAGCCACTTACTACACAGGCTAGTACGAGTTCTGATCAGCCGCGGAGATCTCAAAGAGTCTTATATCCGCCAGAACGTTTTGTTCCAGGCGTGGATTTTGTTTTGCTGACAGATAGTTGTGAGTCTTCTTATTACAAAGAGGCTATGCTAGCCAATGCTAAGGTTTAGTGGGAACATGCTATGAAGAGGGAGCTGTGCAGTATTCCAAAGAACAAAACAAGGGAACTTGTTCCATTGCCAAAAGGTAGGAAAGCAATGCCTTGTACATGGGTTTACAAGAAGAAGATTGACAATTACAAAGCTTGTTTAGTAGCCAAAGGTTTCAAGCAAGAATATGGTGTCGATTTCTAGGAAATCTTTTCTCCAGTGGTCAAGATGACCACACTGAGAATGTTGCTTGCTTTGGTTGCCACTAAAGATATGGAACTTGATCTAATGGATGTCATTACAATTGTATTACATGGTGATCTCAAGGAAGAGATTTATATGCAGCAACTTGAAGAGTTTGTGCTAAAAGGCAAGGAACATCTGGTCTGTAAGCTTCTAAAAAGTCTCTATGGCTTAAAGCAATCATACAAACAATGGTATCAAAAGTTTGATGCATTTATGCATTCCCTAGGCTATAAGCGCAGTAATGAGGATCCATGTCTTTACGTGAAAAGACAACCCAATGGACATCTTATTATACTTATCCTTTATGTAGATGACATGCTTATTGCTGGTCATTCTAAGAAGGACATTGCTGACTTGAAAACCAAGCTGAAAAGTCAATTTGACATGAAAGATTTGGGTGAAGCCAATCACATTTTGGGTATGCGCATTACTCGTGACCGTAAGAAGAGGTTGTTGTACCTTTCTCAAAAAGAGTATGTACACAAGGTTCTCGATCATTTCAACATGCAAAAGGGGAAGGCTTTGAGTACTCCAATGCCTGCATATTTGAAACTTAGCAAGAATGACTATCTCAAATCTGCTGAGGAAAAAGCTGCAATGGCTAAGGTTCCTTATGCTTCAGCTTGTGGTAGTCTCATGTATGCCATGGTGGCTACAAGACCTGACATTGCACATATAGTGGGAGTTGTCAGCAGATTTATGTCTAACCCTCGTAAAAAGCATTGTGATGCTGTCAAGTTGATTCTCAGATACTTGAGTGGCATTGCAGATAGACAGTTATGCTATGGTCGTGTGGAGAGTCATCCATTCAGGGATTTATAGACAATGATTATGTAGGATGTGTTGACATTCGTAAATCAACAACATGTTGGATTTACACATTTGCTGGTTCTGCTATTTCTTGGAGATCCATTCTTCAAGACTGTACATCCATTTCTACCACAAAGGTAGAGTATGTTGCATTAAGTGAGGCATGCAAAGAAGCTATTTGGCTTGCTCGCCTGGTGAAAGATGTTGGATTGGAGTAGTGTACACCAGTTCTTCATTGTGACAGTCAGGGTGCTATTGCCTTGGCTAACAATCTAGTGTTTCATTCCATAACGAAACACATTGATGTGTGTTGTCACTTTAGTTGTGAATGCCTAGCAAACAAGAGCCTTGATTTAGTGAAGATTCCTACGTCAAAGAACACAACAGATGCACTCACTAAAAGTCTCTCCAGCCATCAGTTTTAGCATTGTCATGAGTTGATGGGCATTGGGTGAAGAGTGGTTCTCTTTCCTTCTTATGGTCTCCCACATTGGCCATCAAGTGGGAGAATGTTAGGTTCAATGGCCATGTGGCCGACCGCCCATCCCTAACTGCTACTAACCCTAAGTGTACAAGTATACACTTGTGTGAGCCACTAACACTAAGTACAATGTGTATTGTGCCTTAGTGCATAAGATAGAGAAGAAAGAAAGGGGGCACATAGTGTGTGTCGGCTCTCCCCCTCCAACTTGTGTGTGTGGCTATGGTGGTGTGTGTGTGAGTGTGCGTGCGTATTCCTCTTCCTCTTCCGCTGTGCTCCGAGCTCCTCTCCTTCATCTCGAACTCTTTGACCTTGATTCTGATGTCATGCCTGTTGGAATTAGGGTTGCAGAGAAACACACACAGCTTGGAGAAGACGAAGGAAGCTCAAGGCACACAATAGAGAGTGTGTTACTTAGTGTGCAATGGAAAGATAGATAGCCCTAGAGTGATGGGCGTATATACAATGCACGGGGGAAAAAACCTCCTAAAGAGGGAAGAAATGCCCCGGCGGTCCTAGTGTGTTCACACACATCACTACCACATGTATATGGTAACAAATCCCCCCTGGAGTGATGCGGTGAACGATAGCTGGCACATGAGTAAACGGAAGTGCCATGCCTTGAGGACAGGATCAGTCCTCAAAGGGGAGTAAGCCCAAAGCTTTGCGGAAAGCTTCAAGCTTCTCACGAGACAATGCCTTTGTGAAAAGATCTGCAAGGTTGTCTTGTGTTGGCGCATAAGCCAAGCTGATCTCTCCTGCTGAGAGCCTCTCCCTGACATAGTGGTAATGCACCTCAATGTGCGTTATGCGAGCATGAAAACCTGGGTTCCTCGCAACTGCCAATGCGCTCTAACTGTCAGTGTAGATAGTGTTGGCAGTGTCCTGTCCAGCACCCAAATCAGCCAAAAGGCATCTGAGCCATACACACTCAACTGTAGCTGTGAAGACTGCCCTCTACTCAGCCTCACAACTCGAAGTGGCCACAGTAGGTTGCTTGTTGCTTAACCATGATATACATGAACTGCCACGCATGAAACAAAAACCACTTGTGGACACTCGCGTGTCAAAACAACCAGCCCAATCTGAGTCTGAAAAAGCATGTAAATCTGGCGGCAATGATCCCCCCTTGGGATAAAACAAGCCAAGATGTAAAGTGCCACTAAGGTAGCGGAAAATCCTCTTGACAGCTTGCCAATGCTTAGACCTTGGCCTATGATAAATCTGCTGACCAGTGAGACTGCAAACTGAATATCCGGCCTCGTGTTGCATACATAAATGAGGCAGCCAACAACAGTTTGGTAAAGAGTGACATCAGCAGGATCACCAGCATCATGTAGACTCAACTTCAAACCTGTTTCCATGGCAGTGGCAATAGGTTTGCAATCCTCAAGTCCAAACTTACATAGCAATGTCTCTATGTAACTTTTCTGACACAAGGCAATACCACCATCACATTGCTTAAACTGTATACCCAAGTAATGATGCAACAGTCCCAAATCTTTCATCTTGAAAGTAGCATTCAAATCAGCCGTCAATTCAGCAATATGTCTCTCATTTGGTCCAGTGATCAGCAAATCATCAACATAAAGAACCACAATGAGAAGTACATCACCCTCACGCTTTACATACAATGTGCTTTCTGTTGGATTGTTACGAAAGCCTTGTTTGACCAAATGAGTGTCAGCTTTCTCATAACAAGCACGAGGAGATTTCTTCAACCCATACAAAGCCTTTTTACATTTGCACACTTTGTCCTCTTGTCCTTTTATGACAAAACCGCGAGGCCGCGTTACATAAACTTCCTCAAATATGTCACCATTCAAGAAAGCAGTAACAATGTCTGATTGATGTACATCCCAACCAAAATGAGCTGCCAATGCACATAGAAAACGCACAGTAGTCATACGACAAGTGGGAGCAAAAGTCTCTTCATAATCTATGCCTTTTTGCAGTGCTTAACCCTTTGCAACAAGTCGAGCCTTATGGTGATAGATCTCACCATGCGGCTTGCGTTTCAACTTGTAAACCCACTTCGTACCAATGGCCTTTTTGCCAGGAGGCAAATCACATAAAGTCCATGTGTCATTCTCTATAAGTGCATCATATTCTGATTGCATGGCAGCCAACCAATTTTTTGCATTCTGTGCTTCATCAAAAGACAGAGGCTCCTCAACATCATGTAAGCTAGACACAACCAAAGCATAACAATCTGATGCATAAGATGCATGGCGAGAGCTTGAACGAGTACGGCTAGACAAAGGTGCATCCAATTAACTGTCACGCAAAGTGTGCACCAGCCATTTTGGCATACCTCTAGCCTGCTCATTTTCAGCCCTTTCCTCATCAAGTACATCATGTACATCTACATCAGTAATAGGCTGATCTAGAACATTTTCAGAAACCCCCATAGGCTGTACATTTGCCTCATTGGAACTTACATTCGTATTTCCACCACTGAAAAGAGGCAACAAAGTGTCATAAATGTCCTGTGAGCTTACATTACTGTCTCTAGTACATGACAGCAAGGGTTGAACAGAATCTTCCACAAACATTACATTCCGAGAAACGAAAATACGTTTTGTTTGCGGATGATACAACCTGTAACCTTTGCTTTCAGCACTATAACCAACAAAAATACATTTGACAGCCTTATCATCCAATTTTCTGCGCTGCACTTGTGGCACCAAAGCATATGCCAAACAACCAAAAACACGCATGTGCTCAATAGAAGGCTTTCTATCATGCCATGCTTCATATGGAGTAATAGACTGCAAAGCTTTTGTAGGACACCTGTTAAGTACATAAGTGGCACACATGATGGCCTCAAGACAAAAAGAATGCGGCAGAGCTTGACTTTTGACCATACATCGTGCCATTTCCGTCAGTGACCTGTTTTTCCTCTCAGCAACACCATTTTGCTGAGGTGTATAAGGCATTGTACATTGGTGTTTTATCCCACGACTAGCCAGAAATGCATTAAATTCATGAGACATATACTCCCCCCCTTGATCGGAACGGAGAATGCCCATAGTACATTTCGAGACATTTTCAGCCATAGCCAGAAATTGTTTGAAGCACATAAAAACTTCGGACTTCGCTTTAAGCGGAAATACCCATGCATGCCTGGAGTAATCATCAATGAAAGTCACGAAGTAGAGGTAATTGCCCAAGGACGGAGTTTGCATGGGCCCACAAACATCACTATGCACAAGTTGCAACCTGCATGTGGCCCGAACTGAATCATCCTTTGGAAACTTAGAACGTTGCATCTTACCCAAAATACAGCCTTCACAAACATGTTTGACAGGTGCTTCAAGAGGCGGCAAAGAAGCAACCATATCAGATTTCTGCAAACGCAGCAAACTGGCAAAATTCAGATGACCAAAACGTGCATGCCAAAGTTTTGCATCTCAAATAGCCCTTGAATCTGCAAGAGCATTTGCAAAATTTTGTCCACACTTGTCATACAAAGTGAGCTTATACAGCCCACGGCACAAAAGGCCAGATGCAACAATTTCATCACCAAAACTAAGATCATGAACTGTACATCTGTCATCCACAAATTTGACTACAAGTCCAAGTCTAGCAAGTGCAGATACAGACAAGAGATTCTTCTTGATCCCAGGTACATAAAGTGCATCAACAAGTGTGAAAGAACTGCCATTAGCAGCAGTAAGCACAATCTTTCCAACTCCCTGAACTGGATAAGAGGCGTCGTTGGCACAAGTGACTGAATTCCCATGAGGGACTG
Organism: Adiantum capillus-veneris; assembly: GCF_014529385.1. Lineage (NCBI taxonomy): Eukaryota > Viridiplantae > Streptophyta > Polypodiopsida > Polypodiales > Pteridaceae > Adiantum > Adiantum capillus-veneris. The sequence continues at coordinate 107,346,246 of NC_140949.1, read as the reverse complement.
ACTCGAGAGAGGTAAACAATTCACGATGTGAGGTAATGTGCTTTGTAGCACCACTGTCGAAATACCACACATGTGAAGCTGCAGCAACTGACAAGCATGCATCATGGACAGCATGATTGTAAGTGCACTCTGCGCTAAAAGCCCATTCTGCATCAACATCAGCAACACAGTCTCCTTTCACAGAAGACTCAACAATGGCTGCATTTGTAGTGGAACCAGCATTTGCAGTGGAACCACCCTCTTTCTTCTTAGCCTCTTTGGCCTTCGACTTAGGAAACGACTTGATCAAGTGATCATTGGCTTTACAATAATGGCAACGCATCTTCTTTTTGCCCTTATCACTAGAATTTCTAGATGAAGTGCTGCCAGCAGAAGCATTAGGAACATAAGTTTTGCCACTCGCAACAGAACCATAAGAAGTGGTTGCATTGCTATTACCACCCTTTCTTTGAGAAGCAATAAAAGCCTGTTCAACTGCACGCTGTCTAGTCTTGTTTTTTCTGGAAAGTGACTCTTGCAACAGCAATGTGCATAATGCATCAAACTTGACAACTTCAGGATTTCCTTGGGTCATCAGTCTCCAAGTACTAGCAAAAGTCTGGTAGGAATCTGGTAAGGCATCAAGAACAGTCTGCACAAGGGAACTGTCTGAAATGACTTCACCTGCAGAAATAAGCTGCTCATTGATATCCTTGACACTAGCAAGGAAAGTGTCCATATCATCTTCCTCATGCATAATCTTCGACTCCAGCTCTTTACGCAGCAAAGCAATTTTAGCCTCATTGCGGCTTGCATAAAGACATGTTAAAATATCCCAAGCCTGTTTTGCAGATTTTGCTGAACGGATGTGAGGAACAATGGTGCGCTTCACAGACAACGCAATCAATGCATGAGCCTGTGCATCCTTAACATCCCAACGAGCTTGTTCTGCTGTAGGCAAAACAACTCTAACAGCTGCAATCCTTGCAACAAGACCTGCAACATCCTCAACATCCTCAGAACCAGGACGTACATCAATGCCCTGCAGAATGTTCCAGCCACCCTTTGACACAAGAACATGTTGCATCATATAAGCCCACATAGGGTAGTTGTCCCCATCCATCCTGTCCTCAGCAGCAAACATGTTGAACACATCTGTGTTGTTGTTGTCAGCCATGGTAAATGCTGCACCTGATGTGAAAACTGCCCAAAAATAGGAGAAACAGAACGAGAACAACCTGTGCTATATAGCACAAACCGTAGAAGACTATAAGACACGTGTTATGCAGAAAACGGCACTGACAGAAATTCCGCACAAAATGACAAAATAGCCAGTGCAGTACCGCCTGTAGTGGAAACGGAGGCCGAAATGAGCCCAAATCAAAATTCTGAGCAGACCAAGCTCTTCGAGCTTACCCAAAATTTTTGTGGACCTGCGAACTTGCCAAAGCTCACTGAAATCGGAGAAAGTGAGCAGGGGTGTGCTGGCTGGCGACTAAGCCCGGGAGGACGTGACCTGCTCTGATACCAATTGTTGGAATTAGGGTTGCAGAGAAACACACACAGCTTGGAGAAGACAAAGGAAGCTCAAGGCACACAATAGGGAGTGTGTTACTTAGTGTGCAATGGAAAGATAGATAGCCCTAGAGTGATGGGCGTATATACAATGCACGGGGGAAAAAACCTCCTAAAGAGGGAAAAAATGCCCCGGCGGTCCTAGTGTGTTCACACACATCACTACCACATGTATATGGTAACAATGCCAATGCTTTCTTCTTTGTTGCACTACTTCTTGTTCTAGTAAAGCCCTCTGTCTTATCTCATCCATCTATAGACATTCATCCAATTGTTGTTTTAGATTCTGATTAAAATCTATCCCATGCTCAACTGCCAGTTGTAAGCTTGGAATGACGAATTCCATTGGCACTACTGCTTTTGTTCCATAAACCATCTTAAATGGCCTCATCCCAGTAGTGACATTGTAAGCAGTGTGGTATGTCCATAACATTGTCTTAAGTTTGAAATCCAATTGATGTGGTTCCTTTTGAGCAATTTTAGCGAGAATTGTGTTGATTGTTTTATTGCTGCTTTTAGCCTAGCCATTAGATCGGGGATAATACGCCGTTGATTTCCTATGTTTGACTAAAATATCTCCATTAGGATCTCTATTGTGTCATTAATGAAACAAGTGCCCTTGTCTGATACTATTTCAATGGGGCACCCATATTTGCATATGATATTCTCATAAATGAATAAGACAGTAGACCTAATAGTATTGTCTAGAAGTGCTTTAGCCTCCACCCATTTGCTGACATAACATGTAGCCATAATGATGTATTTATTCTTTCTGGGAGTCACCTTCTTGAATGGTTCCTATAAAGTCAAGTCCCCATTTCATATATACTCTAGGTGGCTGTATTGGAGTCAAAGGTCTCATATCATCAGCTATTGTAGGTCTACCCATCCTTTGGCTTATATCATAGGTTTTACAAAAAATTCTGACATCAACCATCATTGATTGCCACCACAATCCTGCTTGAAGATTTATCTTATAGGTAATGTCAGTTGAAAAATGACCTTTTCAATCTCTAGCAAGAGCCTCGATAATTACTTGCATTCATCCTTTTAATGATACACATTGTCAAAGTACACCATCAATACTCAACCTATAAAGTGCTCCAGCAATGATGGTGAATTTCAAACTCCAAATAGTCAGTGCCTTTTTCTTGTTATGAGACCAATCTCTTGGGAATTTGCCTAGCTGAAGGAAATCATACACCTCTTGCCATTCTAGATCAGGCTCTTCCTTAGCTGTGCTTAGAAATAACTCAACATCTATTGCTCATCTCTTAGGGACGTTTTTAAACAACCTTCTATACTTCTAGAAAGAAAATTAGCACCATAATGTGTTTTTCCTGGCTTGTGGAATATCTTGAACTCAAATTCCATTGAAAACATCATCCATCTGATTAACCTTCCTTGTATAATCACCTTCTTGATAAGAAATAATAAATCTTGATGATCGATAAAAAAATTGAAATAGCTTGCCCAATAGATAATGTCTGAATTTAGTCGCACAAAACACCGTTCCCAATGTCTCTCTTTCTGCAGTTGAATAGCCTTGTTTAGCTGTACTGAACCTTCAACTAGCGAAGTAGACTGGATAATCTGTCTTTGCATCAGACTGAGCCAATATAGCCCCCGCTTTATACCCAAAGCATCCACATGTACATGAAATATAACATCCCAGCTAGGGTGGCGAAGAAATGGCTTTTTGCTAATTTCATCTTTCAGGCACTGAAAACTTCATTCACATTCGTCAATCCAAATGAACTTGTTCCCTTTCTTTGTTAGTTCATAGAGGGGTAACGCCTTGGCTGCAAACATATGGACAAACATGCGATAATAATTAATGTACCCCAAAAATAAACTCAATTTTGAAACAATGGTAGGTGCTTTGGCTTGCTGAATACTCTTAATTTTATCTTCAACCATCTCAATGCCATTTCTTGAGACTATATGGCCCAATAGGTGACCCTTCTAGACCATAAAAATAGATTTTAATGGATTTAAATAGATCCTCTTCTCCTTGCAGCTCTCAAAGACCATTTCTAAAAGCAATAAATGCATCTCTTCAATGGAAAAGATAGTAAAGTCGTCCACAAAGATGGCTAGAAACTTATTCCATCATGTATCTCTGAAAAGTTGTTGGAGCATTACAAAGTTCAAATGGCATTACCAAATACATAAATGCTCTCCATTCAGTGATGAATGTTGTTTTGGCCTTGTCTTTTGGTGCAATCTTCAGCTGATAAGTCATCCATGAAGCTATACATTTCATGGCATGCAATCTCATCTAACATCATATCCGTGATGGTAATGGAAAGGGATCTTTAATGGTCTCGGCATTCATCTTCCTATAATCCACACATACTCTAAGTTTGCCATTCTTTTTTAGAACAATCATTATGGGAAATAACGAGGCACTACTTGCAACATCTGTAATGAACCTATCCTTGAGAAGGTTGTCAATTTTCTCTTTAACCTTTTTAGCATAATTAGGGTTTGTTTACTACCTTGGTAATCTAACTAGTATGGCATCTAGTTTTAGTGGTATGCGATGTTGGCAAACTTCTAGATCAACTCCTTTGAGGTCTTTGTGTTCCCATGCAATTACATCTTTATATTTCTGTTTGTGGCATTCACACAAGTTTTGTGAATCATGTGCGGCCATGTCTACCTAGTCTAACGCATCCTGCATTTGAGATGGTAGAGACTTGGTCCCTTTCTGATAATGGCTAGCAAGGCATGTGCTTTATAGGCACTATCATGTGGATACCGAGGAATTTTTTTGTACTCCACATAAAGTGTCACTGTTTTCTTGAACAATCAACCATAAAAACTAGTGGTCTATTGCATTTTCAACTACCCTAGTTGATGCTGAGGCTACAACAAATGGTGCTTGTGAATAACAAATATTGATTTGTTGCTGCTGGATATTTTTGTCTTTAGTTGATGTTCCATTTTTGTTTTATCTACAACTCATGGTACTAACTGATGTTACTCTCCATAAAGAATATGATAAAGTCCTTTTTTCGTAAGTATATGTTAGGTGTTTTTTTTCACGGCACATATGGTATATATGGAAAATATTAGGTGTTGACATATTTGTAGTAGAGCTAGCTTTGGTCATGGTCCCTTAGTTGTAAGGGTGCAAGCCATATTGATTGGACGTCGCCAATCTCTAACTCACGTAGCCTTATTCTTTAATACATAAAGCAATAAGGAGCAGTGGTGTATTATCCACTAGAGCTCCACCCGCACAGGGTGTACACTCTCCTACACATGCACTCGCACGCATTTACATCGCCTCACAAGTGGTATTAGAGCATGGCGGCTCTCCCAGGTTTGCTGACGGCACATGCACGAGCACCATTTAGATCTAAGGCTCAAAGCCTTGCATCAAGAGAATTACACAGATCTGGAGCAGCTCGACACTAAGAAGGAAAATGAGTTTTTGGAGCTCCTAAAGATTGTGCTACAGACTCTTAAGAAAAGCGTTAACTTTCTCAATAGATCATGCTACAGTAGCAAGGAAGTAGCATTTCGATTTTAACGCTAGGAATCTAAGCAAAGCAACACTAATGGAGCAAGGCAATAGGCATTAATTCTAAGCAACCTATCTCTGCACTATAGAACCAAGAGAATGGCATTAATTTTCCAATGCTAAGGCAACACTGAAGATAGCGCTACAAGAAAGTTGAGCATCGCGTTAATCTTCTCAAAACGCTAGAGCAAGCTTCAATAGATAGCACAAAAGAAACATAAGCAACATTGTTGGTTGTGACAATAAGCTATTGTGTGTGTGTGTGTGTGCGTGCGTGCGTGCGTGTGTGTGTGTGTGTGTGTGTGTGTGTGTGAGAGAGAGAGAGAGAGAGAGAGAGAGAGAGAGAGAGAGAGAGAGAGAGAGAGAGAGAGAGAGAGCAGAGACATCACCGTTTCTACGATATCAGCCTCATCTCTCCGACTATAGATATACGACATCCATTCTTCGACATTGACACACACAAAGTGTGTGTGCACATTCGGCTTCGACATCGACTCAGTTTTTTGTTGTCGACTCTATTCATCCTCAATTTTTGGCATCAAATCTTCTTCAACATCTCCGACATCATTCTCTTCAGCTACGACACCTCCGACATCGTTTTTCGGATCAACATCACTCTCACACATCTACATAGTTTTGGGTATATGCCTTTTGTGGTATCTTGATGCATACACCTATGGATTTTGCCAGAGTCCACGATTCCCACCACGAGGCAAATTTTTTCAATTAGTGGGACACAAAGACTCTAATTTCTGTGCTAGCGGTCTCTCAAGAGATCCAATTTCCCGAGCTTTTAGTTTTTTCGTCTACTTGTTGCTCCGGTGTGATGATTGTGTGTTTAACAGGGTTTCTCTTATTCAGTGGTGGTTTGTACTATAGTGGTGTCGGTGCTAGCTGGTTTTTGGATTCTTGCCTTGAATCCTTTGACCAATTCAATTGTCCTTGGCTTCTTAGCTATAGAGTCGGTGGCTGTGTCGGTGAGAAAACATTTTTTCCCAACGAGATCTTTTCCTTTTCCTTTGTCATGAGATAACCTTTCTATACCGTCTTTTACCTATGAACCAGCTCTATCAGTCCTATCCCCATCAAAGATGATTCCACATTAATCTTGGTTGCTCAAAAAGTAGAGACTTCGTCCCAGATTGTGCGAACAACCATAGGTACATGTAGCAAATCTTCCCAATACACAAATTGCCACACATAGCAAGCCTTGAATAGATTCCTAGATTTGGCTTTGGCAGTTTGTTGTATGACACTATTACACAAAAACTATGTGATGTTGATACTAGCTTCTGGGTTCTAAACCTTGGTTAGCAGCATCGTAAACAGTTTCTGTGACAAAAAAGTTGGGTTATTCCTTGAACTGATGGTCTCAACAATAAATTGATATACCACATTATGTTCCAATGCTGCTATTGGAATGCCTTGAGCAGCCATCTTTGCATTTCTTCCTGACTTGGTTATCTTCTCTCAAAAATTGGTTGACTACATTGGTTGTTGCTGGTGTGGTTTTTCTGAGCATTTGGAAGTTTGAAAACATGTGCCAGCTCTCCAATGTCAGACCCAGCTCCCTTCCATTGACGATAGCAGTACCTTGGTCTGCCTAGTATGAAGCCAATATCTTCTGTGTAGTCTGTCCATCAAATGGAAGTGCAACAACCTCCACAATGACTTCTAGACCCCATAACTTGAGCAAAGCTTGCTTGTTCTCTTGAAACACGTGCTTAGCTATCTTACTGTGTTGAGCTACATTTAAGGGTTTTGCTACCGATACTTTGAATTCTTTGTTTCTATTGTCATCTTGTTGAGGGTTTCTTGCATGCTCTATGAAGTCGATTTTCATCCCATACAAGACTTAGATGTAGAAATTTCGAATGAAGATGAATTACTTGTGGTAGCTGTCGTGGGTGAACCGTAGAAAGAGTAAGGAGGCGTGTTAGGATGGTGACAAAGGAGTTTGGGAGGGTCCTGAACAAGCTATTTTCAAATTCAACTTCTTTGGTCCTAGTTTGGATTGGTACAACCATACCAATCACCTTGCTGGTGTTAGGTTTAATAGCCATGTGGCCAACCGCTCATCACTAACTACTACTAACCCTAAGTGTACATCTATACACTCGTGTGAGCCACTAACACTAAGTACAATGTGTATTGTGGTTTAGTGCATAAGATAAAGAAGAAAGAAAGGGGGCACGTAGTGTGTGTCGTCTCTCCCCCTCCAACCTGTGTGTGTGTGTGTGGCTATGGTGGTGTGTGCGTGAGTATTCCTCTTCCTCTTCCGCTGTGCTCCCGGAGAGGCGTATAAGGCACATTACATTGGTGTTTTATCCCACGACTAGCCAAAAATGCATTAAATTCATGAGACGTATAATCTTTCCCTCAATCAGAATGGAGGGTACCCATAGTACATTTCGAGACATTTTCAGGCATAGCCAAAAATTGTTTGAAGCACATAAATACTTTGAACTTTGCTTTAAGCGGGTATACCCATGCATGCCTGGAGTAATCATCAATGAAAGTCACAAAGTAAAGGTAATTGCTCAAGGACAGAGTTTACATGGGCCCACAAATATCACTACACATAAGTTGTAACGTGCATGTGGCCCTAACTCAACCATCCTTTGGAAACTTTGAACTTGAGAGGTCCCCAACCCACCGAAGACAAAGTCGAGATGGGGTCATTGACAGGTCTCTAGGCCTATTAAAGGTCAAAGTCTCTAAGTAAGAAGGGTCTAGGGGATAGACCTTTACCATTGACAATCTCTTGGGTATGTAGCCCTAGAAGAAGACCTAGTCCTGTCTCATAGCGAAAACGAGACAATATCTTAAAAGCCCAAAGATCTTTTAGCCCTATAACTTCCACAAATTGAGCTAAGGTATCCTGAGCCAACACTTTTTTCTCCCTAGCAGATATGAGGGCACAACCGTTTGTGAACTCCTCTACCAAGTAAAGAAGTTTTCAAAATGTTTTTAGTGCGTAGGGATGGATAGTTACTTGACTAATCAGGTCCACTTGTCCTTGATTGACAACCTTAATCAGTCCCCACTTACCACCTTGCACTCACACATGATTCTCTATTTCCTAATTACTACCACATTCTTTTAACATGTAAAATAATGGACTCCTTTCTAGCTTTCCCGTATAGTAGTTCATAAAAACAAGTCTTAAAATCAGTATTAAAAACATTCTTTCAGAAAACAAACATCTTTAGACTTAAGACAAGGTACGATCATTTATAATATTTCTTAACAACGCTGACCCATACTCCACTTATCTCAAGCACACATATACATGGGTGAAACAACAACACCCTTCCTTATTCATAATTTGGGTGGAAACGCATCACCAAGTTCGGGGCGCCCAAATGCCAAACGAGCTGCCCATACCATCGGGCAGTTCCCCTAAGATACAAACGACAAGGTACGGTCATTTATAATATTTCTTAACAACCCTGACCCGTACTCCACTTGTCTCAAGCACACATATACATGGGTGAAACAACGGCACCCTTCCTTATTCATAATTTGGGGTGGAAATGCATCACTCAAGTTCGGGGCGCCATACGCCAAAAGAGTTGCCCATACAACCGAGCAGTTCCCCTAAGATACAAATGATATCCTAAGTAGTATCCACAAACATACACATGTATGGGGTAAAGACTCCTCGTACATGGGGGCAATCGACTCATCCATGGCTGACAAGCCATCATTACTCACCACTTAAAGTGAAAATATTCCAACGAATCAGAGGTTTCTTGAAACAAATTGTCTTAAGGATGACAAGTCATTCTTTCCTATGTCAAATAGCCTTAGCCTTAACAATTCTTCCTAATCTACAAACAAATGCACGTGGGTTTCTTGGAAGATACCTTCCGTTTTTAGCCAGCCTTAGCCCAAACAATTCTTCCTAATCTATAAACAAATGCACGTGGGTTTCTTGGAAGATACCTTCCATTTTCAGCCAGTTAACCTTTCCTACTTCCTTACATCCTCTTTTACGTGTGCAATGATATAACTTAAAGAAGAGCTTGAATTACTCAACTTAAATTATAGTGAAGACCCAGCTAAAACTCGTTGGGCATCTGCTACAACGTTGGGACTTGAATGCTCTCATGTGTAGGCCTCGTGGTTGTGTGACGCTCTAGCCCTCTTGGGAACAGTATCTTCCTCATCAGATTGAGGATTTTCTCGGGTCCTCTTTGGAGCCATTGACTTCTATCCTTATAAAAAAGGATATCTATTTATTAGATAAATCATAAAAGTCTTGATTCTTACCATTCAATAACGTATTTCCATTCCTTAGCATAATAGCTTGATTCTTGGAGTAGTTTAGTTGTTTACAAAAGATTCCTGGATTTTTAATGACTTTTTTGTAATTCCTTATACAATAGTATTGCCTAGGGAACTCCCTAATTATCTTTGATAACTTCCTTATTGGTGTTTTCTTTAAATTGTACTAGACAACGATAGATTAGCATAAGATTTTTTAAATTGCTCATATAGCTAAGATATTTTTATCATAGGGTATTTGAGGCCTCCCTAATTATTTTATAAATATTTGCATATTTTTCTCTCTTCTTTATTAAACCTAAAATTTTCTTATTTTTTGCTTAATATTTATTAGACTCAATATCTCGTAAAGATTTAATTTCCTCAGCTTCCTATTAGTGGTTTATACTTCTAGTAATTTCTGTAGAAAATTTTAATCGTGATTTCTATTTATGCTACTTTAATTTTAGCTTAAAATAGGGTTTTTGATCTATTATAATTACTTAAACTAATTAATTAATTATGGTATACTTATCTTGGCTTGCTAATGATGTTTCTTAACTTTAATAATTACCTTGTAATTATCTAAGCTAATTAACTAATTTCTCTTTTTAATTTATCAATAAAATCAAATAATTTTAGCTTAAGTAAATTGCTAAACTAATTTTCTAGTCATGAACTAATTGTCCCAGCTTACTAATAATGTTTACTAACTCTCATAATTATCTTCTAATTATCAAAGCTAGTTAATTAATTTTCTCCTTTAATTTACAGTTAAAATTTAGTTAAATAAAAATAATAATTTTCTTGTTAATGCTCTAACTATTTTGGCTTAAAAATTATTTTTCTAACTCTAAGCTACCTTGTAATTATTTAAGCTAGTTAACTAATTTTTGCCTTTAATTTATAGCTAAAATTAATCAATTTTAGCTTAGTTAAAAATATCTAAACTAATTTCTTATTAATAAAATAATTATTTATGATTTTTAATGGTTTTTTCTAACTCTGCTAATTACCTTATGATTATGTAAGCTAATTAACTAATTTTTCCCTTTTATATATTGCTAAAATTAGTTAATTTTCTCGTAATTAAATAGCTAAAATAATTTTTTGTTCATAAGATAATTACCCCGTGTTTCTAGCAATGTTTTCTAACTCAAATAATTATGATGTGATTTATTAAGTTAGTTTACTAAGTTTGCCATTAGTTTTATGGTTAAAAATGGCTAATTTTTACCTAATGAATTATAGACATTAATCCAAAAATTATGATATAATTGTCCTAGCTTCCTAACAATATAATCAAGCTCTCATAATTATCTTGTAGTTATCTAAGTTTAATTGGTATAATTTTCTTAATTAAGATAAAAATGATTAATTACAACTCTAATAGGGTTCAATAATAAATTAGATTAATAATCTTAATCATAATCTGAATAATTGGTAGTATATTAGCATTAAAAGTGTAGTTTATAATAGAGAGAGAGAGAGAGAGATTTATTTTTTTTGCTTAATTAGATTAATGAAGAAATTAAATATAGATTAGTATATTTCTACTAATTAACAAGGGTTAACGCTAATTAGCTTTATTAATCTACTAGAGTTTTTTCTCTCTAGTGATTTTTGGGTAGAGGCTCTTCATACAAGAGTGAAATGGCTAGGTCTCCGATTCTAATTGAATCGTGAGGCAGAAGGTCCTATTTATAGTTTTTATGGCCACTCATAGGCTCTCACAGGCTGAAACTGCCAATTGCTTGCAGCTCAAGAAGCCCCCAAGCTCAAGAAGGCACCATCTGCTACTAAATCCAGCTTGGGCAAATCCAGATACTCTTTCCTAGTACCTGCCTACTTAAAAAATCAAGCTTGCTAATTTTTTGTGCTATTTTAAGCTCTTTCGATAAATATCTAGAAAAATATTTAAGGCTTATAATGAAAGTATTAAGCTTAAATGATTACAAAAAATCATTCAATAATTTTTACAATTTAAAGTGGCAATAGAATTTCCAAAGGGAATAGCGGTGTCATATTTTATCCGGATTTAGTTCTGAGAGTTCCTAGCTATAGATTTGTTGTACTTAAGATTCTAAAAATACCAATTTTAACTACTTTTGAGATAGCAGTTTACGAGTTTGTACGTCCAATGCTCTCCATTAAAGCTTAGGGTTCATTTCCCTACTGTTGAAAAGGTGGAAACCTTACAAATACCCCAACTTAAGAACTTGAGATGTCCTCATGTCAACTGAAATTGGGAAAGTCTTTGAAAAGAGAAGTTTTATCTTCCCAAGTGGTGTCTTCGGTGGGATAATCTTTCCACTTTACCAAGTGTTCCCAATTACTCTATTTCTAAAAGTTCTCTCTCTAGTTTGGTTGGAGATTCCACAATTCCTTACTTTAGTATTACTAATTACTTGCTACTCAATTTTCCCAGGAAACTCTCATAGTTGAGCCCATCTTAAAAACCTTTACAAACCAATTGTATTCTCTTGAAAACTAGGTTAAATCCATTCCACAAAAGATCCATATATCCACCTTGTCAACATGAACGTGCTTGGTCTAGCTGACCATTCAGAGCAATCACCATTTGACAGCTTTGCCAATCTAAACGCGCTCGACGTGTTCTTGCCATTCTGAGCAATCTGCATTCGGCACAAGATTCCACCATTACACCAGAGGTACTCCCTCTGTGCTCTAACGTGGTTGACCAACAATATGTAAAGGGTTTTAAGAGGTATCATACCAAGAGTCCTTTTGGCTTCCTATTAGTCTCATATATTAATACTTCCAGATCTAGGTCATTTTTCAAGGAAGGCTATTTTGTGCACAAGGAATGTGAGTTGGTTTTTGGATAACTATCTCATTCCTAAGATTCAAGTTCTGCCTTCCTATCGAGAACCTGTTTTTCATTTGCTAGATCTACCCTTAATTTCTCGATTGAATGCTAACATAACTTTAAATTTCTTAAGTAATTTGGGAAACAAAATAACGTATATCATTATAATATATAAGTAACTCAAAGTTTTACATTATCGGTTTATAGTGGTTTCAAAATTGCCTATTGTTGTTGAGCTCTAGGATTGCTAACTGTGGCCAAATGAGTGGCTCTTTCATCTTCCTCATTCATTAAGGTTGGTTCTCCCACAATTGCATAAGTTTTGGCTCCCCTTGCTCTTCCTCTACCCTGTCCTCCTCTTAGATTGTCTCCTTGATTTATCTGAGTTTGAGGAATGGCTCTAGCAGTAATTCTAGGGTTTTGATACTTTAGACACTTAATTTCTATAATGTCTCATATGATTGCATCCATATAACCTAACGTTTGGGAAGGTCTACTCCCAAGTTTACTGCCGCAACTACTTCACGTTGTTGATATCCTTGGTTGAAAGCTCCCCTAGCTCTTCCCCTAAAGTTGTTAAAACCATTATAGTTTCTTGTAGTGGTGATTCCTTCTACTGCAAGAGGTTTAGCTCTGAGAAGAGCATCTAGAATCGATGAAGGCATCATAGCTTCAAGTTGCATGCTCAAGGGTTTATGTTAAGGCCTTGAAAAAAAACGGGCAATTTGTTGCTCCATGGTCATTTGAGGAGCGTAACATCGTAAAGACACAAACTTAGTATAGTACCCCTCCAACGAAAGTCCTAACTGGCGTAGACCAAATAATTCATTCATCTTAATGGCTTGGTGAGCAAGAGGGAGATAGTGTTCTATGATGGCCTATTGGTGGAATTATCTCTGCAATGTTGTTTCCACCACAGCTTGGCATCTTCGCTGAGGTGGAACATACCCAGCATTGTTTGGTTTTCTTGAGTATTTCTTGTGGCTATGAAATAATCATCCATAGCCTCTAACCATGCTTGTGTATCCCGCTCTAGGTTGGGTCCTTTTCCCTTGAAGATAGGGAGTTGGACTTGCTTTAATAGTAATTTCTTCTCTTGTGTAATAGTATAGAGGCTGTTTATGCATGGGTTACCTAGGGATTAATTTATGCAGTTAAGTGTTATTTAAAATTTTCTAATTTTATTTCTATTTCAAAACATTTAGCACTTCATTCACATTGCAATGATCAAATAGTAAATCCGCTAGCTTTATTTAAATAAACATGACATACAGTATTCCAAGAAAACCCATGGTATATACAATGATTGATACAAGAAAACTAATATGTACATGGATATTAATACTCCTATATAAAAAGCCTAGGAGAACCAATGATGAGATTTGTAGACCATCGTAGAATTAGACATTCTCAGGTGCAAAAATGGGTAAACAAGAAATACACGGGAAACAGAGATCCTAAGGATCATGTAGCAGCCCTTGTGCGTGTAATTAGAGCTGAAGAAGTTTTGGACTTCCCTACTCAATTTGCAGGGTTTGGACTTACCTTAGAAGAGGATGCCGCCATTTGGTTTGACTCTGTGGAGCGTAGAGATTTTGAGTCTATGGAGGAGGTTTTTGATGAGTTTATTGAGGAATTCTCACAAATGGGGGATAGCTCATAATACAGTCTCACAAATCCATAAATTCAAACAGAAAGAAGGGGAATCTGTGCGAAAGGCAGCCCTACGACTAAAAAGATATGTGAAGTTCTGCACGGTGGAGGAACTACCAACCCAGTCCCGACTTATGCTTATATTTATTCAAGGACTGAGAAACGCAAATCTCTAGAAGGACTTACATATGAAGAGGAGCACAACGTTAAATGAGTCAACTAAGGAAGCTCTTTACCTTGTAGACAATTGTGCGGTCTACAAGGAGGGTGAATTCAAGGATCTTGATGACGATTCATTCTCACAACAAAGTGGAAGCAAGTTCGTTAAGATAACACCGAGAGGAGAAGGAGCTGTAAGCCAGGAGCATCTTGTGGAAGAAGTGCTAAAAAAAAGAATATGTATGCCAAGCCTCAGGCTAAGCAACTGAAGTGGTGTGCAATTGAACAAAAATAAACAAACCATGTGACGGAGGAATGTTATTATAACAAGGGATATGTGAGAGAGCGACCTTATGCTCCTCAAGCTCAGATAGCATCTCCTCAAATTCCACCGATGCCTAGGTATCACGCAGGTAACCTACCAGGACATGTAGGAGTTGAAAGACCACAACCAGTATTGGGGCAACAACCACCCCTACCAAGAGTACGGTCGGTTGGCATAAGATACACACCAATGGTAAACGAACCAGAAGAGAAGGCTTTGGTACCTATGTATGCATATTACAAAATCCCCAATGGATATGCAACAAATCTTGTCTATTATCCATCGGAAGAACCTAAGACGCAAGAACCTTGGAGCATGATTGGAAGTACACGACCACCAACAGCTGCACAGGCTACAGGAGAAGGAAGATACAGCTTGGATGAACGAACACTGTTGTTCATAGCCAACAGAAGCAGAGCGGATAGAGGCATGCTTATCAACAGAGAGGAGCTCAAGGAGCACCTCAACAGCCTAAGGGACCCTGCTATAAGTGTGGTGGAGATCATTGGCTACGGGACTGTCCTCACAATGAAATCATTAGAGTCAATGCGTATTGCACCGAGTGTGGGGTTACTCACTTGATTCTTGATTGCCCTAAGAACTCGAGCAAAGGAGCAAAAACTACTTTGAACATGCTCGAAGCAGTGCCTTCCAGTGGAGGGTCAGAAAACGAAACAGTAATACCTATTCAAGTAGTCACAAGGCGCAGACTCAAAGAAGAACAAACGAACCCATAATTGAAGAGCCAAAGACCGATGTCCCTAGTGTAGAATTGAAAAATCAAAGAAGCACTTGGAAAGCTAGAAAGGCTCGTATGAAAGCCAGGAGAGAACGAGAGCAAACGGCTCTATCCGAGGAGTTAAAACACACAAAGGATAGATTGGAGCAGCTAGAGGATCTAACTAGTTTAAGTTCACACGTTGTTGCAACCATAGGGCCCAAGGAAATAGTGGAACCCAAAAGCACAGGATCAGGAGGATTAGTACTGGTAGAAAAAGTAAATGAGCAGCTTGACGCACTTTTAAAAGAATACGAAGCCAGGCTAAAAAACAACCAAAACCAAGAGCAAAGATGGATGACTTATCCATATGCGGAACTAGAAAAATAGAGGTTGGAAATGTGTTGAAAGATGATTGAAACAGCTCAATCCTCGATAGAAAACCCGCTTGGTAAACCTGCAAGTTGGCACGAGGTGCTAGCTCCAACCCCTATCACACCAACTCTAGGGAAACAAGCAGACATGAAGGAGGGACTCACGACTGCCTCAGAGTCTAGGAGAGAACCTATCATAGTGCCAAATACAACAGATGAGACAATTGATGGTTTTCAGCCTAAAACATTGGTAGGGATGGGTAAGGATTGTGACAGTCTAGATGACCTGTGGAAGCAAATCCGAGAAGCAAATGAAGCTAACAGGGTGAACCACCAAATAAATAGCACTGAAAGGAGAAAAATGAGATCTTACCTCCCATTGAAGAATTTGAGGCAAGATCACAAATGAACTTTGATATGCATTCACAAGGGGGGGACCAGGGTTCAATTAATTCGGGGCACAGCCAACCAGGCTCGCTAAAAACTCTACCCTCTTACCTAGGGGAATATGAAGCTAAGTCTGAGGTGAGAGCAATCCCATCTCAAAGACTTTCTCCTAACAGAGTAATGGATTCACAAGGGTTGATTGAGTTATTGTCCACACCTGTGGCATGCACAATCACGTTAGCCGAACTCCTGAGGTTACGACCAAACATGTGGACCATCGTAGGCAAATGCTTAGAAAAATTTGGAGTAAAAGACCCTACCTCGACGCTTCAAGAAGGGATCAGAGAATTGGACAAGCCTCAACTAAACACTAGGCGTGTACCTTTAAACAAGGTTGGAGAATATTGCGAGGGAGAAGATGGAAATACTACACTACCAATAGAATTCCAAGGAGTAGTATCCAAAGCTATTCTCGACAATGGAGCGGGAGTCGCTATCGCCACCAAAGAAATCTGGAAAAAATGGGAAAAAACGGCTTTGAGAGCAACCAGAATGAAATTGTAGCTGGCAGATGGGTTCATGGAAAAGCCTCTAGGACTTTTAGAAAAAGTAATTGTCACCTCTTGCGGAATTGAGTATGAGCATACATTTGCAATAGTTGATTTCGACAAAAAGAACAATTACAAGATCATCTTGGGAAGACCATTCATGAGACAATTAAAGATGGTACAGGATTGGGGTTATGACCACATATACCTCAGACGTGGGGAGACCACAAGCAAAATATACCTAAAAGACCATAGTTACAAGGATGTGAACTAGACACCAGTGGAAGAGTTTGATTCGGCTACATTGGTAGGGTCCGAACTCCCAGCATGGTTAGGGCATAAAAAAGAGCTATGGATGTGCGGAGCTTCACATTGTGGAAGCTTGAAAAGAGAGGAATGCATCTTAGAAAGAGCTATTGAGGACAAGGATTATATCCCGGAACCTTTTCCCGAAGATGCCTTAGAACCTCTGGAATGGGAACACATACTAGCAACATTGGATGTCTGTACCATTACAGATAGCCCAACAACAAAACTCTGTCATAAGGACGGCTATGATGTGCTACCCTATTATATGGTAAACCTTGTACCAGTAGGAGATGAGAATGTAGACTCACTAGAACAGGAAGAGTTTTATAACTCCTCTGAGTATCTGGAAGTAAGTAACGATGCAGATAACGAGTGTTCAGACAGCTCAAACGAGCTTGGGGAGACAACCGCAGATATCAAGTTTTATGATTTTGCAAATCAATACCCTAGACGCCAAGAATACTATAGAAAAAAAAGAGCAGAAAACAAAATTAGAGAAAACCTGATGCCTAGGATAAAAGACAAAACTCACTATCTAATGCTTGGCAAGGCAGAGGATTGTGTAAAAGACCAAATATCAGGGAGATTCTCAAGAGTTGAAAGGGAAAGAACACATGAGGAAATAAAACAAGCATGAAAAACTAAAACAGGAATAAAATCAAGAAAATCTCAACAATCAAAACAAGAAAACACAAAAGATCTAGAGTGGACCAAAATGGAGCGTAAAAAGAAATACCAAGAACTTAAACGGACGTTACGAGAGGTATGGACTACTGAGGGAGAAAGTGAAGGTAAGGAGGAACCGGCCCACTATAAAAAATTCACCATCCAAGATAGACAAATCATAATGACGCCACCAGTAAGGGAAAGAATAAACCAAGAATCTTACGATGGGCCGGAAAGTGCAAAACAAATTGACCTCGCTGCACCAGGCGAAGAGCCTTAGCCTGTCTATATAGCAACTGATTTAGAGCATGAGGAAGAAGAAATGCTAACACAGCTTCTCAAGAAGTATAAAGATGTGTTTGCATGGTCTTACAAAGACCTCAAGGGAGTGGATCCATTGATATACCAACATATAGTTCCTTTAAACTCAGATGCCAAACCAAGCAAACAGCGTCCTTACACATATAATGACACATTCGCTAAACAAATCAAAGAAGACATTGACAAGTTGATGGATGCAGAATTCATCTATGAAATCGAGTATACAAATTGGGTGTCACCCATTGCGGTAGTCCCCAAAAATAACGGGGTTGTGTGTGAACCTCAAAAAGGTGAACGCAGCCACAATAAGGGATAACTATCCCTTGCCAATCACCGAACATGTGCTTGAGAGGGTAGCAGGAAAACAGACCTATTCCTTTTTAGATGGATTTTCGGGGTACAACCAATTGGCAATTTCAATAGAGGATCAACACAAAACAACATTTGCCACCGAGTGGCGAATATATGCGTATAGAGTTATGCATTTTGGCCAAACCAATGACCTAGCCACCTTCCAAAGGTTAATGACTCATGCGTTCAAAGAATAGCTGAGAATACTCTTAGAAATATATATGGATGATCTCTGTGTCCACTCTCTTATTCGAGAAGAACACATTGACCATTTACAAAAGGTATTTGAGAAGTGCAGAACATATTGAATCTGTCTCAACCCGGAAAAGTGCATTTTTATGGTAAGGCAAGGCCGCATCTTAGGACATATAGTCTCAAGAGATGGCATAACCACTGACCTAGACAAAATTAGAGTCATAGCAGACTTGCCCAGGCCTACTAATGCCAAACAAGTACAATCTTTCATGAGACACTACGGATATTATCAAAGATTCATATATATGTATGAGGTCATTGCACAACCATTATATCGCTTATTAGTTAGTTTCGACTGAACTGAGGAGTGTGAAACTTCATTCAAAAAGCTTAAGGAAAACCTCGTATTAGCACCTATACTTAAAGCACCAGATTGGGAAAAGATATTCCCTGTACACATTGATGCCTTTGCATACGCAATTGGAAGTATTCTAGCTCAACCTAGAGACGGAACAATGGATTTCCCAGTTTGTTATGCGGGCCAACAGCTAAATAGTGTAGAAAAGAACTACACCACCACTGAAAGAGAGGAATTACGAATGATATACGTTGTAAAGAAATTTCGGCATTACTTGCTTGCAAACAAATTTGTGTTCTTCATAGATCATCAAGCTCTTTTGTATCTAGTAAATAAACCATGCAATACTGGGAGAATTGCATGCTGGTTTATTATACTGCTAGAGTTTTACTTCACAGTGGTAGTAAAAAAAGGTAAAACTCATCTACGAGCGGATCATCTTTCAAGACTGCAAAACGGGGAAGCTCTTGAAGGAGTAGATGATGACATACCTGACACTTATCTTTTCAATATTGAAATGATACCCAAATGGTCTCAGGAAATTGTTAACATTCTTTCCTTTGGAGGTAGATTTGATAAAAAGGAAGAGGGATCCAAAAAACAAACATTTCGACAAACAAAAAACTTTCAGTTGATTGTAGGACGGCTGTACCATCTAGGCTCGGACCAAATTCTACGATTATGTATAAATCCAGAGGAATTCGAGTGTTATTTTGAAGAAGTACACATCCAAGACTATGCATTTCATTGTTCAACAATGAAAACACACCAAAGATTGAAACAATTAGGAGTTTATTGGTCAACTATGTATGCGGACACACGTGCTTATGTTAACAATTGTACTATATGTAGTGCCAAACGACCGGTGGATCATGCGACATTGTTTCAGGTAACCATTGCACCTGCATGGAGTCAATATATTATTGATTTCTTAACAACAAGAACATTTTCTGAAAACATAACAAAAGCGCGACAAAGGGCTATAGAGTTGGAAGCTCGAGACTTTAATTTAATTGAAAATCAACTCTACAAGCGAGGAAAGGACAATCAACTTAGAATCTGTGCAAGTGAGAGTGAATACCTGCTGATTCTAGAACATGCACATGGAGGAATAAGTGGAGGCCATTTTTCAGACGATAAAACGGCAAAAATTTTCTTAACCGCCGCAAGGATATGGTGGCCTACATTGCACATGGATGCTGAGGAATTTGTAAAGCGTTCGGACGCATGTCAGCGCACTAAGGTGCCAATAAAGAGAGATGAGATGCCACTACAGCCAATGATGGGAGCACGAGAATTTGCAAAATGGGGAATTGATTTTGTGGGGCCTATTTCACCCCTTGCGTATCGCACCCATACCCAATATATCATTGTGGCTACGGACTATCTCACAAAATGGGCTGAAGCCAAAGCGACACCAAAAGCAGATGCAAGGACCACTGCACAATTTTTGTATGAGAATGTCTTTATACGATACGAATTACCAATAGAAATTGTCAGTGATCGAGGAACACATTTTCTTAATGAAGTCATTGAACACCTGCTAGAGGAATTCATGGTCATACATAAGAAATATGCTCCATATCATCCACAGGCAAATGGACAAGCTGAGGCCACATATAAAACCCTATTCACTGTTTTGACTAAAATTGAATCAGAATCAAGGGCAGCAGATTGGGATCAACATTTACACTCAACACTATGGGCATACATGGTAGCTTATAAAACATCAATTGGAACCACACCGTATAACATGGTATTTGGTCTAAACGCTATATTATCCATAGATTTTTTAATTCCAACTCTACGAGTGGCGAAACGCTTAGAATGGATAGGCCATGAACTCTCTTCAAGAATAGATGATCTTGAAAAGCTAGATGAACTTCGACTGAGAGCTGTAGCTTCGATCTATGCTAAGCAGAGAAGACAAAAAGAGTTTTTTGACAAGTATGTGCGTACGAAAGAGTTCAAAACAGGTGATTATGTACTTGTTTACACTTTAAAACAACATGCCAAAAAACTTAAAAAGCGAGGGATGGGACCCTTTGTGATTGGTGACTTATCACAAAGCGGAGCTGTCAAACTTGCGACATTGGAAGGAGAAGAAATGCCAAATTGGATTAGTGGGTGTCGGTTAAAAAAGTATCATTTACCACTAACACAGGATATGCTTCAACAAATCCATCAAGAAAAACAACGGATGAAGGAGAAACAGAGGCTACGAGACGAAGCACAAGCAGAAGAAAAAGAACGCATTGCAAAAAAAGAAGGCTTCTACGACAACAACAACAAATTGGATCACCGTTGTGAGTAAATGCTATTCAATTAACGAATTTTAATGAAGACACAGTGGATCCAATAATTGCATTTAAAGTTGGTAGCAATCAAGTTGAATCGATGACATTGCTTGATTCAGGAGCTCAAGCAAACCTGATTTCTTGCAATTTCTATAATTAGCTCAAGATTGAAGCACAGCTACATCCTACTCAACAAGCAAAGGAAAGCAGTACATTCATTGAACACGTTGGGCTGGATGATATTGCATGTACAAATACATCAATATGTTTATCCCCACAATTTTTATGTGGTTGAGGATGCGTGCACACCACATCCAATCTTGTTGGGACAACCATGGTAGAAAGAATATAATGTGCAGATAGATTGGAGTTCGAATACGGTTAGAATTTAACAAGCACAAGAACACCAGGTGGTAGCCTTTGCTCAAACAACCATGAAGAACCCAATACTAGTGCCTCAATCACTTGATAAAGAGCAAAAACGATGGCTTCCATGTAATCAACAAAAGACACTTAAGAAGGATAAACAGGACATCGCCCACCCCATTCAATCAAAAAAGGAGATACCACAGGCGAGAAGGAGTAAATCAAGGCCAGCAATAAGCAAACAACAAGTATGGGTACGGAAGGATGGAAGTGAACGAGCCTACAAACCACAAGGCAGTAGCAGACAACCTCAGCATAACAATGTTAAACAAACACCGAACATGGTCATCAAACAGATATGGATACCGAAAAAATGCTCAATCGCCAACTACATGAGACACGCATTTGGATCCCCAAAGCGATGCTGCATGAACTCCCTTTAGTATAAGCAACACAAGCAAACAGACAACCATTAAATCCAACATCAACAAACCGATTTGCGTGGGTACCGATCAAAAGAACAACACGAACCACCAAAAACAAGGCCATAAACCTACAAACGCCTCGAAAACAAATCTACAAATGGCAAGCAAAACAGAAAAAGATTATGGCCACATCGGACACTTCTATCCAAGGAGACCACAACGGCCATATCTACAGTAGTGGCAAACCAGGCCACCTTCGCAAAGAAGATGATTAAACAACGAGCGGTAGAATTACAACTTTTAATTACAAAGAAAATCTGCCAACCAAACTAAGAACAAATAGGAAATCTCACCGTCGAATGCCAATAAGCATCTTGCTTATTCCCTCCTCTCGCACCGCATTCAGTTTAACATGCATTGACCATGTATGCATCAGGTAGGGCCACGTTACAAGGCCGCGCATTAACACGATTTTTAACCCATGCGCTGCACATACCCCAAGGCGATAACTTGTCATCCGGGAGGACTCCGATTAGGAGGGGGGGAGGCATTCTCAATGCAAACCCGATGACTGAAAAAACCAGCAAAAAGGGCATGTTTAGACTATTTTTGAGGGGTTTACGTTTGATTGTGACATTTTCTGGACTAACCAAAGTACATATGCCCTTATACATCATTAATCTACAGATAGAGGAGGCCAAATGCCAAATTGAGGCCTATAAGTGTGTGTATATATATAAAAATAACCATTTTCTGGGCAAAATATTGGTAAAACGGAGAAATCCGGCCATAAAAATTACATGACTGTACATAGTGTGTCGGGGTGAAGTTTTTGATTTATTTTGATTTTTGGGGGTTTTTTGGGTTGATTTTGCTATTTTTCTTTTAATTTTACTAATTATTGGTAGAAAAACTTCAAAAACACAAAAAGCAAGTGAAATGCGATCGTAATTAAAAAAATAAAATTGGGATGATCAATGACTATAAGACAACCCAAGGTGCAGTGGGGGTGTAATTATGAGAATGAAGCGGGAGGCGTGTTGTGGCCAGATTTTGATTGAATTGTCAAAATTCTCAGAAACTGGGTAAACGGAGTCCAAATGGAGAACTTTTCAAGTCTAAACCGCGTTTCGCGAAAGTTAAGAGCACATGTCAAGTTTCATGAAAAATGGTTCTGGGACCCCCATTATAAGATTTTTTCACTCCACTTAGAGCTCATTTCTACTATTCACTTGTGAGAGAGAGCTCCAGCCACCTAGAGCGCACAGGACTTCCAGCAGCCGATACGCCACGCACAATCATCCGACGACTACCAGATACGAGAGGTAGACTCAACACCTTATGCTCTTCATGTATATGTGATGTTTTGTTGCCAAAACTAGCATAGAACTCCAACAGGGTTTGCAGGGTAGAGACATGTGAGCATAGGTAACCACCTACGGCTAACCCAATACCAACAAGACTTCAAAGGGGGTTTACCCTAGCCTAGGAGACCAATCTTGGATGCCCAAAGGGGGCAAGAAAGCAACGAAAAAAACCCTAACTTATCGAGATCCTAGGCTAGGGGGTTTACCCTAGCCTAGGAGACCAATCTTGGATGCCCAAAGGGGGCAAGAAAGCAACGGAAAAAACCCTAACTTCTCGAGACCTGCAAGAAGCCACAAAGAGGATGCTTACCAAGGCCTTCAACAACCAAATCCTATGGTGGTAGACCACTACAAATCATCGGGGGCATGCAAACGCAACCATGGACGCTTCCAGAGCGACAAATCACCAAACGAAGCTCAAGTGAAGCCAAAACCAACAAGAATCACATGGCAAGGTTCCCCAAGGGATAATGAAGCTATGTTGGTCATCATCAAGAAATTTCATCGCGAAAAAGCGCTCCAAGAGTCAGAAATCACCTATGAGGCTCCAAAAGCCAAGAAGGGAGTTTCTAACTAACCATTTGATTTTTTAAATTGAAATAAAGCACAAAGGACTTAGGGAGGTCATATGCACATGTTAGTAGGACTGGTTACAAAAAAATTGCACAGGAGACATCCTACATGTAGGATGTCTCAAGGCTATGTTTGGGCACCCAAATCATCATTCAACCATACACACATCCTCTACATGTCATTTACATTTTATCCCTCAAGTTTCACCCCATTTGGACAAAAGTTGACCTCTTATGCATCAAATAACACAAAGTCAGAGCATAGAGGCAAGAATTGGTCACAGACCTATCAAAAAATGATCCAAATCAAGTGAAACTTGAACCACACACTCTTCATAACATGTCAAAGCTAACTGTGAGGTCATATCTACAAAAGCATGAAAAAAGACATACTACGCGTAGTATGTCTCTAAGATTGAAATGACCTCAAGATGGACTTTTTGATCTTCAAACATATTTATCACATTCATAGAAAGCCCACCCACCAAGTTTCCAGCCAAACAAATCACCTTTTAGCCTCATAGCTCCATAGATGTACATTTCAGAGTCCCAAACACTAGAAATGGTCTTCCTACCCTCAAAACTTATCCAAATTCATGGTGATGATCTACAAGCTATGCCCTATCATACTGACAAATTTCATGCAATTCTAAGCAAAAAGACATACTATGCGTCGTATGTCTCCAGAGTCATATTGACCTACTGAGCAAAGTTTGACATCATAAATGAGACCATCATGCTACAAGAAGACTACATATCAATTTTCAAGTCATTTGGACAACTTTTGCTCATCATTACAGGACATCCTACCCATTTGTATACCAAAATCCTAAAATAGTCCAATATTTCACTTTTTGGTGTCCAAATCAAAATCCAAGCACATAGCTGTGATGCACAGGTCAGGGGCTATCATCACGACAAGTTTCAAGCCATTCTAAGGAAAAAGATATCCTATGCGTAGGAGGTCTTCAGGCTTAATTTGAAGCACAATTCTTACTGTTTTCATTTGCAGGGCATCTTTAGTCCCTCTTGAGCTCATGTTTCAATTTTCAAGTCAATTGGATAGTTAAAACTCAGTTTATCAGCTAATCTATAGAGAACGCTAACTTTGACCTACTGAGTGCAACAGGATCCATGGTAGCCGCTAAGTCGCCAGAAAAGAAGAAAAGAATTACCAACAAAACTTACCTAGATGAAGTGGAGCCATTTGTAATACCAGTAGGAACCATAAAGCCCACTACCACTTGGTTACAAAGAAACTTATTGGAAGCAAATGACCTCAGGATATCCCAAGGCCTGTTCAAGGACCCATAAGGCAATGCCATAGAGCTGCGAATGATACCGCAGGAACTCAATGAGTTCACGAAAAAGCCAGAAATAGTGTCTCTCTTGGAGAAGCTGGACTTACACAATTATTTTGAGGCTTTGCCAGCAGGAATTGACATTCAAAGAGTCTGGGAATTCGTCACCAGGCGAGAGAATGAGTGAGCAATACATGGTGAAAACCCTAATGGTGCCATTAAATTGTTCACTGGCTCGCCTGACCTCTCTTGCATTATGCTCAGGAAGATATGTAAAACCCTTTTGGCAGTCTTTGAAGTCTTTAAACTTGGACAAGCCTCAGACAGCATATTCTTCTTCCAAGATACTTACAGATGTGCTTATGAAATGTCTGCCCAACCTTCCCATGAGGTGATACTTGTCCTCTATGAAAGAATAACGTTCTTGCCCTCATACCATCTCCGGGCCTTTGAAGAAGCCTTCTACACCGGCTTCTTCACCATCGATACAGATATATTCGGCCCTACATTATTGGCCCAACATGCAAGGTATGAGTGTGTTTTGAAGATGCGCGAAAGCCTCCATTGAAGCAGCAACGAATGACATGAACTAGGAGGGGGGGAGTGTTAGCAGAAGACTTGTGGCTACACTCAACTGAAGACTGGCGGAATACGAAAAGAAAGAAATCCTATGTAGTCATTCTCTAATTAAGAAAACTTGTAATTTCATTTGTAAATACTTGGGGCTTACAAAAGTTTCCAATTTTGTATATTATTTTGTCCATTAGACTGAGTAGGATTTAACTTTGGAACAGGAGATATTGTATTTGGAAGGTATTTATACCAAATTTTGACCTTAATGGAAGAACCCTTTTTTTGTTCGATTTTTATGAAGTATCTGTGAGAAGTGTATTCTGTGTACGAGAGAGAGTGAGAGTTTATCTTGACGCTACGTGCACACTGGTGGTCGGAATTGAGTGCGGAGAAGTGCAGCGTGTTGCCTCCAAAGAGAGCTATGCGCCAACACCTACATTGCGGGTGTACGGCTCGGCTTCGCAAGATTGAACCGCGAGCTATTTCTAGTGATTCGGTAAGCAAACGGCATCTGTTTTTGCATTTTAGCATATCCACGCGTTCGTATTGAGTAGAGCTACACATTAGGCACTTTAGTTTTCAGAAACGACAACCTGCAGAAAAACCTGTCAGACATCCTACGTGATTCTGTATTGGGTATTTTTGGGTAGGGTTTTGGGTCACGGACCTTAGGGAGAGTGGCCTATTGGTGTTAATAGGATATCCCTTAAGTTTCGTAGCGTTTTGAGAACGTCTGATGGGTATTTGGCTCTTGAAAGCGTTGTAGGAAATCTCCTCCTGTATACCTTTGAAAGCTGTAACTTAGACATTGGGTAGAGACCTCTGTAGGAAGTAGTCAATAGTCGGTCGAGAGTGTAGGTTGACACCCTATGCTTGCTTCCATGCGCCTGCGGATCGAGCTTTGTTTTTAGCTGACAAATCTTGTTAGGTGAGTTCTTGCTGTGCTGACGTCCGTCGCGGCGCATCCGCCAACAACTTCAATTACTCAAATCTCCTCGGTCCACTTGAGTCCTTTGAGATTTAAAGCACACCCTTCCAGCTCTCCCGCATCTATGAGAAAGACTCCAATAGACCCCCCCCCCCCCCCCAACTGATTTCCCAAGTAGGTGGGAAAAACATATGATCCAATAGCATCATTACACTCTTTCGTACTGTGTATATTCAAGACATTCATGCTTCCATAAACATGATGTTGAAGATCATAAACTTGCGAAAGGCCTGATGGAATTCTTCCTGCACAGATGCGGACAATATTTCTCTTTCTATTTCTCTCTCTCATCTCAATTCCACACATTTTTAACCTCTATAGTCAAAACCCGCACTTTTTGTTTGTCATAATCATATGACAAACATGTTTAGCCTTAAGACAAGGTACGGTCACTTATAATATTTCTTACCAACCCTAATCCGTACTCCACTTGTCTCAAGAACACCTATACATTGGAGAAACAACGGTACCCTTCCTTATTCATAATCCGGGGTGAAAACCCATCACGCAAGTTTGGGGCGCCCATACGCCAAACCAACTGTCCATAAAACCGCGCGGTTTCCCTAAGATACAAACGATATCCTAAGTAGTATCCACAAACATAGTACGGGGTAAAGAATCCTCGTACATGGGGGCAACCGTTTAAGGCCGACAAGCCATCATTACTCATTATCTGAAGTGAAAATATTCCAAGGAATCAGTGGTGTCTTGAGACAAGATGTCTTAAGGATGATCAATCATTCTTTCCTAAGTCAAACAACTTTAGCCCAAACAATTTTTTTCTAACCTACAAGCAAATGCATGTGGGTTTCTTGGAAGATGCCTTCCGTTTTCAACCATTTCACCTTTCCTACTTTCTTACATCCTCTTTTGCACATGCAATGTTAACACTTAAAGAAGAACTTGAATTACTCAACTTAAATCATAGTGAAGACCCACCTAAAACTGGTTGGGTATTTGCTGCAGTGTTGGGGTCTCAATGCTCTCATCTGTAGGACTACTACTAGGCCCGGCCTTGTGGTCGTTTGACTCTCTAGCCCTCTTGGAAACAATATCTTCCTCATCAAATTGAGGATTTTCTCAGGTCCTCTTTGGAACCATTGACTTCTATCCTTATAGAAAAATGATGTCTATTTATTAGGTAAATCATAAAAATCCTCATTCTTACCATTCTATAACGTATTTCCATTCCTTAACATAATAGTTTAGATCTTAGAGTAGTTTAGTAGTTCACGGAAGATTTTTGGGTTTTTAATGTTTTTTTGTAATTCCTTATACCTTAGTATTGCCTAGGGAACTCTTTGGCTGGCGTTTTCTTCAAGTTGTACTAGAAAACGATAGATTTTTAGTATAAGAGTTTTCTAATTACTCATATAGCTAAGACATTTATATCATAGATTCCTTTTGGGTATTCGAGGCCTCCCTAATTATTTTATAAATTTTTACATCTTTTTCTTTCTTTATTAAGCTCAAAATTTTCTTATTTTTGGCTTGATATTTATTAGATATATTATCTCATAAATATTTAATTTTCAGCTTCCAATCAATAATTTATACTTCCATTAATTTTCCTAGAAACTTTTAATCATGATTTCTATTTACCCTAATTACATGTTTGCGTAAAATATGGTTTCTTATGTCTTATAATTACTAAAAATAATTAAATATTTATAATATAATTATCTTGGCCTATTAATGATGTTTCTTAGCTCTGATAATTACCTTAAAATTATCTAAGCTAATTTACTAATTTTATCTTTTGATATATAGCTAAGACCAAATAATTTTAGCTTAAGTAAATAGATAAACTAATTTTTTGATCATAAGCTAATTATGTTGGCTTACTAATAATATTTACTATGTTTAAAAATTATCTTGTAATTATTTAAGTTAATTAACTAATTTTTTTTCTTTAATTTATGGCTAAATTTAGATAATTTTAGCTTAACTAAATAGCTAAATTAATTATTTGGTAATCATCTAATTATCTAGGCTTGTTAATGATGTTTTTAACTCTAATAATTATCTTGTATATATCTAAGCTAGTTAAGTAATTTTCCCCTTTAATTTAATCAATTTTAGATTAACAAAATAGCTAATTTTTTTTTTTAATGAACTAATTATCTTGGCTTCCAATAATTTTTTGAACTTTTGTTATTCTCTACAATTATATAAGCTAATTACTAATTTCTCTATTTTATTTACAATTAAAATCCATTAATTTTAGCTCAATTAAATAGCTAATCTAATTTTCTATTCATAAGATAATTACCCCATGTTTTTAGCAATAATTTTTAACTCTGATAATTATCTTGTGCTTTATTAAGTTAGTTTACTAGTTTTACGATTAAAAACAATTAATTTTTGCCTGATTAATTACAAACATTAATAAAAAAAGTATTATATAATTGTCCTAGCTTCCTAACAATATAATCAAGCTCTCATAAATATCTTGTAATTATTTAGGTTTATTTGGTATAATTTTTCTTAATTAAGATAAAAATGATATTATTTCACCCCGAATAGTGTTGAATAATAAATTAGATTAATAATCATAATCATAATTTGAATAATCAGCGATATATTAGCACTATGAGTGTAATTTATAATACAGACAGGTTTAATCTTCTTAATTAATTAGATTAATTAAGAAATTAAATATAGATTAGTATATTTTTATTGATTAACAAGGGTTATCGCTAATCATCTTTGTTAATCTACTATACTTTTTGCTCTCTAGTGATTTTTGGGCAGAGTCTCTCTATGCAAGAGAGAAATGGCTAGGTCTCCAAGTCTAATTGAATTGTGAGGTAGCAAGTCCTATTTATAGGTTTTATGGGAACTCATAAGCTGCCAGAACAAGCAGAATATATGTTTAGAAGCTCAAACCATTCTAAAGTTACCGTCTCAGTATTCGAAACCAAGAAAGGAGAAGGTAGCATTTAGTCTCGAGGAGTAAATGATTGATGCAATACAAATTCTGGTAGATGAAACAAGGCAAGTCAGAGCAGACTTGGCCGAAGCTGGAAATATTGTCTTGGGAAAGGATCAAGTGGATTCATCACAGAGCCAACAACCAAACACGAAACAAAGAAATGGAACTCTCACGACATTTAAGAGGAGTTCTTTTGGTTCAGACAATGGCAGCTCTGGCAATGAGCAAGATGAAGTATGTGAAGGTTTGTGAACAGATCCAGAAGTTAACAATGGAATTGGACGATATTAGACGCACATTGCCAGAGGTGGCCAACTTCATCAAACAAAAGAGAAAAGTCGAAGCAAAGGCCAGAACAATGGATTTGACAGCCATTCAATACAATGATCTAGATAGATTATAAACTCAAAAAACAACGGGAACCATTATCTAGTGTCATACTAGATGGAGAAATTGGAGTGAATATTCTTGGTGAGCATCTATTGGAGAGCATCTAAGACAAAAGCTAGGAATAACAAAAATGAAACAAGCTCCATTCAGTATAAGGATGGTGAATTGTAGAGTAGTCCAAGCCACTAGACTTATTGAGAACATGTAGATAAAAGTGGGGAAACAAAAGTTCAAAACCATCTTTTTGGTCCAAGATGTTCAAGGAGCCTATGGTATGTTGTTGGGAAGACCATGGCTCAGGACTACTGGAGCCATACATGACTACGCAAAACAAACCTTAACTATCCAAGTCTCCAATAGAAGAATTCAGATAAAGACAGACAACACCAGAACATGGAGAAAATTTATGAGACAGAGGAACTATGTAAGAAGTATGGAAAGGAGAAGACTGGGAGGTTCTTGCCTCCATGAACATCTTTCCATTAACAAAAATCAATCTCAGTGCAAAATTAATGGACAAGGAACAAGCCGAGCGATAGAAGTAGTAATATCTAGAACAATTACTGAACTAAATTCTGGAGAAAGGTCAGTTCAGTTGTTGATGTCCGGTTACCAAAACAGTCTACATCAGAAAAGTTCAACTTCAGACTAGAGGAAGAGCCTAGTTCAACAAACGGTTCAACAACTTATGATGAAGAAACTCCAGTAGTACTCGTACCAGATGTTCACAACAATCTACTAGAAGTCAACAATCCTTTTAATGACTATGCTAATGGTATTTGAATAGACAAAGAAGCACAGTCATTGGCCAAGAGAAAGTGAGGTGGGCCAATCAGGTTACTTCCAAATGATGAAGAATTGAAAGAATGGAATCTTGGGTCAAAGGAGAATCCCAAAATGATGAAAATCCACAAGCATCTGAAGCCAACAATTAAGGAGAAGTCCAAGGTATTGTTCCAGAAATATAAAGATGTAATTGCATGGGAACACAAAGACCTCAAAGGAGTTGATCTAAAGTTTTCCAACATCGCATACCACTAAAGCTAGATGCCAGACTAGCTAGATTACCAAGGTACTAAACGAACCCTAATTATGCTAAAAAGGTTAAAGAGAAAATTGACAACCTTCTCAAGAATGGATTCATTACAGATGTTGCAAGTAGTGTATGGTTATTTCCCATAATGGTTGTTCCAAAAAAGAATGGCAAACTTAGAGTATGTGTGGATTATAGGAAGCTGCATGCCGAGACCATTAAAGATCCCTTTCCATTACCATTCACGGATATGATGTTAGATGAGATTGCATGCCATGAAATATAATAGCTTCATGGATGACTTATCAGCTGAAGATTGCACCAAAAGACAAGGCCAAAACAACATTCATCACTGAATGGAGAGCATTTATGTATTTGGTAATGCCTTTGAACTTGTAATGCTCCAACAACTTTTCAGAGATGCATGATGGAATAAGTTTCTAGCCATCTTTGTGGACGACTTTACTGTCTTTTCCACTAAAGAAATGCATTTATTGCTTTTAGAAATGGTCTTTGAGAGGTGCAAGGAGAAGAGGGTCTATTTAAATCCATTAAAATCTATTTTTATGGTCTAGAAGGGTCACCTACTGGGCCATATAGTCTCAAGAAATGGCATTGAGATGGTTGAAGATAAAATTAAGAGTATTCAGCAAGCCAGAGCACCTACCATTGTTTCAAAATTGAGTTTATTTTTGGGGTACATTAATTTTTATCGCATGTTTGTCCATATGTTTGCAACCAAGGCGTTACCCCTCTATGAACTAACAAAGAAAGGGAAGAAGTTCATTTGGATTGAGGAATGTGAACGAAGTTTTCAGTGCTTGAAAGATTAAATTAGCAAAAAGCCATTTCTTCGCCACCCTAGCTCGGATGTTATATTTCATGTACATGTGGATGCTTTGGGTATAAAGATGGGGGCTATATTGGCTCAGTCTGATGCAAAGACAGACTATCCAGTCTACTTCGCTAGTCAAAGATTCAGTACATCTAAACAAGGCTATTCAAATGTAGAAAGAGAGACATTGGGAACGTTGTTCGGTGCGACTAAATTCAGACATTATCTATTGGGAAGGCTATTTTAATTTTTATGTCTATCATCAAAATTTATTATTTCTAATCAAGAAGGTGATTATACAAGGAAGGTTAATCAGATGGATGATGTTTTCAATGGAATTTGAGTTCAAGATATTCCACAAGCCAGGACAAACACATTACGGTGCTAATTTTCTTTCTAGAAGTATAGAAGGTTGTTTAAAAACATCCCTAAGACATGAGCCAATAGATGTTGAGTTATTTCTGAGCACAACTAAGGAAGAGCCTGATCCAGAATGGCAAGAGGTGTATGATTTCCTTCATCTAGGAAAATTCCCAAGAGATTGGTCACATAACAAGAAAAAGGAACTGACTATTTGGAGTTTGAAATTCACCATCATTGCTGGAGCACTTTATAGGTTGAGTATTGATGGTGTACTTTGACGATGTGTATCATTAAAAGGATGAATGCAAGTTATTACTGAGGCTCTTACTGGAGATTGAAAAGGTCATTTTTCAACTGACATTACCTATAAGATAAATCTTCAAGCAGGATTGTGGTAGCAATCAATGATGGTTGATGTCAGAAATTTTTGTAAAACCTATGATATAAGCCAAAGGATGGGTAGATCTACAATAGCTGCTGATATGACACCTTTGACTCCAATACAGCCACCTAGAGTATATATGAAATGGGGACTTGACTTTATAGGACCATACAAGAAGGTGACTCCCAGAAAGAATAAATACATCATTATGGCTACATGTTATGTCAGGAAATGGGTGGAGGCTAAAGCACTTCTAGACAATACTCTAGGTCTACTGTCTTATTCATTTATGAGAATATCATATGCAAATACGGGTACCCCATTGAAATAGTATTAGACAAGGGCACTTGTTTCATTAATGACACAATAGAGATCCTAATGGAGATATTTTCAGTCAAACATAGGAAATCAACGGCGTATTATCCCCGATCTAATGGGTAGGCTAAAAGCAGCAATAAAACAATCAAAACAATTCTCACTAAAATTGTTCAACAGGAACCACATCAATTGGATTTCAAACTTAAGACAACGTTATGGGCATACCACACTGTTTACAATGTCACTACTGGGATGAGGCCATTTAAGATGGTTTATGGAACACAAGCAGTAGTGCCAATGGAATTTTTCATTCCAAGCTTACAACTGGCAGTTGAGCATGGGATAGATTTTAATCAGAATCTAAAACAACAATTGGATGAATTGCTACAGATGGATGGGATAAGACAGAGGGCTTTACTAGAACAAGAAGTAGTGCAACAAAGAAGGAAGCATTGGCATGACATTAGAATCAAGGTCAAAGAGTTCTAGATGAAGGAGGGGAGTTGGGAGCACAGGGGAAGAGGAAGAGGAATACGCACGTACACTCACACACACACACACACACACACACACCACCATAGCCACACACACAAGTTGGAGGGGGAGAGCTGACACACACTATGTGACCCTTTTCTTTCTTCTCTATCTTATGCACTAAGGCACAATACACATTGTACTTAGTGTTAGTGGCTCACACAAGTGTATACTTGTACACTTAGGGTTAGTAGCAATTAGGGATGGGCGGTCGGCCACATGGCCATTGAACCTAACATTCTCCCTCTTTATGGCCAATGTGGGAGACCATAAGAAGGAAAGAGAACCACTCTTCACCCAATGTCCATCAACTCATGACAATGCTAAAACTGATGGTTGGAGAGACTTTTAGTGAGTGCATCTGTTGTGTTCTTTGACGTAGGAATCTTCACTAAATCAACGCTCTTGTTTGCTAGGCATTCACAACTAAAGTGACAACACACATCAATGTGTTTCGTTCTGGAATGAAACACTGGATTGTTAGCCAAGGCAATAGCACTTTGACTCTCACAATGAAGAACTGGTGTACACTACTCCAATCCAAGATCTTTCACAAGCAAGCAAACCAAATAGCTTCTTTGCATGCCTCACTCAATGCAACATACTCTGCCTCTGTGGTAGAAATGGATGTACAGTCTTGGAGAAAGAATCTCCAAGAAATAGAAGAACCAACAAATGTGCAAATCCAATATGTTGTTGATCTACGACTGTCAACACAACCTACATAATCATTGTCTACAAATCCCTGAATGGATGACTCTCCACACGACCATAGCATAACTGTCTATCTGCAGTGCCACTCAAGTATTTAAGAATTGACTTGACAGCATCCCAATGCTTTTTACGAGGGTTATACATAAATCTGCTGAGAACTCCCACTACATGTGCAATGTCAGGTCTTGTAGCCACCATGGCATACATGAGACTACCTCAAGCTGAAGCATAAGGAACCTTAGCCATTGCAGCTTTTTCCGCAACAGATTTGGGATAGTCATTCTTGCTAAGTTTCAAATGTGTAGGCAATGGAGTAGTCAAAGCCTTCCCCTTTTGCATGTTGAAATGATCAAGAACCTTGTGTACATACTCTTTTTGAGAAAGGTACAACAACCTCTTTTTACGATCACAAGTAATGCGCATACCCAAAATATGATTGGCTTCACACAAATCTTTCATTTCAATTTGACTTTTCAGCTTGGTTTTCAAGTTAGCAATGTCCTGCTTGGAATGACCAGCAATAAGCATGTCATCTACATAAAGAATAAGCATAATAAGCTGTCCATTGGGTTGTCTTTTCACGTGAAGACATGGATCCTCATTACTGTGCTTATAGCATAGGGAATGCATAAATGCATCAAACTTGTGATACCATTGTTTGGATGATTGCTGTAAGCCATAGAGAACTTTTTATAACCTTACAGACCAAATGTTCCTTGCCTTTTAGCACAAACTCTTCAAGTTGCTGCATATAAATCTCTTCCTTGAGATCACCATGTAAGAAAGCGACATTAGATCAAGTTCCATATCTTTAGTGGCAACCAAAGCAAGCAACATTCTCAGTGTGGTCACCTTGACCACTGGAGAAAAGATTTCCTAGAAATCGACACCATATTCTTGCTTGAAAACTTTGGCTACTAAACGAGCTTTGTAATTGTCAATCTTCTTCTTGTAAACCCATTTACAAGGCATTTCTTTCCTACCTTTTGGAATTGGAACAAGTTTCCTTGTTTTGTTCTTTACAATACTGGACAGCTCCCTCTTCATAGCATGTTCCCACTGAACCTTGTCATAGGCTAACATAGCCTCTTTGTAATAATCAAACTCACAACTATCTGTCAGCAAAACAAAATCCACGCCTGGAAAAAAATGTTATGGCGGATGTGAGACTCTTTGAGGTCTCCGCGGCTGATCAGAACTTGTACTAGCCTGTGTATTAAGTGGCTTGGGAGCTGTCTGGACAGGAGGTGATACATCAAAAAATGTTACTTTCCGGAATTCAACCTCTTTCACTGGCTGTCAATGCATCTTAGTCTCATTAAAGACAACATCAACTGCTACGGATTATTGATCGACTTTCCAGATCTCATAAACGATAGCGAAATTGACCATCTACACCATAGTCAATGAAGATGCATTTTTTGAACTTAGGATCTAGCTTAGCATGAAACCCCTTAGGTAAAAATGTACATAAGCTTCACATCCAAATGTGCGGAGTTCTTCATAAGACAATTTATGTCCTGACCATAACTCCAAAGGTACACAAAATTGTAATAAAGCATGTGATGATCTATTGATCAAGTACACGACTGTGTATAATGCTTTAGCCCAAAACGCTTGCGGTAAATTAGTATGTGATAGCATAGACATAATCCGATCTTGGATGGACCTATTCATTCGTTCTACAACACCATTTTGTGTAGGGGTATAAGGAGCTGTAAACTCACACTTAATTCCTCTACTTGAACAGAAATCTGTAAACTCTTTGGAGACATATTCTCCACCATTTTCTGAGCGCAAAGCTTTCAACGTGTGTTCAGAATTAGTTTTAACACTAGATAAGAACTTCTTGAAGCAAGAAAAGGTCTCATTTTTATACTTCATGGCATAGACCCAAACATGTTGTGTTGCATCATCAATGAATGTAACATAGTAGGGCACGCCACCATGGAATTTAGAAGGCATAGGCCCACATAAATCACTGTGCACAAGCTCTAAGGGTTTTCTTTCTTTGTCAAAATAATGTGTACGACGTGTTCGTGTTTGGTTTCCATATTGACAGTGCTCACAAAAGGGAAAATAAAAAAATGACAAAGATGGTAGATAGCCCACACAAGAGAGTGTCTCCATTCCCTTCTTTGGCATATGTCATAACCGGCTATGCCACAAAGTAACGGTTGCCAGCTCGATTACAGAAAGAACACTGTTTTTATCAGATACATAAAGAGGATAAAGTGAACCAACTTTAGAACCATGGGCTATAATAAAATGACCTTCGCAACACGCCAAGATTGTTGATGAAAAGTGACTTTGTAACCCAAGTCATCAAGATGTCCAACCAAAATCAGATTGCATGTCAAGGCTGGAACATGACGCACATTATGGATGATAAAATTCACCCCATTTGCCATAACCATGGCAATATCACCTACGCCAATAATGTCACAAGAGTAATTGTCACCAAGTGTAATAGAGCCAATGGTTTCCTCGTATGTAGTAAACCAATGCCTATGAGGTGTGACATGCAACGAAGCATCCATATCAAGAATCCATGTATGGGATACTTCACCACTAACAAGGAGTTCAGCTGGCATAGAACTTTGCAAAGATACAGTTTCCTATGCACCATAAAAGGCATCATTATTTTCAGCAACATATTAATGTCTTGCACATCGATGTCATCCTAAACTATGTTCAGTTCTTCAATCTTAACCGAACTCTTGGTTTCTCCTCTTTATCATCATGATCTTTGACTTTATCTTTGCCCTTCTCTTTGTCACGCTTCCAAGCATAACAATCCTTCTTTATGTGACCAAACTTATCACAATAATGGCATTGAACATTGCGATGAACACAAGACTTTGATCTACCCTTTGATGCATCTCTATTGCCCTCTTTCTTGGATTCACGTTGCGAAGAACGGCCCTTACATTACTTATCATCCCTTTGCACATAATGAGCTTTGCCATAATGCGAGCTAGACATGGTCTTCCGATGCATCTCCTTTGACAAAAAAACACTAGTAACATCATCGAAATTTAGCGTACCATTAGGAGCAGACTTATTAACAACTGAGCAAAAAATATCCCAAGAGGGTGGCAACGACGAACAAAGAAAAAAGATTGATTTCATCTCATCATCAATGGTCATGCGTTGTGCATGAATCTGGCCAAAAAGAGAATCAAAATCTTTGATATGGCTAGCAACACTAGCTGACTTCTTCATATGAAGGTTGAAAAGTTTTTGCATCACGAAAACCTTATTGCTAGCCGTATCCTTTTCGTAAGTGTCGCATAATTTCTGCCATAAAGCATGAGCAGTCTCGCATTCTAACACCGAAAAGTACACCGACTCACCAAGGTGCAGTTTGATCGTAGACCTGCATAGCTCATCAAGCTCCTCCCACTAAAACTAAGCCATGTGCATATCTTCAGTTCTAGCCGCATAGGCAATAGGCAACTTTTATTTCTTTTGGACAAGCACATCATGCATTTAGTTCTTCCAAAGCTGAAAATTAGTGCCATCAAACTTCTTTATGTCATAAATGTCAAGGTCTTCGCTAGTAGACATGGTGACAAAACTACCAAAAGATTCTGGGAAAATTTCGACAGAGTCTCCTTTGTATTTGGGACTATGTCAACCAAAATACGAGACAAAATGACCAAGTATGTCACTCACAAAGCATAGAAGAGGACAATGCCTCTCAAAAGCACACTATATAGAGACCAACAGAGGCGCATAAATTGTCAAACTGACCATAGACCGCCAACTCGGCATCAAAAGCACCTATACCACTCTAGGAATGTCCTATGGCGAGGCCTCGTAAGGGATGCTCCAGCTACCTGTATCACCGAAGGTATCTCCACATTTGAGAATACCCCAGCTCAATGAAAACCTCACGCTATCGACCCTCAACAATGTAGGTTATGCAACAAAACATATAGCCAAGTCTCAGAAATGGCTCTCATCCGGACCAAGTCTCAGAAATGGCCAAGATTGCCGTACTAGCCAAAAGATGGCTCCACAAAAGTGTACAATGGCAAAGACGTATAAGTCTACAACGCTCAACCAGGCACCTTAAGCATGTGCATGCAAAGAAATATCCCTGTGGGGATAAAATTCTCTCAAAAGAGCTGAAACACTGTCAAAGGTGCCAACATATGCATGTACACATAAAAAACTGCTCCCAATGGAACCAAAATATCGCAAGCACTGAAACTTGTAGCCAATGAGTTGATGCCTTTATAGGGGCCAATGGGATGCGATCATGAGCAATTAGCAAGAGGGGTCGACCAAGATGAGAGAGAAGGTTCCTTTTTATTCTAACTCATTGCTACACACACACACACACACACACACACACACACACAAATCATTGCTATACACACACACACACACAACTCATGTGTGTAAGAAGAATTCCATCTCCTTCTCCAAGCATTGACAAGTAGAGGCCTACACCAACAACTCTTGGCTATGGAATGCAAATCCAACCAAGAGCCAAGCTTCAATGGCATGCTCATCCCATTTACCATGCTAATTACTAAGCTAAGCTATGCTATTAGAATGATTATGTGAGGAGAATACTTCTTTCTTGTAAGATACCTCTTCTTCCTCTCAATCTATCCTCATTCCCTGCTAGCTCTCACCATTTTTGAAGGTGTGTGAGGTCTTGGGACTGAGGCTAGGGACACTATGTGTGTTTTTCAAGCATAATTTGGTGTATGAAGCTTCCATCTTCATTACACCAACTAGTTTTATCAAGGAACACAAAGATTGTATTGTACAAAAGTCTCCTTTGATGGGAGAAGCTATAATACAAAGCCTTTATGGAAGGGGGACGGGCTCCATGTAAATCTAGTCCTCAAATGTTGTCAATTGTTCTATTTCTCTCTCTTTTCAAGTATTGTCAATGCCAAATTAGCTAGGTGTAAATTGCTATATTTCTTTCCCAATTAAGTACTCTCTCTATGCTCATTAGGAACTTGTTGTTAATGAAATGCTCACTATGTT
Organism: Adiantum capillus-veneris; assembly: GCF_014529385.1. Lineage (NCBI taxonomy): Eukaryota > Viridiplantae > Streptophyta > Polypodiopsida > Polypodiales > Pteridaceae > Adiantum > Adiantum capillus-veneris. The sequence goes on along the minus strand of NC_140949.1, from coordinate 107,307,291 downwards.
ATCAATTTCTGCTACACACAAGTTACTAGTGCATTAAAAGTTACAAGTATTGTGCAAAGAAGCATGTCAAACGTTTCTTGGATAAGGAAGACACAAGAAGTGGCCCTATAACACTTCTCAAAACTTTTACTTTCAAGAATCCATCATTTGGGGTTTCAAATGGCTTGCTTTGTACGCTTCAAATAAAGGGAAGCTCCTTGCTTGCATACTAGTATATGATTGAGAGACATGACTACTTGCCTAAGTCTTCTACCTTGATTGGAGAATTTTTGATGACCCTTAAATTGGTATTATTGTCCAAAGCTTAGAATGGATATCTATCTCAAAGAAAGTATCCACAATATATGTATTCTTCCAATTCAAAGAAACTATCTTTGATAAACCAGAAGTACTTGACTAAGTTCTGTGCCTTTTGTGCCTGTTGTGTGTGTGTGTGTGTGTGTGTGTGTGTGTGTGTGTGAGAGAGAGAGAGAGAGAGAGAGAGAGAGAGAGAGAGAGAGAGAGAGAGAGAGAGAGACAGAGAGATGGCGTAATTTTTGGAGCGAGATAGAGATGATGAGTGAGATAATTAAGAGAGAGAATGTGAATATTAGGGCATTTTAGCATTGGAAAAAGTGTAATTATTGAGATAATTTAAATGATTGGGGTGGGCTTGTCAGAGCCTCGAGCTGTCAAGCATGCATATCCACCATGTCCCTCATTGATGCTATTATCCACAATTTATTAGCCAAGCGCTAGTGCTCAATGCAAAAAATCTTTTTGATATTTGCAAGAGAGTGTTAGGCAGAGGAGATTTTTGGGAAAAAAATTTGAGCGCTAGCACTCATTGGTGCCTTTTGCAAGTTAGAGATGTAGGTAGGGAGGGTGGGAGGTGCCTATATAAAGGCATGGGCTGCTTAATTTTTTTACTTTTGTAATTGTTTTCGTGATGATCATCGATAGTTGAACGTACGTTCTCTTTCTCTCTTTCTCTCTCTCACGCATGAGAGAGAGAGAGAGAGAGAGAGAGAGAGAGAGAGAGAGAGAGAGAGAGAGAGAGAGAGAGAGAGAGAGAGAGAGAGAGAGAGAGAGAGAGGTGGCATGATTATCGGAGCGATACAGAGATAGTGAGTTTGATAATTAAGAGAGAGAGAGAACGTGAAGATTGGGGCATTTTAGCATTGGAAAAGTTTAATTATTGAAAGAAGTTCAATGATTGGGGTGGGCTTGTCAGAGCGTCAAGCTGTCAAGCATGCATATGCACCATGGCCCCTCATTTATGCTATTATCCACAATTTACCAAAAAAAGAAGGAAATGCCCCTTGATTAGTAATAGTATAAATATCTTATAGTTGTCTTTCCGTTTTGCAAATAATACAAATCTTTGTTGGTGAAAACTCTCAAAAACATGTATTCTGGTGATTAATCATAAACCTCATGCCATCCTCTCTCGTCTAATCTCTCTCTCTCTCTCTCTCATCATTTTCCTGAGCACAACCGTAGCAAACATCGCTCCACACGGCACCACAAGTGACAACTACTCTAGCTATATAGCAGTAGAGTAGGTTTAGAAGACCTTGCCCTAGATCATTGTCGAGAATTGATATTAAAGAAATTACTAAAAAAAAACAATCGAAACATGCAAACATGCATTGTCTCTGGGCAGAGGGAGCTTTTTGCATAATATTAGCGTATCCAACACAAAGTTCATAGAGAGAGCTTTTTCAATAAATTTTCCACACCAATCTATTTTCATTTCCTCAAAAGCTCCCTCCAAAAATTCTCTCCATTCCCCTACTCCATTTTCGTTGGGATGTACATCAGTTAGACATTGTTATTGCTTCCTTGAATGGTAACATATTTGAGGAAGTTTATGTAATGCAGCCTCACGATTTTGTCAAGAAAAGAGGGTAAAGTGTGCAAATGTAAGAAAGCTTTGTATGGGTTGAAGCAATCTCCTCATTATTGGTATGAGAAGGCGGACACTCATTTGGTCAAACGAGGCTTTTGTAACAGTCCAACAGAAAGCACATTGTATGTAAAGCATGAGGGTGATGTACTTCTCATTGTCGTTTTCTATGTGGATGATTTGCTGATCATTGGACCAAATGAGAGACATATTGTTAAATTTAAGGCTGATTTGAATGCTACTTTCAAGATGAAAGATTTGGGGATGTTGCATCATTACTTAGTATACAATTTAAGCACTGTGATGGTGGTATTGCCTCGTGTCAAACAAGTTACATAAAGACATTGCTATGTATTTTTGGACTTGAGGATTGCAAACCTATTGCCACTCCCATGGAAACAAGTTTGAAATTGAGTCTTCATGATGCTGGTGATCTTGCCAATGTCACTCTTTACCAAACTTCTATTGGCTGTCTTATTTATGTATGCAACACGAGGCTGGATATTCAGTTTGCAATCTCGCAGATCAACAGATTTATGCATAGCCCAAGGTTTAAGCATTGGTAGGTTGTCAAGAGGATTTTTTGCAATGTGAGTGGCACTTTACATCTTGGCTTGTTTTATCCCAAGGGGAGATCATTGCCGCCAGATTTACATGCTTTTTTGGACACACGAGTGTCCACAAGTGGTTTTTGTTTCATGCTCGGCAGTTCATGTATCTCATGGTTGAGCAAGAAGCAACCTAATGTGGCCATTTCTAGTTGTGAGGTTGAGTACAGGGCATGCTTCACATCTATGGTTTAGTGTGTATGTCTTAGACGCCTTATGGATGATTTGGGTGTTGGACATGACATGACACTGTCAACACTATCTACACTGTTAGTTAGAGCACATTGGTAGTTGCAAGGAACCTAGTTTTTCATGCTTGCACAAAGCACATTGAGGTGCATTACCACTATGTTTGGGAGAGGCTCTTAGCAGGAGAGATAAACTTGGCTTATGTGTCAACACAAGAAAACCTTGCAGATCTTTTAACAAAGGCATTGTCTCGTGAGAAGCTTAAAGCTTTTCGCAAAGATTTGGGCTTACTCCCCTTTGTGGACTGATCATGTCCTCAGGGCATGACACTTACCTATACTCTATGTACCAACTCTTGTTCAACATCACTCCCAAGGGAGATTTGTTACCATATACATGTGGTAGTGATGTATGTGAACACACTTAGGACCGATGGGGCATTTTTCCCTCACTAGGAGGTTTTTTCCCTCGTGCATTGTATATACACCCATCACTCTAGGGCTATCTTATCTTTCCATTGCACACTAAGTAATACTCTCTCTATTGTGTGCCTTGAGCTTCCTTTGTCTTCTCCAAGTTGTGTGTGTTTTCCTACAACCCTAAGTCCAACACACGATCCATCATTTTTGGCAAACCCACTTTTGATGGTATACACCCATTACTCTAGGGCTATCTTATCTTTTCATTGCACACTAAGTAATACTCTCTCTATTGTGTGCCTTGAGCTTCCTTTGTCTTCTCCAAGCTGTGTGTGTTTTCCTACAACCCTAATTCCAACACACGATCCATCATTTTTGGCAAAACCCACTTTTGATGGTAGGGTTTGGATCAACATGATGAGTAGGTCATGTGCATACAATATTTTTCTATTTGGATCATCAATTTGGATTTTAAGCCAAATTTTGCAAATTTCAAAGCTTTAAGTCAGTATTTCACTTTTTGTTGAGATTTTGAGTTCCAAGCTTGAGCACATCATAGGATTTGTTTATATTGATACTCTAGACTAAGGTTGTGTAGTCAAGAACTCTAGGCTAAGGTTGTGTGGTCATATTTTCATTTGAGGAGGAACATACATCGCTATTGATAATTTTTGGGAGTTGAGGATGAGATTTATGTACCTGCTTCTAGAGATTATTGTAAGCCTATTGGTGAAGTTCAATGAGAATTTGGACCAAAATAACACATGTTAGTCACAAATTTGGGGTTTTGGCCATAGTTTGTGTTTTTTGCACTACTTTTATTTTTTAGCTAATTTCTTTTGGTGAATATAGCTATCTTGACTGTCTCTTTCCTTGGGCACTGAGTCCCTTTGTATAGGTGACTCTAAGATGGAGGTTTTACTTTTTCCCACATGTTAAAATATTTCTTGCTTTGCAAAGTTGGACACTCTGAATACTATTATCCTTGGTGTTTTAGTGGTCTAGGACTTCGGGGTGCACTAAGTAATCATGTTAATGTGCCAGGAAAGTTCAATATGAGGGGTTTGTTAATGCAAAATTTTGAGGCAAATAAAGAGAGATTCATTAACAAAAGGGCTACTTATATTCCATTTTGAAAAAAATTCCTAGAATAAAGGGTCATTTTACTCATTCAAACATGTTAGAAAAGGGGGAACTTTTAATTACTCCCTAAAGGAATGTTATATAGGGAGGGTTCTCAATAGTGCACCCCCAAGGTTTAGGCTTGGTTTCACTTGCTCCACCATAGATGAGGTTTTTTGCTTCAATCTCCAAGGTACATGGATTGCAATTAATCCTTGTTTGAAGTTGGCATCAAGGCTTGTACCATGCCTTCCTTATGCTCTATAGGTCATGTTGGGACTAGATTTCCATAGTCTTGGAGGAGTAGGTCAAGTACTAGCCTAAATTTGGGTTGGACACCCCTTAGATTGTGATTTTCTGGCCTTGTTCTTGTGGTTTTCTTGTAAACCTTCTAGAGCTTAGCATTATTCTCTCCTTGTTGAAGCTATTGATGAGCTCTATTATCCATGCTGTGTCTAGGTACATGGATCATGATCCATGTACCACAGCATAATGAAAAACTATTTGCATAGCCTCAAAGGACCTATCATGTTGAGACCCTAGGAGTAATATTTTGTGTTTTGGAGTATTTTAGTATCTCCATGTAACAATTTCTAGTCATAATATTTTGTGGTTTGTCCATTGATTTGTGTCCATTCTATTGCTAGTGCATGCCACTTTTGAGCATAAACAATCCTTAATAGCTAGTTAGTTGCATAGCTAACCTATGAACCTTTGTATAAACCTATAGTGTATTTTTCCATTATTTTGAACAATCTAGACGTTTATAGCTACACATTTTTGTAATTTATTAATTTTCAAGGCAAGCATGTAAGTGATTATGTAATTATGAGCCAAAGTAAGCAGGGCTAAATGCTTCAAGGTTGTATCAGCAGTGAATCCCTAGGCTATAAAAGAGCTAGTAGGTTATTCATTTTTGACCTAAAAGCTTATGGCTAAGGTATATGCTACCATATACATGTGGTAGTGATGTGTGTGAGCACACTTAGGACCGCCTCATAATTTTTTCCCTCTCTAGGAGGTTTTTATCCCTCGTGCATGGTATACATGCCCATCACTCTAGGGCTAACCTATCTTTCCATTACACTTTAACTAATACACTCTCTATTGTGTGCCTTAAGATTCCTTCGTCTTCTCCAAGCTAAGTGTGTTTTCTTGCAACCCTAATTGCAACAATTGGTATCCGAGCAGGTTGCATCCTCCCAGGATTAGTTGCCAGTAGCTCTAGCACATGCCTGCTCATTTTCTCCAAATTTTTGAGCTTTGGCGAGCGTCAGTAGGTCGACAAATAATTTGGATAAGCTCCTAGATCTAGTTCTACTCAAATTTCTAATTCGGGCACATTTTGGCCTCCATTTCCACTATAGGTAGTGCTACACAGGCAATTTTTTCATTTTGTGTAGATTTTTTGTCAGTGCCATTTTCTACATAGCAGGTCCTTATAGTCTTCTATGGTTTGTGCTATATAACATGCATTGTTCTCGCCTTGTTTCTCCTCTTTTTGGGTAGTTTTCACATCTGGTGCAGCATTCGCCATGGCTGACAACAACATTAATGTGTTTAAGATGTTTGTTGCTTAGGACATATTGGATGGGGACAATTACTCTATGTGGGCTTACATGATGTATGGATGCCGCCTCTTGAAGCACCTGCCAAACATGTTTGTGAAGGCTATATTTTTGGTAAGATGCAACGTTCAAAGTTTCTAAAGGATGATTCATTTAGGGCCACATTCAAGTTGCAGCTTGTGTATAGTGATGTTTGTGAGCCTATGCAAACTCCGTCCTTAGGCAATTACCTTTGCTTTGTGACTTTCATTGATGATTACTCTAGGCATGCATGGGTGTATCTGCTTAAGGCAAAGTTCAAATTGTTTTTGTGCTTCAAGAAATTTTTGGCTATGGCTGAAAATGTCTCAAAATGTACTATGGACACCCTTCATTTAGATCGAGGGGAGGAGTATATGTCTCATGAATTTAATGCATTTTTGGCTAGCCGTGGGATAAAATACCCAATGTACAATGCCGTATACACCTCAACAAAATGGTGTTTTTGAGAGGAAAAACAGACCACTTATGAAAGTTGCACAATGTATGGTCAAAAGTCAAGCTTTGCCACATTCGTTTTGGCTTGAGGCCATCATGTGTACCACTTATGTACTAAAAAAGCGTCCCACAAAAGATTTGCAGTCTATGACTCCATATGAAGCGTGGCATGATAGAAATCCTGCTATTGAGAACATGGAGAGAACATGCGTATTTTTGGTTGTTTAGTGATGGGAATGGGATCATGCTAGTGAGGTGGTCCGGGGCGGGCAACAAGAGAGGCGACCTCTAAACACCCCTAAAGGCTCCCGTGCTGCTCAATTGGGGCTGGGCCAACCACAAGCAAGAAACAACAACAACAAACAAGAAACAACAACAACAAACCCATAGCCAAACAAGTGAAGGGGCAACACCTAGTTATGGTATGTGAACTAGGATGCAAAAAAAGAGATTTTATCACACCCAAGAAGATGCGCCATAAAGCACACCAAGACACACAAAATGGACCAGAGAGAGCTAGAGAAAAGGGAAGAGAGAGAGGAATGGATCTTGCATAATAACTTATTCGTGACTTGCAAACGGAGATGGTTCGTTATGATGCTATTGTAGAGCTTGTACAAAACTTACTCAATGCTTAGTGAATGCTAAACATTGCCAACACACACAAATTGTCTTAGGGTGTAGGAGACCTCTCACCACAATATCCTCTTACAATGGACACAAAATTGGCAATGAAAACATACTAAAACACTTTCTAAAACAAGATCAAGCGATAAAAACATCAAAAATACACAAGTCACCTTGAATTCACCGAACCGTATTGCACAAGTGGAAGGACGAAATTTGAACGTCGAATCACGCCTTTGATGCACCAAACCTCAATTTATTGATGATGGGGGAACATATACAATAGTGGTTTTGAGATTTTTGAACTCACGCTCTCTTGCTTGCAATGTCTAGCTTGAAAGCATCTCTCACACCAAAGTGAAGCTCACAAAGTGGTTGCTACGCCTAAGTCTCTCCTCACGCATCGAGTGTTGGGGTGCTATGTGAGATATTGGGCCTTCTTTTACAAGAAGCAGAGGGACCTATTTATAGGTTAGAGACCCTCGTTAAGGTTATTTAGAAATTTTAATTTACAAGCTAACAAATCAGGATTATGATTTTTTCTGAATATCAAAACTTTGCGGGCCTTCTTTGTCTGCTTGAGTCATGGATGTGGGCTCAAAAGAGAGTATTATTGATGGTAGATAAGGTGAAAGTAGAGTTTTAAGGAAGAGGAGAGAGAGAGAGAGAGAGAGAGAGAGAGAGAGAGAGAGAGAGAGAGAGTTACTATGCACATGTCTTGAGGTCAGGTGTCTTTTATGGTTAGGTCAATGACTATTTTGTGTTAGGATGTTAGTGGTTAGTGTTAGTAATCACTATAAAGTTAATGATATATTTACAATGGGTAGAATGAGATGGATGGTTGAAGTAAGATGGTTGAATGAAGTGAGGAAATCCTTGTGATGGTGAAGCTTGAAGAAGTTTTGGACTTACTTGTATAGGTTCTCACAATGATTATCAATTCTCTTCTTCTTCTTCTCTTCTTTATGCCACCGCTGTCAAGGTTGATTATCATGATGAAAATGGCAATTCAATTGATGAGATCTCTCAATTTGCAGAGGTTAAGCATTTTTTACATGCTGAATTTTATGTATATAGAGAAGGGGTAAGACGGAATTGTACTTTGGAAGTAATAGAGAGAGGCATAGAGATGGTGTATGTACATGTAGAGCTCATATGAGAGCTACGGAAGTAAGAGGGGAGGTTAATGGTGAAGAAAGTGAGAGAAACCATGGAAGGTGCATGTTTGAGTGAGGGATTGAGAGGAATGAGTGTGTGTGTAGAAGTGTGGAAAGAGGTGAGAGAAAACTATGGGCTACTTGTGAGAAAAGTGGGTAGACTGGGGTCTAATAAAAAAATCATATCTCACCGGTGGTAGCTCTAAAAATTATGAAAATTTTTTAGGTGATCCTTCAGCTCTTGGTCCACATTTTTTTTTTGTAACTATTGCTTCAAATTTGGAGTGGAGATGGATATGAAAAATCCCACCAAAATGCCTATTTTTCTTCACAAAAAAGTCTTCACTGTCCCCCCTTTTTGTTGAATTTGCATATGGCTCCAAAGGTGAGTCTCTCCTTACATTAGAGCATGACCTAATTTATTCTTAGAGGTTTGAAAATATGCATGGTTGTGGATTATGCATAAATATAATATATGTATATGATGGAAAAACAAGGCTAGTATATATAAACAATTCATGGAATCTAGAATAGTGTGGCCTATATATATATATATATATATAAAATAAATATATGAAAATATAGGGAATCAAATGAGGAGGGCCCTCATTTGTTTTTATTGATGTGTATTTATTTACAAGAGGTAAGAAGGAATACTTATAGAAAATAAAAATTTAGTGAAAGGCAATGATTGATCGTGGAAGGTATTTTTTTGAGGTTTTTCCTTGAAGTGGATTCACACCAAAAATAAAAGAAGCTTGCATGAAATAAATTTTTATAGAATACATAGGTAAGAGAGATTATGGTAATGGTGAGTAAATGTACATAGCATACTTAGAAAAATAACGCACACCTAGGTAGAAATATTTAAACAAATACCAAAATAATTATGAAGATTTCCTATTTTTAGGCCCTATATACAAAATGAAATATTTACACACCAATGGGCCATAATATACTTTGGCTTTCGTTTTTATTTATTTTTTTGGCTCAACTAGCCTAGCGACTAGTTAGCTGAGGGTTTTAAGAAGATATGGGAAAAGTCCCCTAACTCACACACACCTATGTACAATGAAAAGGTAAGAATAGCCACAATGTTTAGGTGATTTTGGTAGGGTGAGGTAACTCACTATGGCAATTACGAAGAGCCAAAAAACGGCTATCACTAGCTAGGGTGGATGAAAGATAAACATCGTGCACACAAGTGAGTGTGTGTTGGCTAGATTATCACTCAAGCAAATTAGGTTCCGAGATCAATTAACTTGGACTCATAAACATGATCTTGAGTATTTTCTAGGCCATCATGAGCTCACCAAGGGAGTGTTTATTCATTCATGAAATGAGCTTTAAGTAGCTCTACAACCTTGCACCACTACATGTGGGATAATTCCACTCTTCTCTCCTTGACTCACACTAGTACTTTAGGACAAAGCTCACACTTTACAATCCTCCCCTTGAGGTTTGGACTAGGAAGAGACTGAAGAAAAATGACATCTTTGGCACACTCCAATTTAGGAGCAAAAATGAACATATCCAATCCAGGAGATAGACTATCTCTAATCCAAGAGATACTCAACATCTCCCCTCAAATAAATGTGTAAAACTGAGACCAAGCTAGTCCAAGCTATCTCCAAACAAATACAACTAAAGGGAAAGCAAAAAAAAAAAGCTAGAGAATGTCATCGTAGACTAGAAGGCTATTGCAACCTTCTTCTTCATCTTCATCTTTGTCTTCTTCTGCCAAATACACTTTGGGCCTTGGATTTTTGCTGGTGCTACCTCTGTCCCTTTTGAAACACTTGGAAGGAAGGTGCCCCTTCTTCCCGCAAATGCTGCAAGTCTTTGATGCCAGACAATCCTTTGCTATGTGCCCTTCTTTGCCACATTTGAAACAAGTTTTGTTACTAGAGCTAACTGCAAACTTTTCCTCCCCCTGAAGAAACATTCTTCCCTTGCTTCTTCTCCTTGGACACTAAAGAGTTAATGACGTCTTGAAAATATGGTGTTGAATCCTTCTCCTCAATGATGGTCATGATCTGGTCAAAGCTAGGTGGTAAGGCTACTAGAAGAACTGCAATTTTGTCCTCCTCTAGTACTGCACTGTTTACATAAGCTAGTTTTGTGTCATCCTTTTGAGGTGATTGACCAAGCTTGCAATATCTTTGTTATGTTCCATTTTCAATTTATATAGATCTTTCTTTAAGCTCACTTTGCTCTTCTTTTTCCTAGCTCCAAAGTTTTTTTCTAGTGCTTCCCATGCAGCTAATGAGGTATCACAATCATCAATAAAGTGTACATAATTGTCATGTAGTGAAGTGATTATGATTTCTAATTCCTGCTCGTCCTTGGCTTGATTTTGTGCACTCATATCTCATGTCAATTCTTGTGCACCAATAGTAGATGTCAGATCAGTGAGCGTGGGCTTGACTACTCCCTGCAACTGCTTTTTCATTAACTAGCCTTCAACTTGGTTTGCCAAGTATGAAAGCTTCCGTTAAATTTCCCAAGCCCCTTCTCTTCCATTGCACTAATAGAGGGGTCTTAGCTTAGGAGACTCTCCTAGCGAGTGTCTACCTCTTTACACGAGTAGAAATACCCCATTAGGAGATGATAGAAAATTTATTCGCAAGTTATTGTGCTTGGTTGCAAGATTTTGAAGTTTTTAATTGAGAGAGAGAGAGAGAGAGAGAGAGAGAGAGAGAGAGAGAGAGAGAGAGAGAGAGAGAGAGAGAGATAGAGATTTTCCTTGTGAAAGTGAAGCACCTCTTCGCTCTTGGTGAAGCCCCTCTTGACAAATGATGGAAAAGTCTTTCAATGCTTGATGTTGTTGATGCTCTTTGAACTTGAAGCCAAAAAGTTGCTTTTGAATGCTTGCTTGACAAAGGCTTTCTTCAACTGCTTGTTGGATGGCCGCCTTTGAAGTCTTTGTGAAGTCCTTTTGGGTGGCCTCAATGTTTAAGATAATACCTGCTGTAGGTGGGAGTCAGCCTTTGTAGGCTTTGATGCTGCTAGCGGTGGGTACTCCCCCTTGACAACAAGTGTCTCCAAAAAAAATTGCTTGAAGGTGCCACGAGAATTCCTGCTTAGGAGGTTTGGGCAGTGCGATCTTGGCGGGTAAAGGGCCCCCCGTAGGGGTGGACCCAAAAAGGGATTGTGACATATTGCACACCACTTGTGGAGCCCTTCCCTGACTATTTTGTGCATGCTTAGATATCTTAGATGATGCCCGTGCATACATACATGACACATATAGGTTTATATACCTAGTACACTTGCATATGAGTCCATTTGGAGGGTCAAAATAGCCCCTCAAAAGGTGCGTACGAGATTTTCCCATGTTTCTCTAGAGCCACATGGGATGATTTGAAGAGTCTCTCACACTTCATAGATGATGTAAGCAAGACCCGTTCTCTCATATAAGGAGCTCATTTGTACTTATTTGATGATGAAGAAGCTACATCATGTACATTTCAACTATGAATGGCTCACTTGTGTTTCCGCCATAACTCTACACGGAGCTAGTTTTATAAAGAGAGATGACCATAGTCTTCATCACTCATAATCATTCATTGATACCTTTTATACGCCTTGTTATCTGGAAGAAACAAGGTTTTAATTAAGTGTTCTTTGTCAAGAATTTCTTACGAGCCAAGATTCTAGAGAGTCTTGGAGACTTTATAACATATACAACACTCTCCCCTTGATTATCTCTCTTGACACAAGGAGCTAATATGTAGCTTCCCTCTATGAAATTCCAAGGTTGTACCCCATTTTAGCAAATCTTGAACCTTTCCTTTTGATGTCTATGTTTTTCTTTAAGAGCATGTTGTGAGATACTATATGCATGCTCAATGCAGGTAAGGCCAAAGATCGTGATGGTTTAGTGGCTAAGCACTATATATATTTAAGATGTATGTTCATAGCATTGTTTGTAGGTATTTTTATCAAGGTTGTATGAAGGCTTTTATGAGAACTATAATATTAAGAGGAGTATGTATAACAAACCAATAAATTCTTCCCTCCCAAGTGTATGGTTATGTGTATTTGCTAACATGGGTGTATCTCAAGTTAGGCCACTTACACACTCTATGGATTCATTTGCTACTAATAGACTGAGGGGCAATGAATTGCTTGCTACCAACTAGGAAACCGTACCAGCATTGCAATTCATAAATTATGAAAGTAAAAAATCAAGATTTTCTCACATTCCTTTAAAATTAGTGTATTTTACTTGATAAAATCATAAAGCATAGTTTTGTACGTCTTGCACTTCAAGTTTGGGCCAAAAAACCCATTATATACCAAGTTACAAGCAAACAAAACTCCTATTTTTTGGTCCTAAATTGTTTTGAGTGTTGTTTCTAGTTCAGATCACCAAAATTTCTTTACATTTTGAGCGTTGTTTCAAATGTCATTTAAAATATGATTCCCAATTTGAAACTTGTAGGTGTCCAAAATACGTACCTTAAGACCCTCAGGACCACCAAAAAAAAAAGGAGACCACCAAAAGATGGCCATACAAGGGGAAAACATATATTACTAGACTAATCTTTGAGCTTCATTTTTCAAGTTAGATGAATCAACATGATTGAAAGGCAAAGAAAAGTCGTAGTTGCTATGACCTTTGACGGGTAGTTATCCGGCTCATGTGGAGCCAAATTAATTACAACATCCATTGATTGAAACATGTGGGTATAGAGACATAAGCAACAATAAGATGACTGATCATCAATCTTGTGTACGACCAAATACCATGCAACCATTTGAGTTTTTGTTGCCACCTGAGGACCACAATGGTGACCAAGCTTACTTATTTGACAATGAGTGCCATAAATACCTTCAGAGTAGTAAAATCTTGAGTTTTAATGGAAAAATTCTCATATCCAAGGTGAGAAGATTCAATTGAAGTGTTGTATCGTAGACTCAAGAAGTAGATTTAATGGAAATATTCTTATAGCAAGGGTGAAAACAAAGGCTGAGTATCCTAATTTCTTTGAGATGATTCAATTGGAGTGTTGTATTGTAGACTCAAGAGTCATGTACAGGTTCACATTAGGCAAATCAATACACAAGACTACAAAGAATTATGAAATCAATTAACATAAATTCAATTTAAGCATTATGGAGGGATAATATATATGGATAATGAAGGTGGATTTTACCATAGAAGCTAAGAGGCCCACTCCATCATGAGACCCAACTTTGGAGAATGTCATAGGAAAAACCAAATCAGAGAGGATATACACGCATGGATGAAGAAAAGTACAATCTTGTCTTGTAATTAATATTCTCCAAGGAAGAAAAATGACCCTAAAATCAATATGGAAGCTATATAGTTACCTAAGCAAGAGACCAAGTCCAAGTGCAAAGGAAGAGAACAATGAGTACGGGTTTCTCACGAGTTTTGGCATAGATTTTGTTTTTCAAGAAGTAGTAGCTCTAGTCTGCAATAGATATTGGATATACCACTGTAATGTGTACACGATGAAGGAATATATGTAATATCTCATGCAAGGAACAAAAAATTAGCGACATAAAAAATTGAATCATCATATCTTCACAAAGACCAAGGAGAAATCTCTATAAACACAATCCAACAACTGCTATATAGAGGTGCATACTGAAGACAAGTCAAGGAGGTTGAAATAGATCTTGTAGGTAGTTCAAAGGAAAGGAATCATATATCTTCTACAATAACACTCGCACGGATTAAATTATGATAGAATTAACAAAAGAAGCTAGCATTAGATGTGTACTTCTGATGGATCATAAAGAAAATGATAATATGGTTTTACACCAATTAGTTTGGAGTGATCAACAAAATGGTGACTACACTTAATATTCACAAGAAACCAGAAAAGGTGGAACTTAAAAGTGACGTCTTCAAGGAAAATATTCAAAGAATGAGTTCTTGGTGAACAATGGATGGTAACAAATCAATACTAAAATGGATCTACAAAACTTTTCCTATCTTCTCTATGCTAGAGAGCGCTCCAAATTTGAGCATATTTGGTGGATGAGTGCCAAAATAAGTCAAATGTATCAACCTAAAGTCACATGGTTTGCTAAGGTCGTCCCCTATGATTTTGAAGGCAACATAAAGAGAGAGAGGTAAAGCTAAGGTGGATCCTTCCAAAGCCTCTATCTTCAACATCTTGTCTATGTCTACATCAACTAGATTGAAAGACATCTCCATATTTGAGAAGGAAGATGTAGCATAAGACTCTTTGAAAAGCACAAGAAATGACTCATCACAGTTGGCTCCAAACAAGAAATTCAAAACTTTCCTTCCATAGGATCTTTGAAGTGAAATCAAGTGGTACACATTTGTCTGAGGCACTTATGTTCCAACTGACAAATGGTAGAAGATTCACGTGCAACATGGAAAAAAAGCACATGAGGTGGATATCTTTGATATACACTATGGAAGTGCAAAGCTACTTTGCTACTTTGAAGGTCAAAAATGTAAAGTGTGAGCTTTGTCCTAAGGTGTGAGTCAAGGAGAGGAGAGTGGATTTATCCCACATACTGTGGAGCAAGGCTGTAGAGCTACTTAAAGCTCATTTTATGAATGAATAAACAACAACTTTATTTTGCACTACATGCTTGTCTATGGTGAGCTTGTGCTAAGCTAAGTCAATACTCAAGATTGCGTTTATGAGTCCAAGCTAATTCTATCTTGGAACCTAATTCACTTGAGTGATAACCTTGCTTACACACACACTCACACATTGAAGCTATGTTTCTCTTTCATCCACCATAGCTAGCTCGATCCAATTCCTAACATTTGGTATCAGAGTTATGGTGTGCTAGCTAGGATTTTTGTTGTACTTTTGTGTGTTAGTTTGATTGGCATCTCCTAATCATCATTAGGATCCTTGGTATTTCTCTTCTTCTCTTCCCATTGCATACCTTGTGACTAATTAGAATCAATTAGTCAGTGTGAGCACGTTCTTGGGTTTGATTCCCTTGGGCCACTACTCTCCTGGCTAATCCTGAGGTTAATTAGTATTATGCTTAATTATTAGGTGTTTCTCTCAATATTGTTCTTACCATTTTTTGTGTTCCATTACTCCCAAGTATGGCCCTACCTTGCTTTGTCACTTATGAGCATCCATAGCCAATGTCATGAGCTTCGCAATGCATCCTCCCATGATCCAATTGGACATCTCATGTGAAAATAATTGCTTAATTAATTTTGAAAGTTTATGCTACTATTTCTTTGTGTTCTGCAGCAGGGAAGTGTGTTTAGGGGTGTGTGTGTGTGTGTGTAAAGTTGATGCATTAAATGCTCACACCTTCTGCTGGACCCACGAGAAGCAACTCTATTATAGGGTGTTGACCTCTGAGGGGCCATACCACAAAAATCCTGTCATAAAATCTAATATCTAACCAACCCAAATGATTTTCTCATATTAAATTGATCACTTAATGTGGGAGAATAAACGGGAACAAGTGTTAAGATATAGATATGTGCTTATAGATCTATCTCAACACGGGGCCAATGGTAAAGGGGCCCAAAAGGGAGATGGTCTATCAAAGAGCAAGGCTAACCAATGGAGCATAAGACCTTAGGGTTAGCTTCATTAAAGACCTCTAATAAATGTGTGTAAACGTCCTTTGACCTTAGGTAAGCTAGGGCTGAGCTTGAGGTGGGAACCCGGCCCAAGCTCGAGATGCTTGTCCTGCTTGAGGTGCTTGTCGTGCTTGAGGTGTTTGTCATGCTTGAGGTGCTTGATTAAGATGCTTGAGGTGCTTGAATGGCTCCTTGCTTGAGGTGCTTGACTTGCTGTATGATTAAGGTACTTGAGGTGCCTTGAGAAGCTTGCCTGAGATGCTTGTGGGAACACCCCCTAGTTCAAGTGCTTTGTCATGCTTGGTGAGTAAGGTGCTTGATCACCTAAAGTCAAAAGCATTCCTACAAGGGGGGGGGCGAGCCCTTTTCCTAGGGGCTAGAGAGAGAACACCCACTCACACACACAAGGGAAGCCCCAACTTGAAGAGGCAACAAGGACACATGTCAGGTCCCTACCCATGTTACCTTCATGAGTTGCTTGAAGCCTATTGGCTAGGCTTCAAAGGGGTCCAATGATAAATTACTTGAATTATCTAATTGATTTTGCATTTATCAAGTCCTCTCTCTCAAAGGGGAAAGGGGGACACTTGTCCCAAGGCTACCCATGTTGCTTGTAATGGCTCTTGCTTGTGATTGGCTAGGCCTGGGAGGGTCCAATGAGCTTCAAGCATGAGCTACAAGGGGGGGTCGACCCAAACTAGCTAGGGGCTTGCTTAAGGGGTATACTCACCCACACACACTCACAAGCACTCTCATTGTGTGCTATGCAAAGTGCAAGAGCTCCCTCTCCAAGCAAGTAGAGGTTGAGAGCCTACACCAACACTCTTGGCTATGGAGTGCAAATCCAACCAAGAGCCATGCTTCAATGCTTGAGCTTGTCATCTCCTTCTTCTTCATTACTATGCTATTATGTATGCTAGCTCAAGAGTTATGATAAGTGAGGAACTAGCTCTTTCTCGTATGAAATGTTTCTTCTTCCTCTTCCCTACCCTCATTCCCTGCTAGCTCTCTCCACCTTCGAAGGTGTTTGAGGTCTTGGGACTGAGGCTTGGTATAGTTAAAGCTTTCTTCAAGTTTAGGTTATGTTATGATGGTGATGCATGAAGCTTTCCATCTTCATTGCTTCACCTAGGTCACAAGGAACACAAAGAATGTATTGTAACAAGTCTCTCTTTATGGGAGAAATCATAATACAAATGCCTATTGGAGGGGGGACCGGCTCCACATAAATCCGGTCCTCAACTGTTGTCATGTTCTCTAAATTCTCTCTCTTGCAAAAGTATTGTCTATGCCAAGTTAACTAATTGCTATGATTATGTTGATATCTTCAATTATGTCTACCCGCTATGCTCACAAAATCATTTCTTGAAAGTATTCTCATTAAATTCCGCTACTCTCAAATTGAATAGGCAAATTCCATTACAAAGCCAATCACAAAGGCGCCCACTGGGCGGACTCCAAACAAGCAACAAACAATTACACATGCATGAGGCGGGTCCGCCGACCGGTAGGTGCGGCTTCGTTTGACGCCTGCCCAACCGGCCGCAAGTGCCTGCCCCCACAGCATCCGATCACGGGCCTCACTCCACGCTCTCAACCCTGTTTTAAAAAGATTTCGGGTCCACCCTTGTTGGGCCCCCCTTCCCGCGCTGCCTCAAGGGCTTCAAGCCTGCCTTGCCCACTGGCATTAGCACCAATTCCCGCGGCATCATCCCGTCTTCCCAAAGCATCCTAAGGGGCAGTTCTCACTGCCATTGAGACTAGCTCAAGGGGCCATTCCTGCAAGTAGGATCCTTAAGCCTAAGGCATGCTACCGCAGCTAGCGAGCAACAAAAATTTAAGAAAATCTAAGGGCTCTTTCTCGCAGTTGATGAGCCTCGAGTACATCCTTTCCAAAAGTTGTCAAGGCCAGTCAAAGAAAATCTTCAAAGCATCACCAAGCATCCAAAGGAGCACTACTTCATTGTGAAGAGGGGCTTCACCGATGGTGAAGAGGAGCTTCACAAAAGGAGTAGAGCTTTACTAAAGGAATTTTCACTCACTCTCTCATTCTTTCTCTCTCTCTTCCCCTAAAATTATTGCAACCAAGCACAAAATTTTACAAATAAATTTTTCTATCATCAATTGTGCTCGTGTAAAGAGGGAGACAGTGGCTAGGAGAGTCTCCTAAGCTAAGACCCCTCTATTGGCACAAATGGGGGACAAGGGAATAGAAAAATTCAATGGGGAGGGATTTCACACTTGGCAAACGAAGTTAAGAGGCTACGCTATGAAAAAATGTTTGTGGTCTGTCATCAGCACCGCCTTAGAGCAACAAGCCGAACCCGATGGAGTGCACACTAGGGCATCTACACTCATAGCAAGTGCACAGAATTTGGCCAAAGACGAACAAGTATTGGGAATCATCATCACCTCCTTGCATGACAACTACATGCATTTCATAGATGAATGTAAGCATGCACATGATGCCTAACATGTCCTAGAAAGTAATTTTGGAGCTAGGGCCAAAAGAAGCAAAGTTAGTCTTAAAAGAGAGCTTTACAAAGTTACTATGATTGAAGGGGAGGACATAGCTAGCCAAGTGAATAGGCTTAAGAGCATTGTCACGCAGCTCACTTACATCCAAGTTGAAGTACCAAAAGATGACAAAGTGGCTATACTATTAAGTGCACTTCCACCTTCTTATGACCACTTAGTCACAATTCTTGAAGAGAAAGAACAAGCACCACCATTCCAAGATGTCATCAACTTAGTCCAAGCAGGAGAAAGAAAGCAAAGAGGTTTACTCACCTCATGGAGTTTTTATCGCAACATCTTCAAGGGGAAGGCATTCGCCATCAACATGGACAAACGGAAGAAAGTGTTATGAATGTGGAAGAATGGGACACGTAGAAAAAGACTGCTACACAAACAAACCTTGCAACAAATGTGGTAGGAAGGGACATCCTCCTTCTCGGTGCTACTCAAATGGAGGCAGTAGCAGTGAAGAAAGCAGCAGCAGTAGAAGCAACGGTAGAAGCAACGAAGGCAAGAGACCTGACAGAGGATCAGCTCACATAGTAGAAGACAAAAATGATGAAGACGACAACAACGTTGTCTTTTATGAAGACCCATTTTGAAGATGCAGACTCTCTACTTGTAGGGGAGGACTTTTTCTAGTGTGGATCTTATCATCCTATGTGGACATCACCATCCTTTGTGGATTTTTCTTGTGTGGATTTTACCATCGTGTGTGGATATCACCATCCTTTGTGGACTTTATTTTCCTGTGTGGATATCACCATCCTATGTGGATTTTGTTAGCCTGTGTGGATCATGCACTTCAGTATCTTGTTTTAGTCCAAACCTCAAGGGGAGGATTGTAAAGTGTGAGCTTTGTCCTAAGGTGTGAGTCAAGGAGAGGAGAGTGGATTTATCCCACATACTGTGGAGCAAGGCTGTAGAGCTACTTAAAGCTCATTTCATGAATGAATAAACAACAACTCTATTTTGCACTACATGCTTGTCTATGGTGAGCTTGTGCTAAGCTAAGTCAATACTCAAGATTGTGTTTATGAGTCCAAGCTAATTATATCTTGGAACCTAATTCACTTGAGTCATAACCTTGCTTACACACACACTCACACATTGAAGCTATGTTTCTCTTTCATCCACCATAGCTAGCTCAATCCAATTCCTAACAAAAAACAACCATGGGTACCAAGGCCGCAAGTCACAGCCTGTGCAGAAAAGCCAAGGATAGTTAAGGCATCAAGAAATCATCATACAAGAAGGAAGGAAGTGAAGTCAAGAAAAGTTAAAAAGGACGCACAAACATCGGTCAAAGGACTTTATCTCCAAAGAACCTATCAATAAGCAATGGAAGTGGATTCCAAAGTCTCATTTTGCAGCAAAATGATTAAAAGAATACATACACACTAAGTCACTTATGCTAGACATCAACAATGAAGTTTCCAGTCATTATAGAACTTGTTTGGGGCCTTCGGGGGCCTTTTAAATTGGATGCTTATTAGTGAAGTGCTTAAAATGCTTATGAACGTTTGATAATGGCATAGGCCGTCCAAGTGTTCTTTTGAATATCCGTGTTTCCTTTTGCTTACACTAGTTTAACATATAGAGTTGTGCTTAACAATGTGGAACTAGCAAATATTTGCATGGTTAGACCATTTCACTGCGAACGTGGGGATGGTGGGTTCGAGTCGTGAGGGGGTTTGCCAGCCATAAATCCCATGGTTCGAGCCCCATGATATCCATTGCGGTCACAAGTTGGGGTAGAGGTGTATCGATGAGACGGTTATAGAAGGGCTCACATGTCTTTGAAAATAGCATGATACAACAACATTCTGGACAGAATTGGTGCCAACCCTACTCATAATAGTATCCTTTCTTGTCTTAGATAAGTACTTAAATCTTGGTACATAGATCTAATTACTCTCACATAGTATTAGATAAGTGTTTAGTTCGGCCTAAAGACTAATGGATTTTAGATAGAGGGTTATGGATTATTAAATATAAAGCAACCAAAGATGGTTATTTGGGTTTGTAAGTGCCGGGTATGAACTTGGTGACAGTCGAAGCGTGGACGTGGCGTGGCAGGCAAAATCTCTCTCTCTCTCTTCTCTCTCTGGGTATCGTCTCTACGTACTAGACAATGAGTAGGATACTTCCTGTTGGTAAGATTCCCGAGTCCCGAATATTCTCCTGCACGTCGGAATTCATTAACCTTACAAGCAAGCGTCAAGCCGGAAGAAGAGGTGAGCGGCAGAGCTATAAATGTAGAGATATTCACATGATTGAGGTGCACAGTGGCTTGAGAGAGAGAGAGAGAGAGAGAGAGAGAGAGAGAGAGAGAGAGAGCTTTGACAATGGCTTACTCTGTTAGCAAGCGGGGCAGCGTCGGGCACGTGGCGGCACTTTGCATGGCGCTGCTCTTGATGCAGCCCGGTACTTGGGTGGCGGCGGTTCCTGGGGAAGACGGAGACAAGCCGCTGTCCCCCCTTCCGGAGCCGGTTCCTCGGCCGATGCCATTGGCAGAGGCGGGCGCTGCAGGTCCCGTCGCCGCCGTAGTGGGGCCGCTACCCAAGCCCGCCGCTGGTCCCGCCGCCGCCATAGCGCTACCAAACCCTCATTAGACCCTGGAACCCATTGAACATGCCGGCCTAATAATTTTAATCCAACCCATACCCTTCCTCCTTGGCCTAACAAGTTGCTTCTTCGAGCCTACTTCACCCGTTTATGCTATTCCACCAAAAATGAAGTATTGCTACAATTACCCACTCACAATAGCTATTAGGTACTAAAGTAATATTGCTCCAATGACCCCAACCACAATAATAGGTACTAAAGTGGTAGGGACATTGGAACTTGATTTCTTGGACTCACTAAAACCACCACAACTAAAGAAGCTAAACTAGTCTAAAAGATACTCGGCGAGATGTATTACCGTTCCCTGTTCCCAGTCCCGTTTCCTGTTCCCAGTCCCATACAATAAAAATATGCACCCGGCCCATATATCCAACTCTTTTAGTAGTCCCTCAAGCATTGAGAGTGTCCTTGTGGCTATGTATGCCCTCTTCCAACGCCTTGCTTATTCAAGCAAATTGTAATTTTCCACTTATGCTGCTAAAAAGGTCTTAATTACTGATTTGATCTTCTTTCATCCCTCAAAGTTTCTTTGAATGTGCGCTGCAAGTACTTTTTGGAAACCCTCTTCAAGGTTTGAGATGCAAATACCATTTTTAAAGTATTGATATGCCATGAATTACTAACTCATCAAATGAAAATTTTGCAATATAGTACCTCACTATAGATCAATGGGTGTCATAACTTCTAAGTACATGCAAGGTGGCATTACCTACAACTTGTACTTGAAATTATGCACACAATTTGATGTAGGAAGTGGCACGCCATTTTGCTAATTCTTGAACTAAGACTAGGTTGGTAATGAGCCATGTCCTCTCAAGGGACCAATTTTCTAAAATTATTCCAAGAGGTGCCAAATGAGTTTTAAATTCTTTTATATCCACAATGCTGTCTTATGAGCTGAAAAACCCTTTGTATTTTTTGAGCTTGGATTTCACCTTTCACCTTGCTTCAAAAAACGAGCATTTTCTAGTCATGTTTTATATATTGGCAATAACATATTTTCACCTTATGGAGCATTAAGTCTTCTAGGACCAACTCTAGTAGTTTTCATCATATTAAGTATTGTGTTTGTTAGGGAATAGGGGATGCTTGTGTTTGAGGCTATGGTCGAGTTACGAACATTTGCTTATGCTGATTCATTGATAAAATCTAGATTTTTATGAGTACATTAAATAAATACAATCTAGACACGAGTTTTGTTGTGCGTATAGAATTTACATCATATGACCATGCTTCTTGGATTTTTTAGCACCAAATTTCCCATATAGCTAACAATACAACATTGGGATTAATTTTTATTTGTGTCCATTTCATCATGTCTCAATTTGAGATACGACTATAATCTCTTCAATATTTACAGCCATAACTCTTCAAACAACCACACTGAAGAACATGTGTCAAGGTGGATGTGTGTGTGTGTGTGTATGAGAGAGGTATGAGAGAGAACCTCTAGCATTACCATGCAGCACTTTGGAGCAGAAATAATCAAGTTTGAGTACTTCTTTCTATTTTGCAAAAAAATAAAAATAAAAAATTTGATATTCTTGATAAAAAATTGGACAAAAGAAATGTTAGAAAATTGATCATTAAGCTACCCTATAAGAGGAGCATTCCACAACCGCTAGCATTGCAATGGAGAAACAAAGGAAAATAGAAAGAGAAATTATTGCATACGCGACAATACCAGTGGCAATAAACGCGGTAGTGGTTTAAAAGCAATATACACAGTAATAGTCGTGGGTATAAATCTGCTACTATTATCGCGTGACTTGCCACTGATATTATTACTGCAAAACACCTATTCAAAAATAAAGGTGCTCATTTGAGCCACCCAAAATTCGGTGGCCCAAATGAGCACCTTCATTTTTACCTTCATAAAACAATGGAACATCAATTGGTTTTTGAAAAAGAAGAATGAAAAACAAAAAAATGAATTTGCATTTACTTTACCTTGAGAATTTAATATGCAGAAGATCAACTATTTAAAAAAGTTACAAATAAAATAAAAATAGTTGTAGATACATTGTGCCACATTGGGAATTTATGAAAGTTTGGACAAATATTGTTCCATCTAATCCTCTAAATATCAACAGCTGAAAACAATTGATACAAAATTATTTTTTTAAACTTACCGCTTGTAGCGATCCAACCGCTGTGTCGAATTGCTTGCGAGAGATGTGGTTGTTCTTGAACAACCATCTCCAAGTTTCAAATCATGTATGCCGCTCTCAAGACTTGACAGTCTCTCTGGTTGGCCGACTAATAGTGATATTGTCCTAAGTTAACAATAACAATAAGAAATCATCAACTATAATCTTTAAAATCACAGATTTAACACTAGGTTGGTAATGGGACACTTTTATGTCCTGTTAAGTGACCATTTTCCTTGAATTATGTCAAGAGTTTCAAAATGGATTTTGAGGTGCTATCTATCTAGAAAGTTGTCTCATGAGCTGAAAAAAACTTGACATTTTTTTGAAATATCAATTCCATCTTCAACCTTGTCCTTGCACAACATTTCACAACCTAAACTGTGTGAAAAAACGGGTCCTGTTTTTGGCTTTTTAAACTTTTTGCAACTATACCACTCTAGAATTCATGTTTGTGAGGTCTATAATGCTAGAAAACTATCTTTAGTAGTCTTCAACATGTCCTGATGCTTCTAGGGAGAAATAAATGTTAAAGTTGTAAGTTATGACCAAATTACAAAATTGTCAAATCCTGTTTTTTAGCCAATTTTAGCTCTTCTATGATTTTTTTGGTGGCTTTCATGATATCCAAATGCAGTTTTGATTTTCTATGTCACATATTGTAACATAAAGCTAACATTCCTTGAGTTTTGGAGCACCTAATACCCTATTTTGCATAGTAGACAACGATGGTTGATTTTTTCAATTATAGAAGAAAACGAAGCATTCTAGTATATCAAGTATAGCTTTTTCAATATTGTTAGTTTCTTATGACAACTACATGCATTTTGTAGGTAGTAACCATATCTAGCCATAAGGATCAAATTTGGCTAGATATTGAATAGTTTCTATGGGATTCTACAACTCATAATGTTGAACCCAGTTTTTTCACGTTTGCTGTATTTAGCACTTCATCTTTGTCCCCAAGATTCCCCTTGCTAAGAGATTTAGTATTCTTTTTACATGCTCCATGGCTCCTTATGAACCTAAAGGACAATAGGGAACTAAGAAAACATGCATATATTATTTGTATTGAGCGTGGCTATAGAAACTTTGATGATAGGTTAGCAGAATGGTAAAAATTCAACTTTTTTGTACCTATTTCTTTTCGCAAAACAAAAAATAGTGAGTGAGAAGCAATCATATGTTCTGATCACCAACCCATTGAAGTTAACTAGGGAATTTATCTCAAGTCCTACAAAAATCCCTAATCTTATTTTTATGCAACAAAACGTAAGAAATGACTGTATTGATGAAAATGTACTGGTCCATCAACTTTGGAGGCTTGGTGTGACCAAAAGATGAGAAATTTTACAAGTTTCTTATTTTTTCCATATGTAGTAGGCCTTGAACTACAACCTCATGAAAGGATTTTACAAAATGAGTGGATCTACTATGGTTTTGGAGGTTTTTTTCAAAACCCTGAAAGGACACTTTTATGTCCTGCTAGGTTACCAACCTAGTGTTAAGTTGTAATTTAATCAATCTTAGATATTTGTCCTTCCACGCTGCTTTGCCGCCCGAGCCATAGTGCATGGGAGTATGTCTCGCTCGAGCTTTGCGTTGTTGTTTGTAAGATGAGCTTATTGTAGCCTAATTGCTCTTTTCTTACATTACCCACTCACACTCCGCATCTGTCATGTTACCAGCGCGATAGCTCCTGTCTGGATCTCTAACTTGGTTGGTCGTTGCCCGCCGTACACTAGACTACTTGTTTTTCAAAAATGTTTTTATATAGCCCTCAACCACTGTTGTGAAAAACGTTGATTGGAGGTATTTGGAAATCTAGCATGCAGCGTGTCCTCAATGTAGCGTGCATGATCGAGCAGCTGGTTACTAAATTTTACAAAAAAAATATTATACATCGAATGTATAAGAATCTGAAGATGGCCTCAAAAAGCCCTGCCCTATGCTGTATCGAAGTCCACCTCCCAGCCATATTTTACCCTGTAGTAGCACCCATGCGTATCTGGTATAGGTGCGTCAGTATCCTCATCCTCTACGGTATGGGCGACACGCTCTAAAATAGGGAACTCCATTCCCCCCTCCACTACCAAAACAAGTGAAGCCACAAGATCCCCCGCTGCTTCATCTCTCTCTGCGCTTGCTGCCTTGAGACGAGCGTCAATGCGCGTCGCTAGAAGAAGTGCGTCGATGGTGCTCTGGCAAAGCATGAGTGGAATGGAGTGGAGTGGAACCATGTAATGCCATGGGAGCATGTAGATACGTATACATACGTAGTGCCAAAGTTCAAGTGGCACCTCTTTAGATTTCATCACAGTCTCAACCGTGGTAAAACCAAAGGTACGTTGCGGTAATTCATGCATGAGTGGATCAATGAACGCAATGTCATGATTGAAAAAGGACTATACCCCAGAGGTAGCGTCTAACCTTTGGGTGCTATGCTCCCATACTTAGTACCTTAATACATGCATAAATAAATATAAGCATTACCGACCCGTCTATAGTTTAAGTATATACAATTACATACTCTCTACAATTAAGCATAATTTAAGTATATACAATTACATTAATGTAGCCATCGTTTAGGGTTTAGGGTAAAGAGATAGTGTTGTAAATGTAGCCATTGTTTTGTGTTGTGCGCAGTGTGAGAGTGATTCTGCCTCTGTAGGCTGTTTTACTAAAGAAGAGCTTCTTTATTGTGCTTCTTACGCAACATCTCTTCACAACAACTGCTTCTTTGACCTAATGCCTCATCCGTAGAGAGAAAGAGAGAGATGACACAAAGAGTCAGAGAAAGTAGAGAGAAGAGCATAGAAAATTATTTCTGAACTCCATCTTGGGGACGTAAAAAAACTTTTTTTCAAAGCATTCTACAAAAGCCTCTGCACTCTCACATGCCGCACCCCACAAAACGGTGGCTTTGCTTACAATCATTGCTCTTTACTTACTTACAATCATTGCTTTATCTCTCTCTCTCTCTCTCTATCTACCTATATCTCTCTCTCTTTCCCTCTATTCTCTTCCTCTCTTTCTCTTTATCTTTCTCTCACTATCTCTCTCTTTTTTATCTCCCTCTCTATCTTTCTCTTTATTTCCCTCTTACCCTATTCTCTCTCTCCCTCTCTTATTTATTCTCTCTTTCCCTCTCTCTCAATCTATCTCTTTCTCCTTCTCTTACTCTATTCTCTCTCTCTCTCTCTCTCTCTCTCTCTCTCTCTCTTTCCCTCCCTCTCTCCCTCTCTTTACCTCTCTCTCCCTCTAGTACTCCCTCTCTTTCTCTCTCTTCTCTCTCTCTCTCTCTAGTACTTCCTCTCTTTCTCTCTTCTCTCTCTCTCTCTCTCTCTCTCTCTCTCTCTCTCAACCTCTCTATGTCTTTCTCCCTCCCTCCCTCCCTCCCCACCCTCTCTCTCTCTCTCTCTCTCTCTCTCTCTCTCTCTCTTCCTCTTTCTCTATTATCTGTGTGTGTGTGTGTCTCACAACCGTTTGTCGACCTAGTACACAATAGCTCTGTCATAATAACTAATATATAATTCTCCTAAATGATTTTCTCATGTTAAACTGATCATTTAATAAGGGAAAGTACTAGGGGAGAAAAAGGTAGAATATTGGTAAGGCTAGCAATCTGGTCACAATAGGGATCCAAAGGAGGGAAAATAGGGATCCAAAGAGGGACCATCTGCAAAAGAGCATTATGCAAGAATGGTGCTATAAAGACCCTAAGGTTCAACCCATTAAGACTTCCAAAAGCTAAGGTTTCAAAATTTTAATTGGAAAATTTTGGGAAATTTGGATGCTTGTGGGAAGACTCAAAAGTCTTCCCACATGCCTATCACGGAGGGGGCGAGCCCTAAAGGTAGGGGAAGAGAGATAATAAGTGAGAGAAACACACACTCTCTCTCTCTCCCAAGCTCCCTTTACACAAAGGGCATAGTGGACACATGTCAGGCTCCTAAGCCAGTTGGCCCCAAACCCCCATTCAAATCCTATTGGATAGCCAAAGAGGTGGACCAATGAGAATTAGGCTAGAGTAAATTTAGTCAAATTAATTTAGAAACACTTGATAAAAGAACCAATCAAAATTAAGCTCCCTAGAAGACTATTGGAAGGGGTCGAATGAGAATTAAGCAGCCCAATGGCTTGCTTAATTCCTATAAGCCAGAAGACTAAAAGGTCCAATGGAAATTTAAATGAATTGTTTTAATTACCTAAGCTCTCACAAAAGGGAAAAGAGGGACACTTGTCACAAGGCTCTCCATTTGACCTCTTATTTTCTATTGTCTAAGGGCATGAGCCAATGAGGGGCCAGCAAGAGGAAATAGCAAGAGGGTGTAAGGTCTCTGCCACCCTTGGAGAGGGGATTCCCATGTAAAGGAATACATATCAAGCCATTCTAGCCATATACAAAAAGTTACTATTTTTGGTAGTTTTTCCACCTATGATGACCTAATGATAAGTATATTGTTGTAAGATTTTCAAAAATAAAAAGTTTACTTTTTTTATCATTTTCTTTCTAAAATAGAATGTTTTGAGGTGCTTACACCACCTAGATGCGACCGTCTCGTCAAATTCTACCCCGTCTTGAATTTCCATAAAAATAGCATTAACACCCAATTTTACACACACTTGAACACACATTGGACATAGGGAGACTCTACTGCTGTGGCTACTCGTTGGTGAAGCTTCAACAAGGCTTTGAGAGATCAATAGCTCCAAGGAACATTTGGATAATGTAAATCTCTTGATTAATCAAGGTTATTATCACTCTTCAATTGGAATCCTTTCCAATTGCTTCCATATTACAATTGGAATCCTTTCCAATTACTACCATATTATTATCCAATTGGAATCCTTTCCAATTTCTACTCTATTATCAAATGCTATACTCTTATTTACCTATCCTCAATGGGAAATCAACCATCATTACACCGATTTTATGGTAAATTCTCTACATTGTAGAGTAAGGAAGGTCTCACTGCTCGATTACACAATTGTGGTGATTGCATGCACAATTCTTCATCAACGTAACATAGATTCTTGTATAATCAATTGTGGTGATTGTATGCATAATTCTCCATCAATGTAACCTATATGCTTTCATGAATTAGCTAATCATATTTAAGAAATGGTCCAACTAAAATGACGGATTATTCTTGCAAGTATATATAAGTAATTAATCATGTGATTAGTGTATGATTTATGATGCATGGTATCATAAGATTATGGTAGGATCAAGCAAGCACATATTTTGAGTTGATGTGTAGAGTAACCATGTATGTTTTGGAACTAAAATACTTATAATCATTTACCCTACTTCCATTGTATTCTTATACTTTAGCTTACAACTTCTCAAGCTAAGTTAAGTATCTAGTAGTGGGAATGGCACCTAAGAGAACTCGCTATGGTGAATCACACGATCACGAAGCTGAAACCAATGATGTAAAGGCAAAGGAAAGGCCCCAATGAATGAGGATGTGCCACTTATCCCACGAAGTGACATTAATGCTCAAGAACAAGTAGGAAATTTCTTTTTGTTCCTTGCATCATGAGTAAATTGGAAGGGGAAAACTACCTAAACACGGAGTCATTCCCAATTCAAAACCACATCACTTGAACTTGTTAATTTCCTTAAGTTGTATTAATAGGGAAAGACTGTTTGGAAAGTAGTCTGTTTGCTCATAGGAAAGAAATGTTTTCCTAGTAGAAGAACTTTCGAATCTTCTTCATTTAAAAATCCTATAGTGATATGGTCAAAACTCCCTTTGATATCCAGGGAGGAGAGCTTAGCGGAGTGAACGCTAAAATAGTGCATATGATTGCACAATCTTGCGGGTTGGTGCCCAGAATTCAAGATAATACTTGCGGGTTGGTGCCCAGGTTGCAAGTTAGTCACTGCGGTTTTGTACCCAGGTTGCAGGACAATTTAGTTGTATGGGCAACTAAAGACACTGGGAGCTATAAACTCTCGTCAAGAGGAGTGAAATCTTGGGGTTTTGATATTTAAATGAAGAAGAGTCGTATGTTGTTTTTCTTCTAGGAAAAATTGTCTTGGTGCCGATTGGATAATGGTTGAAGGGATGTCTTAACACTAGAATGGTAACCTAACAGGACATAAAAGTGTCCTTTCAGGGTTTTGGGAAAAATTTCCAAAACCATAGTAGATCCACTCATTTTGAAAAATCCTTTCATGAGCTTATAGTTCAATAACTACTACATATGGAAAAAATGAGAAACTTGTAATTTTTCTCATCCCTTGGTCACTACAAGCCTCCAAAGTTGATGGACCAGTGCATTTTTCCCAAAACAACAATTTCTTATGGTTGATTGCATATAAATAAGAGTGGAGATTTTTGTAGGACATGAGATAAAATGCCCCGTTAACTTCAATGGGTTGGTGACCAAAACATATGGTTGCTTTTACCTCACTAATGTTTTTTTGGGCAAAAAAAATAGGTACAAAAAAGTTGCATTTTTTCCATTCTGCGGACCTATCATCAAAGTTTCTATAGTCACGCTCAATACAGATACTATATACATGTTTTCTTAGTTCCCTTTGGGTCTCTGGATTCAAAAGGAGCCATGGAGTATGTCAAAAGGATAATGGATCTCTTACAATTGGAACCTTGGGGAAACTGGGTTTAGCATTATGACCTCTAGAAACCCATAGAAACTACTCAATATCTAGTCAAGTTTGTAGTCTATGATTAGATATGGTCACTATCTACAAAATACACACAATTGGCCTAAGAAACTAGCAATATTGAGAAAGTTATACTTGCTACTCTAAAATGTATCGTATTCTTCGGCAATCAAAAAACTCAACCATCATCATATACTATGCTATATAGCATATTAGATCCCCCAAAAATCAAGGAAGATTAGCTTTATGTTATACATTACACTTACACAATCAAAATTGAATTTGGATATCAAGAAAGCCACCAAAAAAATCATAAAAGTGCTAATTTTGGCCAAAAAATAGGATTATGCAATTCTTGTACATTGGTCATAACTTTCAATTTTAACACTTAGCTCTCCCTACAAGCATCAAAACATGTTGAGAACTATGAAGGCCTAACCTCTAGCCATATAAACCTCACAAACATGAATTTTAGAGTGGTATAGTTGATAAAAATTGAAAAAAAGCAAAAAACAGGACCCGTTTTTTCACACAGTTTAGGTTCAAAAATGTTGTGCAAGAGTAAGGTTAATGGTGAGATCGATACTAAAAAAAAAATGCTAAGTTTTTTTCAGCTCATAAGGCAACTTTGTGGATATATAGCACCTAGAAATTCATTTTCATACTCTTCAAATAATTCAAGCAAAATGGTCACTTAATAGGACACAAAAGTGTCCAAGGACATAAAAGTGTCCGTTACCATTCTAGTGTTAAAGAACTTGTGATGGAAATCATAAAAAGGAACTTTGTGTATGAACAATCATGTGGTAGTAGTTAAAAAACAAGCAAAAAAAAAGTGTGAGTGTGGGGGTGGAAAGTGGGAACTGGCTTAGGTTGCCAGCCAACGATGGGTGGTCTCGATTAGTCAAGAAACTCTTCGCTCCTCATTGATAGAATAAGTGAAACTAGAGACTCATTGTGCCAAGAGTCGAGAACTTCCAATTGTACGTGCCTCTGAAAATTATCGAGACAAAGACATCTAGGTTTTCTCTCTTTTAGAAGCTGAGAATCAGGAACATTAGAATATTGTGTTAGTTCATGCCTTCCTTGCAAGAAAGGGCTAGGACCCCTTTTTCAATGGCTCGGACTCAAGTTACTTGGGCACAAGAGTTTGTCCACCATTAGAATCTTGTCTATATGACTATGCTTTTCTCCAATTGATTAGTGCCTAGCGACCTATTAGGTACCCTCCTTTTGCTAAATGGATATGGTAACGGGGTGGGGACCTCACAGAAGGGTCAACCAAGAGAGAGAGGGGTCTGATTTTGCAAAGGCATTATCACACACACTGTCACACAACTCATGTGTGGAGCAAAGAACTCTCTCTCATTCTCCAAGCTTGAATGGAAAGATCATCATCTTCTCCAAGATTTTGAGAAGGGAGGCCAACACCAACAACTCTTGCTTTGTGATGCAAATCCAACCAAGAGCCAAGCTTCAATGCATGCTCATCTCCTCTACCATGCTAATTACTAAGCTATGCTAAGCTATTAAGAGTGATTATGTGAGGAGAAATACTTCTTTCTTGTAAGAATACTTCTTCTTCCTCTAGATCTACTCTCATACTCCGCTAGCTCTCACCATCTTCGAAGGTGTGTGAGGTCTTGGGTATGAGATTGAAAGTGAGGGAATTGATGTTGTGTTATTCAAGTGTCAGCTTGGTGCTTGACGCTTCCATCTTCATTGCACCAACAAGTTATTGAAGGAACACAAAGTATTGTATTGTAAAATGTCTCCCTTGATGGGAGAAACCTTTAATACAAAGCCTTTTGGAGGGTGGACCGCCGGCTCCATGTACATCTGGTCCTCAACTGTTGTCAATAGCTTAATTTCCCTCTCTTTTTGAAGTATTGTTCATGCCTAATTCTAACAAAGAATTATGATTTTGTTGCTCTCTCTCCAACCAAGCACTCTTGCTATGCTCATTAGGAATCTATTCTTAATGAAATGCTCACTGTGTCTATGTTAATTTCCGCTACACATAAGTTACTACCCCATTAAATGTTACATTGGTATTAGAGCACAAGGTTTCTCTTTTCTTGCTCAAGAAGAGAGGTCCTCAAGCTAACTATAAATGGTTGGTATTATTAATTGCAATTGAGTAAGTAGAATAGGGATTTTTCAACCTTGCAGTGCACTTGCTTTGTGCAGATAACGGGGCATCACCATCGAGAGCTATGGTCTCAATAGTGGAGTCCCACGGGGCTTGCCTATGGCTTAACCACTATTGAGCTATTAGAAGCTTGACAAGAGCCGCTGTTGTTTTGGTGATGAAAGACCCTCTCTTCTATTCCTTGCAATTAATGATGTTTGAGCCACGGGTACAAGAGCTTGAGTGCTTTTCTAACAAGTTAAGAGAAGTAGCAACTAGGGCTTGAAGTGCCAAAGTACACTTAAAAATTTTACATTAAAAATTTGTTAGAATGGATGACAATAGTAAAGAGAGTGAAATTAATGTTGATAGCTTTGATTTTGCTAATGAACAGGCTACTAATGATGCCCTATGATTGCTAATTACCTTGTTACCACGATTTCACAAGCCATGGACAATCCATCCCTCCAAGGTGAAGTGCAATGGCAGCTACGTACTCATGGGATTCTCCAAACTCCCCACCAAGAAGAGAGAGTACCTAGTGATAGCCGTTGTTTGGCTCTCCGTAATTGCCATAGTGAGCTACCTCACCTACCAGAATCACCTAAACACTGTGGCTATCCCTTCCTTTTCATTGTACATAGGTGTGTGTGAGTTAGGGGACTTTTCCCATATCTCCTTAAAACTTTCAGCTAGCTAGTCATTGGGTTAGTTGAGCCAAAAAAAAAGAAAAACATATATACTATGGGCCATTTGTGTGTAGATATTTCATTGTATATAGAGCCTAAATATAAGGAATTTTCATAATTATTTTGGTATTTATTTAAATATTTCTACCTAGGTGTGTGCTATTTACCATGTATGCTATTACACTGACTCACTATTATCACAATTTTCCTACCATTTTGCATACTCTTTATTCCATATAGGAATATCTTCACGCAAGCTTATCTTATTCTTGGTGTGAATCCACTCCTAAGAAAACACCTCAAAAATACCTTTTACCATCAGTCATTGCATTTCACTAAATTCTTATTTCCTACAGGTATTCTTTCTTACCTCGTGCAAATAAATATACATCAACAAAAACAAATGAGGACCTTCCTCATTTGATTCCCTATGTTTTCATATATTTATTTTATATAAATATAACTCACACTATTTTAGATTTCATAAATTGTTTATATATAGTAGCCTGTTTTTTCCCATCATATCCATATATTATATTTATGCATAGTTCACAACCATGCATATTTTCAAACCCCTAAGAATCAATTAGGTCATGATGTAATCCAAGGAGGGGCTCACCTTTGGAGCCATATGAAAATTCAACAAAAGGGGGGTCACTAAAGACTTTTTTGTGATGAAAAATAGGCATTTTGGTGGGATTTTTTATATCCATCTCCACTCTAAATTTGAAGTGGTGGTTAGGAGACAAAATTTGAAATAAGAGATGGATAATTATCGTAAATATTTTCATTATTTTTGGAGCTACCACCGATGAGGTATGATTTTTTGATTGGACCGCAGTCTGCCCACTTCTCTCACAAGTAGCCCATAGTCTTCTCTTACATCTTTCGACACTTCTACACACACACACACACACACACACACACACACACACACACACACACACACACACACACACACACACACACACACACACACATTACTCTCAATCTCTCACTCAAACTTGTACCTTCCATGGTTTCTCTCACCTTCTTCACCATTAACCTCCCCTCTTACTTCCATAGCTCTCATAAGAGCTCTACATGTACATACACCATCTCTATGCCTCTCTCTATTACTTCAAAGTACAGTTCCATCTTACCCCTTATCTATATACATAATGTCAGCATGTAAACCATGATTAATCTCTGCAAATTGAGAGATCTCATCAACCAAATTGCCATTTTCATCGCGATAATCAACCTTGGTGGCGGTGGCATGAAGAAGAGAAGAAGAAGAAGAGGATCGATAGTCATTTTGAGAGCCTACACAAGTAAGTCCAAAACTTTTTCAAGATTCACCATCACAAGGATTTACTCACTTCATTCAACCATCTTAGTTCAACCATCCGCCTCATTCTACCCATTGTAAATATGTCATTAACTTTTTAGTGATTACTAACACTAACCACTAACATACTAACACAAAATAGCCATTGACCTAACCATAAAAGACACCTCACCTCAAGACATGTGCATAGTAACTCTCTCTCTCTCTCTCTCTCTCTCTCTCTCTCTTTCTCTCTCTCTCTCTCTCTCTCTCTCTGATCCTTCCTTAAAACTTTACTGTCACCTTATCTACCATCAATAATGCTCTCTTTTGAGCCCACATCCATGACTCAAGCAAAGAAAGAAGGCCTGCAATGTTAAATGATATAAAAAAAATTCATAATCTTGATTTGTTAGCTTGTAAATTAGGATTTCTAATAATCTTAATGAGGGGTCTCCAACCTATAAATAGACCCCTCTCGTTCTTGTAAAACAACCCCTAATATCTCACATAGCACCCCAACACTCTATGCGTGAGGAGAGACTTAGGCGTAGCAACCACTTTGGGAGCTTTACTTTTGGTGTAAGAGAAGTTTTTAAGCTGCACATTGCAAGTGAGAAAGTGTGAGTTCAAAATCTCAAAACAACTATTGTATATGTTCCTCCATAATCAATAAATTGAGGTTTGGTGTATCAAAGGCGTGAATCGACATTCAAATCTTTGTCCTTCCACTTGTGCAATACGGTTTGGTGAATTCAAGGTGACTTGAGTATTTCAAGTTTCTATCATTTGATCTTGTTTGAGAAAGTCGTTTAGTGTGTTTTTATTGCCAAATTTGTGTCCATTGTAAGAGGTTATTGTGGTGAGAGGTTTCCCACACCATAAGACAATGTGTGTGTGTGTGTTGGAAATGTTTGGCATTCACTAAGCATTGACTTAGTTTTGTACAAGCTCTACGATAACAATAACAAACCATCTCCATTTGTAAGTCACAAATAAGGTTTTTGGGACGTCATCCTAGCATAGGGAGGACATCAACATAATGTCAATCTGAGGAGTAGGATCCGGCTAGGGCATGGAAACACACAAGTGGCTTGTGCGTGCCAAATGGAGGATTAGAAGGTGAAACCTACATACAAAGAAAGCTATGGAGCGGGTATGATGTTGCTACGAGGAGTGAGAAAACTATTTACTCTACCATTCGGCCTAATCTCTCACACACAAGCTTAATCACGCACTACTCTCTAATCAATCACTAATCCAACTCTAATCAAGCACACAATGAGCATAGAATAGCATAGAATGACCACACTGGGCACCAACACTCTACACAAGCCTACACACACTTAGTAGCATGCTTAAACAAGAGGGAAATATGAAAAAGAGAGAGAGATTAATCAACAAATCAGCCACTAATCTTTGATTAACCAAGCATTGATTACACCATGAGCAAATGAGAGAGAAGAGGTTAGAGTTTAGCTATTGGCATGAGGCCGAATCGTCCATGCACGCGCGTAGAAAGCTCAAGAACTCCATAGCCATATCCTTCTTCACAAAGCTTATCTCAAGTGAGTAAGAATCCCCTTTCACATTGTGTGTTTTGAGTTATATACTCCCTAGGCTTTTTAGAAGTGGCCGGGCACCCAAATGGCCAAACTCACTTAATTTGCTATCTGCACTGCCTAGGATCTAAATATAGCTCAATGTTTACAACTTGGAACTCTTGATGAGCCCAAAACATAATTACAACCCGCATTTGCGGTCATTGACGGAAAATCCTAAAACTTAAGTGACCGTCAATTGTGACCGTAACTCCATAGATAGTCATCAATTCCAACTCTTCTCTACATCTGTTGCTTGTATTTGCTTCATCTTCATCTTTACTTCGCATCTGCATCATCTGGCCTCGTTAGCATTTACTAAAAATAGTAAATAGCATCTTTTACTGGTCCGTTTGGCCATTGTTGACTTAGCCGCCAAACACTCCCCCCATCCGATTTCAGTGCACGTCCTCGTGCGCTGCCTGGTTGGCTGGCACTGGAGAGATTTGAAATTGGTGGCGAATGTTGTTCTGAAGAGCTGTAAGCTGTTGGGTTGACTTGTTGGTGAATATGAGATTAGGCATTTGGGTTCAAGTAAAAGAAATTGGCTTGATTTATTATGGGAATAAAGAAAAATAAAAGGCTATGTATAGTGTGTTAGGGTCTGGAAACCCTGGATTACCAATGGGGAAAAACCTCATGGGCAAAAGTGCCCAAAGGTATGTGATCTTATTATGGGAATATACAATGATGGGTGTTTAGGGATTGAATTTAGTGGGCTTATATAAATAATGTGAAAGTGAATTGTTTAAGCCTTCTATCCCTTGAAAAGGGTCGATGATCTGCCTTGAGTCTGGAGTTGCTTTGTTGCTGCATGTACCTGCAGGGTGAGTGCATGGGTGGAACAATAAAGAGTGCATGGGTGGAACTACTGTCTTGAGCTCTCAGCAACGTATATATCTAGACATTTAGAGATCAGATCCTCAAAAAGAGGGTTATTAAAGGACCATATTGGCAAAGTAGGTTTTTTCTGCCATACCTGGGTGACCTTGATTGTCAAAATTGCTTGTTTTAACTTTTGGTCCATTATCTGAGAAGATTGGCTAGTTTCATTTTGTTGGAAGTGGGAGATGACTTCAATATTTTTCTGCTCGTTTGTCTGCTTTGGCACCCATATGTATCTGCTATTTGTTGTTGGCTTATTTTTACAGACGACATATTGACTTTTTGGACTTGTATCCTTGCTCTGTTGGTGTTTGTAGCTGAAATTATCTTCAAGTTGTGTAAAATCTGGTCTTGGTGCCTTGGGTAGCCAGATTTGTTTTTGTCCTTTGTAATATCCCTGCGCTTGAAGTATATTTGATGGCACAAATATTTTTGTCTGTACTTTCGGATTCAATTGAATCTGTTCCATGCCATTTTTGGGAATCACGGTTGGTAAATCCCTTGAAGATATGTAGGCCTTCTAGATTGAGAATCGTTTTTGAACCCGTTTCTAGCCCTATTGTTCGATCTTCTCTTTTGAGTTGAAATTGATCTTGATTTCCCTGTTTGTTGTTTTGGTTTGAAGCCATTTGCTACCGTATAGCCTGATATCTTTGGTTTAGGTAACCAAACATTTGGTTGACCACTGTAGTAGCCTTGCTCTTCTAAGCTGTACTGGGAGGAAATCCATCCCATTTGTTTACCTGAATTGTTTGGACTAGGATCATTTACCCAAACTGGATCTTTGACATTGATGTCATTGGTCGCAACATAAGTTTTGATGTGTTGCTTGTGTCTTTGTTTACTCCTCGTTGGGTATTTTGGCTGAAAGACCTTTTTATACTTTAGTTGAGATTGCTGGTCTATCTTTCCTTGGGGTGTTGAATCCACAGCTTTTCGCGTTGATTGTTTAGCTGCATTTGTGACTTCCTTGTTGGACTTCTTTGCTTGTGGATGACATGCTTTGGTGAGTTCTGCATCTA
This sequence comes from Adiantum capillus-veneris, assembly GCF_014529385.1. Classification (NCBI taxonomy): domain Eukaryota; kingdom Viridiplantae; phylum Streptophyta; class Polypodiopsida; order Polypodiales; family Pteridaceae; genus Adiantum; species Adiantum capillus-veneris. The sequence goes on along the minus strand of NC_140949.1, from coordinate 107,270,088 downwards.
AATTGACTTGAACAGTCCTTTGTGCCTCTATTTTTGACAATCTGTTTGAGTCTTCAATTTCCTCTGCCAGCTGAACAGAAGTATGTTGACTCTTTTCTCCAGATGCAATGCTTACCGTGGCCTTTGGTTCACATTGCTGTTTATTGATCTGTTTGTAGGTCTTTTGATAGGCTTCATGTGCTTGATGCACCATTTGATTCTGATTGTTCAAGTTAATTGTGATTTGTGTCACCTTTGGCTCTGTGGCATCTTCCATTGGCGAGATAATATTAGGATCTGTCTTTATGACCGCCTCTGCCTTTTGACTCAAGTCTGCCTTTGAACACATTGAGATGTCTATTTCTTGGCTTTGAGACTTGATCTCTGGCTTTGTTGAATTCTGAGGTACATTCATTAGCGATGAAGTATCTGTGCTATTAGCATTATTATGTAGAATCTTTGATTCCACATTTCCGCTTGTTGAAATCTTCAGTGGCAAGTCCTTGACTGCCCGTACCTGTTGTGGTTTTGGGTCACATATAATTTCTTCATCCACTTCCTCTGACATTGGCTCGTCCGCTGCATCTTCATTGTATCTTTCGACTTCAGGCCTGAAAAATTCCAAGCTGTTTGAGACCATCTTTTGTAGCTGATCTTTTTTGGCAGCTTGATTTTCAATTGAAATATCATTGACGCCTTTGACCTCCAATATTTTAGTCATCAGTTTGTCTCTGGTATCCTTTGACAAGATATGCTTTCTTTCTGGCGACTTTCTATTTGGAGACGTCGGCTTTAATGATTCTGCTATTTGCAGTCTGATACTGCCTTGGTTTTGCTGCTTCATCATATCTAAGTGCATCTTTAATTGGCAATTGGGTATTAGATGATTAATGCCACATTCGTAGCAATGTACATCTATTCCTATTTGTTCTATACCTGGTCAAGGTATCTGTCCATAATATTGTTGGTATTCGTTGCCCATAGTATCTTTGATCAAATATGTCATCAGCATGACATGTAGATACTTAAAAACCAACACTGACGCTGGCTTTGACTGATTGCCCTTATCTTTTTCGACTGTGGCATTCTCAAGAAGCTTGTAATAGCTTCCATTATAACCCTGGTAGATGGTCGTTTCAGCCCCTGCTTCAGTGACCAACTTTAATTCTATGTCTGTTATGAACATGTGATCCTTTATCTGTGGCTTCTGTATAGTCTTAGGACTATGTTGTTGATTTGGCTTCTGTTGTCTGCTGAATTGTAAGAGAGTATTGTGACTCTCCCTTGCTGTTTGCATTTGATAGGGTTGTCCTGATTGCAGTGAGTGAGGTGGAGATTGGACTCCCCCCATCCGAGAGTGTTCCATATCTGTAAGAGGCATCTTTCTTATGCCAGATGTGGATATTCTAGCTTTGTCATCTAGCTTAGTTGAATGAGCTAGGTCTTTGTGAAGTCGTGCTAACTCAATAGCTGATTCTTCCATTGATTGTACGCGTGTTTGTGTTGGTACATTTTGTGGTGCATGTGTAGTGTTCTGTACCTGTGTGACTATTCTGTTGTGGCACTCATCTATGTAATGAAAGGAGTTGAATTGTGCTCATACAAATTCAAAGTCTGATCATGTGTCAGTGGAAGCCTAGAGCTTTTAAAGTGCACTTCCCTATCTTCTAGTGATTGACTTTGTGCAATAGTGGCAGTGTGACCAATATTTACCTGGTTAGATATCATTTTGTCATGTGTCCGTTGCTCAATTTGGTCTTGTGGAGTTGAAGGTGACAAGATGAAAGCTGCAGCTCTTTTCGAGAATTTATCTGCAATAAGATCTAATTCATAGCATCTTCCATCTATATCATAGCTCTTGTCTCCAATGCGCGTTTCCCATAGTGTCCTAGGAAACTGACTCGCTAAATGTCCTTACCCTCGTGACTTGAACCCATCTTTGTCCATCAGAATCTTCATAAATTGGATCTTTCCATCTCGTTTCGTGGATCCAATGAAGGGCTATTGGTTCACGTTGCTTGTTGACTTCTGAAGTGGTTGAAGGCAACTGTTGTTTACACATGGCTTCAAGGAATTCCTTCCTGATGAGACTGTGTCTTCATTTTTTGGCAGATTGATTAGTAGGCCCCGTCTCTTGAGTGATTTCTTTGTTCTAAGCTACCACTGTCTCTGCATTGGAAGCTAAAGGTAAGCTCATTATCAAGCGGTAAATATTACCACTTGTTGATACGTATTTGTAACTCAACTTTGAACCATCTTCGTGAGCTATGAAGCATTGATCTGGCTCTTCCGTCGCTTGTTGAGGTGTTTATGCTTTGTACCATCTAACCTCCATATCTCTATAGAGACTGCTACAGTTTTTGTCCTTGTAATTTGAATGTATCAAGTGTACAGTGACTCGACCACTGCTAACCTCTATAAGTCTTGCCTGTGCAATTTTATTATGTCCAACTCACTACCTGGTTTGAGCTTCATGTACACGGATCCTAAACAATCTTCCATTAGGTTCTTTTGTGAATTAGCCATGTTGGTAGCTTCGTCTACTTCCACAACCTGTATTGTCGGGCTTTTCAGAGCATTTTGATTGGACTTTAGATAGCGATTGTCTGCATCATCTATGTAGCATGGAAAGTCTTTGAAATGACCTATTAACTCCAACCTGATGCCAAACTGATTTGACTCTTATTAATGAGCTTGAAGCTGCATCATAACTGCTTTGATTTGCCGATGTTGCCATAGACTGTGGTTGTTGCATCTGATGCTCCATTTTTCTTTCAACTCTGTTACTGACCTGTTGAGCACTTGTATTCCCTTTTTCTAGCCTCTCCCATGGGTGACCAGTGGTTTCCTAATTCAAAGCTCTCTGCTAGGCTTAGCTGTGATCTCGACGATCTGATTTACCTGTATAGTTGTAGCACTAGTTGGCAAGATACTTACCATTATACTGCAACGACTACTCCCTTCGTAGCGATTGTTGAGTCGAGCTAACCTGTGTTCACTTTAGCACACAATCTGCAAAATTCTATTTAGCTGGCAAACTTTTTCACAATGAATGCAAAATCCTTGATGTACTTTTGACGGCCACACTTGTGCCTTAAGCTCGGAGGTGACTCTTAAGTTAGCACAAGAGAAGTATGCACAATTTGCACTAATTTGCTAGCTAATGACTGGTTCAAAGCTCTGCAGACACTTGCGACTTGATATCACAAAGTCGTGGTTTCTTGTGTATGGTCTTACCGTACCAAATTTGTCAATGAACTCTCAATTTTACACTAGGCCGTAGTTAGCTTTTACACCTTCCCGCAAGTGACCAATGGTCTTCCCGAATGATAATTTCAATCTGGTTAGAATTAGCAGTCCTTTAATGATCAATTTGAAGGCCCAAAGACCAAATCCGGTTCAATTTTCTGCTTTCTGATGATGCAAAAGTTGCCTGCACTTGTGTCTGCTCTCGGTCAACTTACTCGGTTGATTTTAGTGTCTGCCCAATATTTGTCCTTTACTTCAATGTTACACTTCCTGCAGGCTTGCAAGAGTTCTCATAAGAAATGAAGCCGGTATCGTCAATAAATGACTCACTAGCCCCTCTCCTAGGTGCTCAATGTCGTAGGTCTAGTGATGACAATGTGAATCTCAATACTCAACAGTGTCTCAATGGCGCTCACTAGTCCCTGCAATGGACGTAATAGATTTCTCTCGTGTACAATGTACAAGAAGTTTACTTATGCACTCACCAATGTGATTTAACACATGGTGTTTCAAGACCCAAAGTATATCTCTCAAGCAATAGCCTTTTAATTCTATGCTCCCGTCTAGGCCTAGATGTGCAATTATTTGGAGTCAAAACTCTCACCGCGCTATGCACAATCGGGTTCGCAATGTATGCTCCCTAACAATGCACATCAAATAATGGCCCGAATTTCCCTCTGATGTAGCCCTAATGATCTTCATGCGCCAAGGCAATGAAGGCATGGGGTAATAGGAAGAGCCGCGGGCAGCAACACGTAGGAGACGTGGGCCCGAAAACGCGTAGGATGACTTGAGGAGGGCCGGCCAATTAAGCGTGGTAAGGCAAAGAGCTGGGCCCGTGTAGGTCAAAGGAGCGTAGTTTATGAAGGCACAAACATCGTAGGAAGTAGAGGGGTGTGTGCAACGTAGGATGTCAAGGTGGCAACCGCTACTACGTAGCATGAATATGAGGCATGACTTGGGTCTGCCAAAAGGCGTAGGGGAGGGTGGCATACCAGCGTAGGATGGTGGGCTCAATACCACGTAGGAGGTGTGATGGGCTAGGCAATAATCACGTAGGATTACACGTGGCCACGAGCATGCATGCTTAGTATGCCGAAGTGCGTAGGATGTGTACAACGCGTAGTATGTGTGTCAGCAAATTCGTCTCGTGCCCCTCCGGGCGTAGCATGTGTGAGGGCCCACTCGCGTAGAGGAATAATCCGGGGCACGTGGACAGTGCTGGAGCCGTTTTTGGAGGCATAAAGCCAGCTTGGCTGTGATTGGTGCGCGTAAATAGGGGGCCGGTGGGCAGTGCTGGGCTCGGGGGGCAGGCTCGTGCAGCGAGATAGGTGGATCCGAAATGTGTGCGTGTGTGTGGGGTCGGGCATCAGCAGCCAAGGCGGGACCAGGGCAGGTAGGGTCGTGAGCTGTGGGGCCGCAGGGATTGCTTGCTCGCACAATTAAACCCATGCAGTTCGGGTGGGGTCGCCAGCTGTGGGGCCGCGAGCGCGCAGGTCCCGTCGGCTGCAGTAAACGCGTAGGAGAACGAGGCAAGGCTCACATAGGAGGTCAATGCAGCTAGCGCGAGAGCGTAGGAGGTAGGTCAGGGCCAGCTCAGCGCGAGTCACGGCGCGACAGGCGGTTCAGTGCGGCGAGATAAGGGAGGCATGTGAGTTTTTTTGTTTTATTTTATTTTATTATTAGTTTTTTAAAAAAGAAAAAAACACGAAAATAATAAAAATCACACCAATAAATTGAAAAAAACACACATAAATCAAAAAATAAATACAAAACACACAAAAAATACATTAAAGATTTCAAAAATCATACAAAAATTCAACAAGGCTCACAAAAAATTCAAAAGCTCACAAAATAAATTAATAAAATACACAAATAATAAAAAACACTTTCAAAAATACAAAAATGAACACAAATAATAAATAAAAAACACAAATAATTCTAAAAAACACACAAAAAATCAAAACATGCACAAAATTACTAAAAATCACAATTAACATATAATAAATAAAGAAAATAAAAAAAAACACAAAAAAAAAGGCAAAAATAATTCTAAAAAAAGAAAAAACACAAAACAATCACAAAACACAAACAAAAATAGAAAGAAAAACACAAAAAAATAATAAAATACACAAATAAAAATAAAAAAATCAAATCTTATCAAACAAAAACCTAAAAATGTAAAAAAAATTAAACTATCACGCAAAAACACTCAAAAAACAAAAAAATTTGCCTCGGCACTCCACAATTCACCCGAATTATGCGATTTATCAAATTTCTGAGTATAATTAGCACATTTGAGTAAAAATTAGCAAAAATTACCAAAAAATTCTCAAAAATTCTAGATTAGCCCACCGACCTAAACATTCGTAATCAAGCAATCGAAACACCGAAATTGATCACTTACTTAATCAAAATCGCACCAAACATCATTCTTTAAGCACACAAATCATCGCGAAACTGCGCTTAAATGAACACAAAAATCACCCTCTCTTGCACGATGACTAATCGCACTCAAAATAGCATTTTGCATCAATTAAACATCAATTCAAGCATCCAAATCTCAAGTTTAATCAATCATTAACACGCTTTTTGCATCAAATCATGCACTTAAGCATACATAACCAAATTTGACCGAATTTCAGCAACATTTCGGCGTCACAACGGAATTAGAAAAACATAAGCATAACTCATTGACGAACATAAGAAATCATATGCTTCTCATAAGCAAATTGGACTCCAAAACAGCCCCAAATTGCCCCAAATTAGGCACTTTTGCCTACACACAAGCGGACATAAACCGCACCTAGTTTTGCATGTTATGAATGCACTTGTTCATGAACCAAACCTGCATATAAAATTAGAAAATTAGCATTAATTTCAGCCCCTTAATTAGCCACAAACTCAGAGATTAAGCACTTGATTAGTGCCCAACACACTAGTGTGTGTGTGTGTGTGTGTGTGTGTGGATCCCGTAAAATCACCTACACACAACCAACACAAAAATCAATGTGTAGCATCGTTTACAATGAATGTAAACACATAATCATCATGGACATGCATCAAACAATCAATACAAATCAGCACTTTGCAAAATGCCCAAATAATTAGTGAAAAAATAGTGAATGAAATTAGTGAAAATTAGTGATTAATAGGTGATTTCGGCTACGATTTGCGCACAAATGGAGTAGGGTATGAGTGTGTGGATCACATAGGCACGTTGTCCATACACCCAACTCACTTTCTACTTGTGTGTAGCACAAAAAACACTTATCAATCAACGGGAAATTAGCATCGAAGTTAGGGAAAATTAGTGAAAATTAGTGAATTTGATGGTCAAAATTAGTGATCAAAATCAAGAACTAATGATGTGTGTGGGTTGTTTTGTGATGTTCTAAGCATAATCAATGCTAACCCAAGCACTAGTCACACTAAAAACCACTCAATTAATCAACACACCTAATCTAAAAACTAACAAAAGTAACAAAAAATTAGGGAAATTAGTGTCTCCTAATCACACCAATGGCACCTCTAGCTTAGGCAATCGCTCTCTGGAAGCGGCACCAATGTTGGGACGTCATCCTAGCATAGGGAGGACATCAACATAATGTCAATCCAAGGAGTAGGATCCGGCTAGGGCATGGAAACACACAACTGGCTTGTGCGTGCCAAATGGAGGATTAGAAGGTGAAACCTACACACAAAGAAAGCTACAAGGAGTGAGCAAACTGCTTACTCTACCATTCGGCCTAATCTCTCACACACAAGCTTAATCATGCACTACTCTCTAATCAATCACTAATCCAACTCTAATCAAGCACACAATGAGCATAGAATAACATAGAATGACCACACCGGGCACCAACACTCTACACAAGCGTACACACACTTAGTAGCATGCTTAAACACGAGGGAAATATGAAAAAAAGAGAGAGATTAATAAAAAAATCAGCCACTAATCTTTGATTAACCGAGCATTGATTACACCATGAGCAAATGAGAGAGAAGAGGTTAGAGTTTAGCTATTGGCATGAGGCGGAATCATCCATGCACGCGCGTAGAAAGCTCAAGAACTCCATAGCCATCTCCTTATTCACAAAGCTTATCTCAAGTGAGTAAGAATCCCCTTTCACATTGTGTGTTTTGAGTTATATACTCTCTAGGCTTTTTAGAAGTGGCCGGGCACCCAAATGGCCAAACTCACTTAATCTGCTATCTGCGTTGCCTAGGATCTAAATATAGCTCAATGTTTACAACTTGGAACTCTTGATGAGCCCAAAAAATTATTACAACCCACATTTGCGGTCATTTGACAAAAATCCTAAAACTTAAGTGATCGTCAATTGTGACCGTAACTCCATAGATAGTCATCAATTCCAACTCTTCTCTGCATCTGTTGCTTGTGTTTGCTTCATCTTCATCTTTACTTCACATCCACATCATCTGGCCTCATTAGCATTTACTAAAAATAGTAAATAACATCTTTTACTGGTCCATTTGGCCATTGTTGACTTAGCCGCCAAACAAAGGTATTATGCAAGATCCATTCCTCTCTCTCTTCCCTTTGCTCTAGCTCTTTCTTGTCCATTTTGTGTGTGTCTTTGTGTGAGGCTGCTTCTGTGTGTTTTGTGGTGCATCTTCTTGGTTGTTGCAAAATCTCTCTTGCATCCTAGTTCGTATACCATAACTAGGTGGTGCCCCTATCTTGTTTGGATTTGGTTGTGGGTTTGTTGTTGTGTTGTGCCTGTGGTTTCCCCAACCCCAAGTGAGCAGCATGGGAGCCTTGAGGGGTGTTTAGAGGTTGCCTCTCTTGTTGCCCGCTCCGAACTGCCTCAATTTTGGTGCCCCCACTGAGGAGGGACTTGTGTCTGTTGTTGTTACATATTGCATGAATGTTTAGCTTTTAGCGTAATCTAGTAGATTGCATGAATTAGGAGAATTTGTATGATTCTTTCTTTCCCATTACAAGGCAAAAGGTACACATCATTGTTAGTACTAAGTTGCAATTCAACATGTAATTCATAGGATTTTAGGTCCTCTTAAACTGGCCGAGATAAACGCTTCGATAAATCCTTTTATTTTGCCTCTCATTAGGTACGACCTTAGTTTGGACGTCTATATTTTTGTTTTGTTTTAAGCACTAGGTCATGCATAGACCATGGATATGGCCCGGAAATAGAGGGTTTTCTTTTTCATTTCACTCCACACATTAGAATAAACATTGCAATTAGTAGGTAATTCCATTTTCAACAACGTATGGTGTTCATGTTTGGTGCCCAAAGAGTAGGAGAAATTCTCGCATTACCAAATCCTATCCTCCTACCTCTTGTTGATTATCATAGGTCATTTGATGTGAATATTTTTATTTTGCTGTAGAATAGATTGTAATTTAAAAAATATTATTGTGTAAATCTTTTTAAGAAAGAAAAACAAGAACGTGTTGTCACTTTGAAACTGATTCAATGGAGGCCTAACGCCAAATGTTGGGATATGCTCTCTTTTTTGGAGAGCCCGACGAGGATGCCGAGCTATTTCTAGCAAATTTAAAAATGGCTTGCCGCATAAAAAGAGTGATAGGAGATGAGGAACGCTTAGAAATATTTGAGGTAGTTTTAAGGAAGGATGCTAGCACTTGGTTTGACTCTCCATCTCAAGAGATTAAGGGAAGCTATAACGAAGTCCTTGATAATTTCAAGAGGTACTTCTTTGATCCCCAAAACACTCAAAAACTATGGCAAGGCATCGTTTCTCACAAGCAAAAATACTTGGATGACTACTACATGTATAAACAAGAGTTTCTACGTCTTTGGGTTGTATGGGTGAGAAATGTTGCTAACCTTGGTGATGGTGCAGAGTTACTAAAGAAGGAGACGCTCATAGTTGGTCTCTTTTCCACACTCAAGATAAAAGTTGAGGTAGGTGCACCTACTACCTTTGATGCAGCTGAAACTAGGGCTGTTGAGAAGTATACAAAACTCAAGTGCCTAATGGGGAGAGATTCCAAAAGAGGATCCAAGACCCAAGGAAAAATTGCAAGCATCAACATCTAGAGAGATTCTTGAGGTAACAACAGAGGTAATTGAAAAGTTAAATGAATCCATAAGTAACTTTTCAATTCACCTTGCACAAGCTATAGGTCCCAAGGGACAAGCAAAGAAGTCAAAAGAGCAAGAGCCACCACAACCTAGGAGAGTCTTACAATGTTGGAATTGCGGACAGTCTTGACATGGGATGTATAATTGTCCTTGGCCCCGTGGGGAGCCAGGGAGACCTAACTTGAATTACCCAGTGATGAATGCACGTGAAGGAACTAGTAAACAACCATGGCTTCTACAAAGGCCAAATGGAGCAAGACCACCTCCACGAGGATTGGAAGGAGTTCCACCTTTGCCAGATCCAAATGTTCATGTGGTGGTAGAGGTAACAAACTCCACTGAGGTTGACATGGAAGCAAACGGAATTAAGCATGGAAGTGAAAAAGGTAAGGAGAAAGAAGGAGACACATCACAAAGTGATCATGGACGAGAAAGAAGGCAAATGAGACCAAGGAAACCAAGAGGACTCGACGTTGTATCAACCTCCAAGACTTCCCTCTTGGACATGGTATGGCTCCGTACAACTTGTTGGAAGACATGAGAGGTAAGGGTCTTGATATCTCATGGCCTCAATTTCTTGGATTATGTTCACAAGTTAGGAGGGATTTAACAAGGACAATTAGCACTAGGAGAAAGGTAGTGCCTTTGTAAAAATTGCACAAGCTGAATTAAATGAGGACATTACACCGGTGCTAGACTGTTACATCAAAGGAAGGTTGGTTAGGAAAGGTCTAGTGGACGAGGGTGCACAAATTTGCATCATGACAGAGGGACTCATGCAAAGACTAGGCATGCACATCCATGAGACACCTGAAATCAAAGTGAAAATGGCAAACAATAGCAAGGCTAGGTGTGTCGGCATTTCTAAAAATGTTTTTGTGGAGGCCTTTGGCATTAAGAAGGCAATTTGTAGGAATGAAAATCATAAGAAGGTTGTCTTTGACATGAGGGAACAACGCCAAGAGGAGCTCCATGAAGAATCATCACAAAGTGAGATGAAGGAAGGCTGGACCAATAGCACTTCAGAAGAAGAAAGTAGCGGCATCATTACTCAAGAGGAGTCTTCCATCAAAATCATGGGGGTAAGGTTTAAGCCAAACAACCAAGAGACCTCTTGTCAAGGTTTGGAAGAGGTAGGTACTCAAGAGAGCCAAAATGTGAAAGATGAAAGGAATGCTAGAAGGTATGCTGTCTACAACACTTACAACGAAAGAAAGAGAGGAGTTCAAAGGTGTGTTTAGAAAATTTCCTAGGCTTTTTTCTAAAGACTACAACGATGTGCGTGGAGTAGATATTGTTCAACACAAGATTGAGTTGAAGCCAGAGGCCGCACCTAAGGCGCAAAAGCTATGAAGGCTAGGAGTCATCAAGGAGTAGGCTTTACTCAAGGAGGTAAGAAAGCTTCTAGCAGTAGGTTTCATTTATCCATTGGAGAATTCAGAACTTGGGTCTCTCTCGTTGTTGTCACTCCCAAGAAAAATGGCAAGTGGAGGGTGTGTGTGAATTACTGTCCACTAAATGAGGCAACATCACTTTCCCCTCCCATTTTAGGATGAGATACTAAATGAGGTAGCTGGTCATGAGAAGTACACTGTGTGTGATGGATACTCGGGTTACTTTCAAATAGGTATCACATTGGAGGATCAGTTGAAAACAACCTTCATCACTCCTTGTGGTTCTTATGCTTTTAGACTCATGCCATTTGGCCTGACAAATGCTCCTGTAACTTTACAATGCTTCATGAACATGGTGTTTCAAGCATTCTTTGGAAAGTCCATTAGGGTTTTTATTGATGATTTTTGCATTTATAGCTCAAAATCATTACATCTACAAAGGGTAGAAGAGGGTTTGAAAAAACTCTCCGACATGGGAGGTCAACTCAACCCCGACAAGTGCCACATAGGTGAGGATGAAGTGATCTTGCTTGGTCACAAAGTTTCTTAAGTAGGTCTTCTCATTTGTTCAAGAGGTGAAGTATATGTCACGCTTCATTCACTTAGCCTCAGAGTTACTTCGCCCCTTTGCAAAATTGACACAACAAGTCGAGTTTGTTTGGTCTGATGAGCTTGAAGAATATTTTTGTAACATCAAAATCACTCTATCAGAACTACCAACACTTGTAACATTTAATGGCCTAGTAACTTGTGTGTAGCAGAAAATAGCATGAACATAGTGAGCATTGCATTAGAATAGATTCCTAATGAGAATGACAAGAGTGCTTGGGTGGAGAGAGTAACAAAAAGCATAACACCTATTTAGATAGCATGAACAATACTTCAAAAGAGAGAGAAATTAAGCAATTGACAACAGTTGAGGACCAGATTTGCATGGAGCTGGTCCCCCCTCCAAAAGGCTTTGTATTATGGTTTCTCCCATCAACAGAGACATTTTACAATACAATTTCTTGTGTTCCTTCAATACTAGCTAGTGAAAATGAAGATGGAAGCTTCATGCACTACGCAAAACACTTATCAAACACAACATCAATTCCCTCATGGTCTTCGACCCAAGACATCACACACCTTCAAAGATGGTGAGAGCTAGCGGGGTATGACAGTCGATTGAGAGGAAGATGGAGTATTCTTACAAGAAAGATGTACATCTCCTCACATAATCACTCATATTAGCATGGCTTAGCTTAGTAATTAGCATGGTAGAGGAGATGAGCATGCATTGAAGCTTGGATCTTGGTTGGATTTGCATCTCAAATCCAAGAGTTGTTGGTGTAGGCCTTCCTTCTCACAAGCTTGGAGTAGGTGATAAGCTTTCCTTTAAAGCTTGAGAAGGAGAGAGACTCTTCTTTATTTCACACATGAGATGGTGTGAGTGTGTGTGTGTCAATAATGCCTTGCAAGAATCAGCCCCCTCGCTCTCTTGGTCGACCCCCTTGCTAATTACTCATGCTAGCATCCTATTGGACCTCCCTAGGCTTAGCCAATGACAATTGCAGCATAAGTGATAGCCTTCTGACATGTGTCCCCCTTTCCCCTTTTGTGAGAGCTTTAGGTAATTTAATAATTCAACTAAACTCTCATTGGACCCCTTTGCCTCCTGGCCAATAGGAATCAAGCAAGCCATTGGGCAGCTAAATGCTCATTGGTCCCCTTGGGAGACTATCCAATAGTCTTCGAGAGAGCTTAATTCTTATAGGTTCTTTTATTAAGTGTTTTTAAATTAACTAAACTAGATTTACTCTGGCCTAATTCTCATTGGTCCACCTCCAAGGCCATCCAATAGGATTTGAGTACACCTTGTGGGCATCTGGGCTAGGGAGCTGACATGTGTCCCTCTTTCCCCTTGTGTACAAAGGGAGCTTGTGTGTGTGTATGAGTTTCTCTCTCATCCCCTACTTATTGGGCTCGCGCCCTCCTATGTAGGGCTTGACAAAGACTTTTGGGACACACACAAAGCATCCAATGAATGTTAGTACTAGAATCTCAAAGTGGATCATGGAGTTGCAAGAGTTTCAATACTCTTTCAAGGTAGAAGATAGTGTACGTGCACAATTGGCAGAGATTCTCACTTATAGGGTACATGAGAAGGAGATTAAGGTGCCTTGAAGTAAAAACCCTACCATTTACACCACCTAAAAGTACTCTTAATGCTTTTACCTTGTTCTTTGATGGAGCTTTTGACGAGCCACAGGAAAAGCAAGGGGAGGGATAGTGTTGCTCAACCCAAGTGGAGAGGTGGTTATGAAAGATAAGGTCAATCTCCCAGGTTCAACTAGCAAAAATGCAGCAGAATACGAGACATTACTTCATGGTTTAAAGATGTGTATTGTCCAAGGTATACAAAATCTCAGGGTAAAGAGGGATGCGCTTTCCCAAGAGTTAATCATGAAGAAGATTTGGCTTGCGGGGTACGTTTGGACAAGCCTGCATGTAGATGTCCAACATTGGTGTAAAAGTTGTCACAATTGTCAAGTAAATGGAAATAGAAGGTTGGTGAATGGTCTGAGGCAAATAGTGCTTGCAAATGGACCCTTTGAAAAGTGGGGCATTGATGCTATGGGCCCTCTTTCTAAAACAAAAAAATGGTAAGCTCTACATTCTAGTGGTTGTACATTACCTGATTAGGTGGGTAGAGGCTCAAAGTTTGGCAAGGATAAATGGAAAAACAGTGAGTAGGTTTGTCTACACTAATATTTTTTGTAGATTTGGCATAGCTCTAGAGATTGTTTCTAATAATGGTCCAGGGGTTCAAGAAGGGTTTACTCACAGAAGTTTGCGAAGAGCTTCACATTCTACATTGTCATAGCACACCCTACCACCCACAGACAGATGGTTTGGTGGAGAAGGCCAATGGTGTCATTGCAGGCATCATTAGAAAGATGGTGCAAAAAAGACAAAGTTGTGGGATGACTTCTTGGATGGTGCCTTGTGAGCATATCGAACCACGTATAGGGAAGCAACAGAGTTCACGCCATTTCACTTGGTGTATGGTCAAGAGGATTTGCAGCCAATTGAGCTCAACATTCCAACAACATGGCTTCATAGCAGAGGTGTACAAGATAATCAAGAGGTATAGATGGATCGACTTCTTACACTAGTGGAGCTTGAGTGGAAAAGAGAAGCAGTCTATGAGTGCTACAAGAGGAAAGCTACACAAGTAAAGGAGAAGCTTGACAAGAAACTCAAGGACAAAGACATCAAGGAACGAGGTCTTGTGCTAAGGTATGACAATCGACTTGATAATTGTTTTGATGCCAAGTTTGAAACTAGATGGCAGGGGCCATACATAGTCAAAAAGTCTTTGAATTCAAGTTACTATCAGATTATGGACTTGAATGGTAAAGAGCACTCCAGGAAGGTAAACAGGTATTGTCTGAAGCCCTATTTGAGTCACCTTCTACCAAAGGATCTACCAAAGAACTGTCAAAGAGTGACTATCTCATGTAAGTTTTGTTGCATGAAGCATGAGTGTGACAAAAGGCCACACAATGGAAATAAGGGACCAGATATCATAGAGGACTCAAAAGCACTCTCTTTGAAAAAGATTCTTTATGATGGTACATGATTATACCATCATCGTGGGGGAGAGCTAATGATATCTATTTTTTGGCTCTCCGTAATTTCCATAGTGAGCTACCTCACCCTACCAAAATCACCTAAACATTGTGGCTATCCCTACCTTTTCATTGTACATAGGCGTGTGTGAGTTAAGAAACTTTTCCCATATCTCCTTAAATCTCTCACCTAGTTACTCATCGGGTTAGTTGAGCCAAAAAAATAAAAAAAATAAAAAAATTATGGTCCATTCATGTGTAAATATTTCATTGTATATAGGGCGTCTAAATATTCGGATTTTTCATAATTATTGTGGTATCTATTTAAATATTTCTACCTAGGTGTGCGTTATTTGCCTATGTATGCTATGTACATTGACTCACCATTACCAAATTTCTTTTACCATTTTGCATCCTCTTTATTCCATATAAAAATATCTTCACGTAAGCTTCTCTTATTCTTGGTGTGATTCCACTCCTAAGAAAAAACCTCAACAATACCTTTTACCATCAGTCATTACCTTTCACTAAATTCCTATTTCTTGCAGGTATTCTTTCTCACCTCTTGTAAATAAATATACATCAATAAAAACAAATGAGGACCCTCCTCATTCGATCCCCTATGTTTTCATATATTTATTATATATATATAGAACTCACACTATTCTAGATTCCATAAATTGTTTATATATACTAACCTGTTTTTTCCCATCATATCCACATATTATATTTATGTATAATCCACAACCATGCATATTTTCAAACCCCTAAGAATCAATTAGGTCATGCTCT
Organism: Adiantum capillus-veneris; assembly: GCF_014529385.1. NCBI lineage: Eukaryota > Viridiplantae > Streptophyta > Polypodiopsida > Polypodiales > Pteridaceae > Adiantum > Adiantum capillus-veneris. The sequence goes on along the minus strand of NC_140949.1, from coordinate 107,254,965 downwards.
AATCCAAGGAGGGGCTCACCTTTGGAGCCATATGAAAATTCAACAAAAGGGGGGCCATTGAAGATTTTTTTGTAAAGAAAAATAAGCATTTTGATGGGATTTTTTATGTACATCTCCACTCCAAATTTGAAGTGGTGATTAGAAGACAAAATGTGGAACAAGAGCTGAATAATCACCTAAAACATTTTCATAATTTTTGGAGCTACCACCGGTGAGGTATGATTTTTTTACTAGACCTAAGTCTGCCCACTTTTCTCACAAGTAGTCCATAGTCTTCTCTCACCTCTTTCCACACTTCTACACACACACACACACACACACACACACACACACACACACACACACACACACACACACACACACACACATACACACACACACACACACACACTCATTCCTCTCAATCTCTCACTCAAACGTGTACCTTCCATGGTTTCTCTCAACTTCTTCACCATTAACCTCCCCTCTTACTTCCATAGCTCTCATATGAGCTCTACATGTACATACATAATCTCTATGCCTCTCTCTATTACTTCCAAAGTACGATTCCATCTTACCCCTTCTCTATATACATAAATTCAGCATGTAAACCATGCTTAACCTCTGCAAATTGAAAGATCTCATCAACTGAATTGCCATTTTCATCGCGATAATCAACCTTGGCGGCGGTGGCATGAAGAAGAGAAGAAGAAGAAGAGGATCGATAGTCATTTTGAGATCCTACACAAGTAAGTCCAAAACTTCTTCAAGCTTCACCATCAAGGATTTCCTCACTTCATTCAACCATCTTACTTCAACCATGCATCTCATTCTACCCATTGTGAATATGTCATTAACTTTTTAGTGATTACTAACACTAACCACTAACATACTAACACAAATAGCCATTGACCTAACCATAAAAGACACCTCACCTCAAGACATGTGCAATATAACTCTCTCTCTCTCTCTCTCTCTCTCTCTCTCTCTTAAAGCTTTACTTTCACATTATCAACTATCAATAATGCTCTCTTTTGAGTCCACATCCATGATTGAAGCAGATAAAGAAGGCCCGCAATGTTTTGATATTCAGAAAAAATCATAATAGTTATCTTGTAAATTAGGATTTCTAATAATCTTAATGAAGGGTCTCCAACATATAAATAGGCCCCTCTCCTTCTTGTAAAACAATCCCCAATATCTCACATAGCACCCCAACACTCTATGCATGAGGAGAGACTTAGGCGTAGCAACCACTTTGTGAGCTTCACATTTGGTGTTAGAGAAGTTTTCAAGCTACACATTGCAAGTGAGAGAGTATGAGTTCAAAATCTCAAAACCACTATTGTATATGTTCCTCCATCATCAATAAATTGAGGTTTGGTGTATCAAAGGCGTGAATCAAGGTTCAAATCTTTGTCCTTTCACTTGTGCAATACGGTTTGGTGAATTCAAGGTGACTTGTATATTTTAAGTTTCTATTATTTGATCTTGTTTGAGAAAGTGTTTTAGTGTGTTTTTATTGCCAAATTTGTGTCCATTGTAGGAGGGTATTGTGGTGAGAGGTCTCCCATATCCTAAGACTGTGTGTGTGTGTGTGTGTTGGCAATGTTCAACATTCACTAAGCATTGAGCTAGTTTTGTACAAGCTCTATGATAGCATCAATAACAAACCGTTTCTATTTGCAAGTCACAAATAAGGTATTACACAAGATCCATTCCTCTCTCTCTTCCCTTTGCTCTAGCTCTCTTTGGTCCATTTTGTGTGTGTCTTGTGGTGAGCTTGCTTGTGTGTGTTTTGTGGTGCATCTTCTTCGTTGTTGCAAAATCTCTCTTGCGTCCTAGTTCGCATACCATAACTAGGTGGTGCCCCTATCTTGTTTGGGTTTGGATGTGGGTTTGCTGTTGTATTGTGCCTGTGGTTGCCCCAGCCCCAATTGAGCAGCACGGGAGCCTTGAGGGGTGTCTAGAGGTTGCCTCTCTTGTTACCTTCCCCAAACCGCCTCACTAAGAAGCCTCCTTGTGGGACTTCCAAAAGATGCCTCTCTCCGATAAGGAAAGAAGAAGAAGATCTACATGAAGGGCTCAAAAATCTACTACTCAATGACACATCTCCTTCCCAAAGGAGAACTGAAGTTTCATTGGTAGAGCCCCCACCAAAAGAACAAGAGAACAGTGAGTTTTCTGCCACCTCGGTGGAGATGGCTCCACGAAGACGGCGGAAAAAACGCTCTCCAACACCCCCTAAATGGAGAAGACCAGAAAAAACTAGAAAAGAAAAAGGCAAGAAAGAGGTCACCCTCTTCTCCATCTTCTTCATCCTCTTCCTCTTCTAAAGAGAGTGATGGTACATACAAGGAGGAGCAAGGGAAGAAAAAGGCACAAAAGAGTTCACCCTCTTCTCCATCCTCCTCATACTCTTCCTCTTTTGAAGAAAGTGATGGTGCTACTCTTGAACCACCTTAAAGAAGAGGCCATAAGAAATCCTATGATGCATGGAAGAGGTCGTCCAAGCTCAAAAAATTCAAAGAGGGAGGAAAGAACATATCTTCCCTGTTGAGATGTCGAGCTCTACATCTTGAGCTGGCATCCACTATGGGTCTTGGCCGCTTACGGCATTTACTCACTGGCGCGTTAGGTGACCGACACGGAGGATCTCTGCCAGTAATTCTACAGCTTGACTACACTTAAAGTGCCAGCCTAGTACGCTTCTAGCGAGTTCACACTTAGTGACCGCATGTACATATGTGCTACTTTTCAGTTTTAGCACTTAGTCATTTTGTACTCTCTTTTCTGTGAAAAGAAGAAGAAGCTTTCCATCTCTGTGTGGTGTGTGCTTGTCTTGTGTAGCTATCTTGCATCCTCATTCTTTACATGGTATCAGAGCCTGGTGCAGGCAAGAGAGGCTAAGAGAGCAAGAGCATCACAATCCCTTCGTTCGCAATCCACGACCAAATGCTGAAGGCGCCCGGTGCAGCGAAGAAAATTTTAGGGGTTTTTCGTACAAGTTTCTGAACAGGTCTCCAAAGTGCAGTACACAGAGATTTACTGTACAAGTACAGTGGTTGTATATACGCTTGATTGTGGACACTCGTTGAGTGTAGAAAGCGTTACAAGTACCACGATAGCAGGTTCAATAGATTTGCAGGTTTTTGCAGATTGCAACTATTTTGTCTTAGTGCTTCAAGATGTCTAACGGTTTCAGTCAAATTGTTACTGAGAAGCTTGAGAAAAATAACTACCTTGCATGGAAGTTCAGAATAACAAATTTCCTAAAAGGAAAAGGTTATTGGGACTATGTAGAAGGAGACAATGAAAAAGATCACAGATGGCATGATGGGCTATCTACAGGATGCTGAAACCCCCGCCATTGCATGGAAACACTTAGGCAGAGTGTTCGAGGTGAACACCAAGGCCAGGAAGCTTCAACTAAAGCCGGAGCTAATCAGGTTAAGAGAAACAACCTCTCCATCAATGATTATGCCTTGAAGATCAAGAGTATTATTGAGGCTCTTGGATCTATTAAAGTCTCAGTGGAAGACGATGACATTGTCCGTGCATGCTTGGATGGCCTAGGAGATGAGTATGTACATTTCAGGTCTTCCATGAATACAAGAGACGACATCCCCGTGTTCCAAGATTTGATTTCTATGCTTATTCTTGAGCAGAAGAACCTTGACACATCTTCTTCTCATGGCAGAAATAATTCTGAACAGGCCTTCTATTATAACTCCAACAGAGGTAGAGGTAGAGGTCGTGGTCGAGGCCCAAGTGGTTGCAGGGGCCAATTTCGAGAAGGTCAATCAAATCAAAACAATACAGGTGGCAGGGGAAACCAGTCTCAAGGCAGGGGGAGTCAAAGAGGTCGTGGTGCAGGATCAAGCAGGCAGCAACATACTGCAGATAGCAGAGAATGTTGGACTTGTGGTGAAAGAGGTCACATGTCACGTGACTGTCCAAAGGGAAAAGCAAGTGGAAAGAGAGAACAGGGCAACTATGCATCTACTAGCAGAGATGCAGATGACATAAAAAATGAGCGCATGTTTGTTATACAACATGTAATGAATACAATGACTGCAGAGAATTCCACCCAAGATGATGTTTAGTATGTGGATTCAGGTGCCTCTAATCACATGATGTCTTGTGGAGAGTGGTTTAGAGATATGCGCAAACCAGATGTGTCAGGCTATGTGCAGACAGGAGATGACACAGCTCACCCCATTGCTCATGTAGGGGACATACCTCTAAATACGAAGAGTGGAAAATCAAAGTACTTAGCAGATGTACTTCATGTCCCAAACATTACAAAGAATCTTGTTTCTGTTGGACAAATGGTTGAGCAGGGTTTGCAGGTTCGCTTCCCAACCCCGAAAATGACGAAGGCGCTACATCGACTCACTAGCTAAGGTCGTCGTTCACCAGCATCGCATCCACGACGCCCTCTTTAGTAAAATCCGTAGGTTGTCATCATTTTTTCTAGTTTTCAAACCAAATCTTGTAAAAAATCCGAATTTGTAAGTTATCACCTCTCTCTAGGTGATGGCCACAAAGGCCCACCTAGGAGTTTTCCTTTATAATATTGCCCAAGACAAAGCAAGGGTCAACCACCCAGGGCCCACCACCTTGCTTTGTCTCCCCTGATTAGAACCCCTAATCTAAAGCAACCAGCACCTATAAAAAGGCACCGAGAGGTCACTATCGGGGGGGGGGGGGGCAATTCCATCAGAGGTCAGCACTTGGTAGTATTTTGGTGGGAGGGATTGGTAACATTTGCATCACGAGAGGGGGGATTTAGTGTAGCATTTTTGGGAATTTGCACTATGAGAAGAATCTATGTCCACATCTCGACTCCACTGGTTGACACACACACACACTCATGTTAGCAAAGTCTCCACGTCGGTGAGTCATCTCTAGAGAACGCACTATTAGGCTCACTATCTCTCTCTATCTCTATCACCATGATTGCCACATCGCCAGAAATAAGGTTGCTGTAAATATTGTGAGAAATAGTTTTCCCTCACACCCCTAGGGTTTTCATCACCTACGTCAATCTCTCTCTCTCTCTCTCTCTCTCTCTCTCTCTTTCTCTTGGTGTGTATAGTTTGTGATACCTCCAATCGCTGTTGTCTGCATCCTAGCCTCTCGAAAGCTAGGTGGTGCCCCCTGTTCGCCTCACCGTGGCCGGCTCGGCGTGCATCGGCTCCTCGTGTTTTGAGGCCGTCGGGGTCCGTGTCATGCTTTGTGCCCATCATTTGGTACCCCCACTGAGGACGTTGTCGTGCTGTGACACGTACATAGTGGGAACGCATGCTACAAGATCTATCTTGTATTTTTTTAGATACATAATTATATTTTCTATAGTGTACATATGCATATTTAAGTATAATAATAAGCCTTCTATCTCATCCTATTATTTTTCTCAAGGGTAACCTATCCTTACTTTACCATCATAAAATACTATGGGAAAAGCATCAATAGCTCCGCCTCTTTAACTTGGGGCAAAAAACATTGATTCTTTATTTCTACTATTTCATTATCATCTCACACCCTAGCTAGATCCTATATCTAGGGTAAACTCCAATATATATATATTCTACGTATTTTTTATACTTTTCTTATATTTCTTTTTAAATAGCTACTAGGAGAGAATCAAATCCTAGTGGGACACTAGGTGGCATGATTTCAAAGATACACTTATTTTAATGCATTATTGCAAGCATGATTATAAAACTTTGTCAAGGAGCAATGTCATGCTTTCATATGGCATGAGGTGTCCTTTGGAATTAAATGAAAGTCTATGCTAAGGAGACCACATGAAGACTTTTGCTGCCATAAATGGACCCTATTTTGATGAATTTTTTACACAAGGTTCCAATCCTAATTGGAAAACGATTTTAAAATGAAAATCGTAGCTAATGAGCTGAAGTTTTTGTCCATATTTTTACTTTTTTATTTGGAGCCACGGTTGAGGAGATATGATCAAAATACTGGACCCCAGTCTGCCCACATCATGTAGGGGCAGCTCATTTCCAACTTTTTCAATTCCTGTTCACACTGGCTCCTCTCTTCTTGTGTAAACCCTTGGGGGTTCCCTTCACCTATAAAAGGGGACCTCTTCTTCCTTGAAAGGAACTCAGGCATTCAAGCCATTGATGAGAGGAATTCTTGAGGTAGTGAGTAGTAATGCCTAATTGTACTTAGCCATTAACATAAGCCCAAGCCTACACTTTCTCCTAGAGGGAGACTAGCCATTCTTGCAACAAGCTAACTTTGGAAGATCAACTCTAATCAAAGAAGGTCTTGCACTTGGTGTATCAATCAAAGTGGAATTATCCACTCTTCTTCTCTCTCCCATCAATAATGGTGCCGAAGGGTTTCAAGTAAGATGTGTTCTACATTGATGTTTTCTTGATTTCTTGTTGTATTCATTTTCATCTCTAATCCAACATATATATATATATATATATATGTATGTATCTAATCTCATCTCCTTAACCAAATCTATCTCTCTCATTCTTAGTAATTCATCCTCTCTAGGTTCTCTTGCTATAGGTACATCTCTCCCTGCAGTATCCTTATTGCCTACGGGCAAGAATAGGGCTTGGGAGGGAAACTTCTCGTCTCTTCACTTCTCTCATATCTACATTTCTCACATACTATCTTAGATGAATAACCCACATGATGATCATTTCTATCGCTTTCAATCTGTACGATCTATTAGAATTAACGTATGGATTAGCCGTAAAATACACTTTCAACAACGTATAGTGTTTCTCTTCGGCCCTGAAAGGCTCAATGAAATACTTCTATCACCGGATCCCATCATACTACCTCTCATAGACTATAATTTTTCTTTTGATGTAAGCGTAGTTATCTTGCTATGAACCAAGAGGATTTGTACACACAATTAATCCCAATCACTAGACAAAATATATATATTATGGTAAGCACAAAACTACAATTCCAAAGAACAATTCGTAGCCTATTTGGTCAGCCAAGATTGAATGCCATTAACTCATCCATTAACCCTTTCATATTACCCATGATACGATATGACCATAGCCTTGATGTTTTCATCTTCGTATTGTTTTGACATTCTCTTTTGCGTTCTTTCTTTGTGTGTGTGAGTGCAAGAGAGAAAGAGTGAGTCTTCTTTGATTGCACTTCTTTCCAAACCCTAGTCTTCATGGCATCTATGGTTTAACTCCTTCATATAGTTTTTGTTGAGTTCTCTCACAAACTCTCACAGCCATAAGCCCGGTGCTTTCCTGGCAAGACCGCAAATTTCTCGACAACGTCTTCTTGGAAACCTCTAGTTTACAATGCTGAAGATAGCACACACCATCAACCATGGACGAATGGATGAAAGAATTCTCCAACTGGAGAACGGAGGAGGAGGAGACTAAAGAGGCACTGACCGCCTTCATTGAAGTACTACTGCCAGGCTGTAGTGCCACCAGTATTCAAGAGGTAAGCTCCCCATCGCGTGTTGCTCCTTCTAAGCGTAAATTGAGAGCATCAGGTGGGAGGGCTATGAAGTGCCATCACTGCTGTGAACCAAAGCACACTGTCAATGAGTGCCAACAACGAAGGTAACGGAGGGACTGAAATCATCTACATCGACATTCACCGCGAGGAGGTCGTCCATATCAAGGGAGGAAAGAAAGCGGTAAGGCCCCTCTTCCCTAAGGAAACTGCAAGCAAAGGTATAACCTCTACTCCGAAGTGGCCAAAAGAGGTTGCTCGAGCCAAAGGTAAGGAAGGGCTAAGCCAGTTTGGAAACACATGACCCCAAAGGAAGAAGCATCTGGCCACGCGAGTGCTTCAAGTTCGGAAAGCCGGGTTGTACCCAATTTGCCAAAAAGAAGGTCATCCGAGTCTAAGCAGCGAAAGGTCGCCTATTGATTCGCACGGCGCATGCGAGTACTACCAGTGCATTTCGACAATCGTGAAGCAAAAGTGATAAGAAGGTTTCCATGCCCTAAGGAGGAGTGGTTCGGCTATTGCTCTCGCTATTTTGGAGGACGAATAGAGGGTCTCCCTCCTCTCCCCGTGCAACTCATCCTGAAGAAGCTCTCTACCACAGGTGAAACCCAGTGGAGATGAGTTACAGCTAAATGGAGTGGAGTTCATGCAACGCACCGACTACGATAATTACCTGCAGCAGCTGCTGCTAGCTAAAAGGCTAGGAGTAGTCAAACATGTCGCCATCACCCTGTACATGCTGAGCAATGAAGGAAAAGTGGAGCCTATGAAAGGCGACAACCTCCTGTGGATGTGCCGGCTCATCAAGACCGGCATGGTAAGAGTATAAGTAAGTGCTCCACCCTCTCTGCATGATGTAAAATGGACCAGCAACGTTCCCATTTAGATTTCTGCAATACATGCATGTGAATATTTATGTAGATAGGAAAATCTTTTACCAACAGAAGATCGTGTATCTGTTTGGTGTTGTGGTGCTAGGAGAAATCCTTAGCTCTCCAAACCCTATCATTCTCCCCATATTGGATTACCACCACTCCTTCAATGTCTCCATTTTTCTCCTATTTTAAATCTATCCACCCAACCCTGTAAACAGCCGCTATGAGCCGCTAATGTCATTAATATTATTTAAAAAAAAAGTTTGTAATTTCCTGAGTTACTACCATGGCAAGTGTCTCTTTTTCCACGTTCAGTGGAAATAAGGGAGAAGACATCACCACCGAATTTCTGGATGACTTTGACATTTCTTGTGTGGTTTCCAACGAGGATGATGACGCCTCACGGCGGCTACAAATTTTTCCTCTACTGATGAAAGTAGAGGTCAAGTCTTGGTATAATTCTTTGTCGTAAGCTACCAAAACTGCATGGCATGTACTACCTGCTGCCTTGTGAAGAGGTTTGGTGGAGGCACAACCTCAGAAAAGTTATTGCAACTGGTGATGGAATTAAAGCAGGGAGGTCTGCTAGAGTATGCCACTTACGAATCCAGGTTTGTGTATTTGTGAGAGTGATGGTTTGCCTCACTGGAGGAAGGTGAAGGAGCGCCTAATTTGCTGAAGAAGAACCGTTTCATTGTTGCTGGCTTGTGGTCGCCGCTTAAGGAGACGGTGAAGGGGAGGTTCCCTACAACGTATGAGTTGGCAGTGGAAGTAGCCCACCTTAAAGACAAGAAGCTGCACATGCAAGCAGGAGTCAACGATTCAGAGGAATTGAGCTCAGTCCGACTAACCCCAGTGACTGTAATAGCCGCTCACAGAGCCCAACCACAAGAGGCATCAAAAGAGCAGCAAGACCTACTGAGTCGCATCGCTACTCAACTCGAAAGTTTATCCGTGCATCTGGTGCAGCAAGGGCATGCACCTGTCAGAAATCCAGAGAAAGGGAGAGGACAACGAAGGCAAAACCAAGAGTGCCACTACTATAATTGCGGGGAAGATGGCCATGGCATGTATTACTGCCCACATCCAATTAGAAGGCAGAATTTCAATAGAGGAGGAAGACATAATCAGATCTCTCCACCAGTCCAAATCCTTCGACCACCTATACCACAACCACCACCACAACCTCTCATTCCATTGCTACCCCCATCACCTGCTGTAAACCAAGCGATGAGTGTTATTAGCTTGGAAGCTAAAGGGAAGGCAAAGGTAGAAGAACCAGTCCAAGAGAAGCACAAAGGGAAAGCAAAAGTAGAAGAAGTGGATGCCATGGGAGTGAAGCATGCCAGCACGAAGAAGCCTCTCAAAAATAAGATAAAATTAAAGGAAAAGGCGAGTGTAGAAAGCAAGCATCTAAGCCTTGATGGAAGATCGACATCATGGATTTTTCACTAGGTGAGTATGCTAAACCATATGACTTAGTCAGGATGTGCTGATGCAGGGTCCAAAGATAACTTGGTCCCAATTACTCCATCTTGCACTAAGAATGAGGAGACAATGGACGAAGATGGTAAGTACAAGAAGATCAAGACCAAGGATAGTTGGGGCTATTTCTGGGAGGGACCTTGATGACATCCTACCAACCATGGATGCCCACATCAAGGGGCAACGTATCTCAAATGTCTACATAGATAATGGCGCACAGATATGCATCATGAGTGAGAAAATGATGCACCATCTAGGCCTAAAGGTGAGTAGGCTGGCACCATGTCGATCCAAAATGCCAAATAACGTAAGAGTGAAATGCGTAGGCATTGTGAATGCGGTCAAAGTAAAGGCATTCAACATAGAAGTGGAAGTATACATTTTTGTCATGCCACACAAAGGGGAAGACTACCATATCATTCTTGGAAGACCCTGGCTCATGGCTATGGAGGCTAAGCAAGACTAGAGTACCGGAGTGATTCAGATGAAGGACGCTAAAGGGAAGTCCATATTCTACGACATGAGGACTGGGAAGTAGCACAACATGATCTTGGAAGCTTCGGAAGATGAGTCCACCAGTGACTATTTGTCCACCTTAGGAGAAGAGACGACAAAAATTGAAGAAAGTGACAGTAGCATCGAAGTGATGGGGGTCATCCTTAAGGACCCAAAAAGATCGACACAATTTGAAGCACCACCAACAAACCAAGAGGGACCATCAGGTACGCAATCCTTAGAGGATACAAGTAAGTTACATCTGATGCTCTCCAATGATTTAACCGGTGAAGAGAGGAAGGAATATGTCTCCATGCTAAGTAGCTTCACCACATTGTTCATTGATGGTTATAATAAGATCACAAGAATCACAGTAGTACAACACTGCATAAAACTCAAGGAAGGGAGTAAACTCGTAGTACAAAAGCTCAGAAGGCTTGGGGTAATCCAACAAGAGGCATTGCTCAAAGAGGTGAGGAATTTGCTAAAGACAGGTTTCATTTACTCCGTCGAAGACTAAGAATGGGTCTCACTAGTAGTAGTCACACCAAAGAAGAATGGCAAGTGGAGAGTCTGTGTAGACTATAAACCTCTCAATGTAGCCACAAAGAGAGATCATTTTCCCCTCCCATTCCAAGATGAAATTCTCAATGAAGTGGCAAGTCATGAGCGCTACACCATATGTGATGGCTACTCAGGCTACTTTCAAATTAGTATTGCAGAAGAAGACCAGAAAAAGACAACTTTCATAACACCCTGGGGATGCTTTGCTTAGAGAGTGATGCCTTTTGGCCTCACCAATGCTCTGGCCACATTCTAGCGCTATGTGACTTTTGTCTTCCAACCATACTTTGGAACGTCAATACAGGTCTTCATAGATGATTTTTGCATCTATAGTTCACACTCCCTCCATTTGAGCAAAGTCTATGATGGCCTGACCAGGCTGCAAACCTTGGGTGGCCAGCTCAATGTGGATAAGTGTCACATTGGTGAAAGCAAGGTCACTCTCCTTGGCCATGTAGTTTCAGAAAAAGGGATTGAGATTGACCCTAGCAAGATTCAAGCTTTGGTATCTTTGTCATCACCCACCATAGCTAAGGAGTTGGTCTCTTTCCTTCAGAAGGTAAGATACTTAAGCAGGTTTATTCACTTGCTATCTCAAGTGGTTATCCCTCTACAACAAGTCACCCAGAGAGATGTCTTCTCATCAAGGGAAGAAAATGAGCAACAGTTTACCGAGGTGAAGCAAAACCTAGCCACACTTCCCACCATTTCACCCCCCATATGGGACGAGCCATTTTATGTGAACCCCAGTGTAGGAAGTGATACACTTGGAGCCGTACTGATGCAAAAGGACCCCCAAACTTCTTTCATGCATCCTATCTACTTCTCTAGTCATGGCATGACCCCATCAGAAAAGGGATTCACCGCAGAAGAGCACATGGTGCTCACATTAATGTTTGCTACTACAAAGTTCCACTCTTATCTGCTGCTTAGACCCTTTGTCATTCTGACAATACCAGGGCTAGTCTAGCAGGTATTCTTACTCATCATCACTACAAGAAGAAGCTGAAGGTCAACACGGAAGGAAAAGAAGAGACTCCAAAAGTAGAAAGTCCTAAGCTAGAAAGAGATCACTCTCTTTTCTTTGATGGAGCATACAAGAGAAGTTAGAGAATAGTGGACCAGTCTGCAGCAGCTGGCATCATCATTTTCAATGAGCAACAGGAGAGGGTATTCTCCATCTGGCAGCTATTACACTCCCACTCCAACAATGAAGTAGAGTATGCAGCTTTGATTCTTGGATTAGAACAGTGTATTTTGCAAGGGATTCAACAACTAAATGTGTTTGGCGATGCTCTACTTTTTATAAAGCAGATAAATGGCACTTGGGTTTGTAAAAATCAAGTTTTACTTGGTCAACTATGCCAAGTTAAGAATCTTTTAAGGAAGTTTGAAGCAGTGCAGTTATTTCATGTCCCTAGGACAGAAAATCAGGAGGCAAATGCTCTAGCCAAGGAAAGAATACAAGACGTTCCCATAGGAGAAATTAAACTAAAACACCCCTCTTTTAAGGTAGTGATGCGATGCCTGATATCATCAGCGTCTTAGAAACAGGAGAATATCCTGAAGGGTACACTAAGGGCCAAAAATAGTGGCTGGTAAGGAAGGCTACAAGATACCGCCTTGTAAACAATCACTTGTATTGTAAAGGCAAGGATCAGATTCTCAGGCGAGTACCAACCTCCAGCGAGATCACGTAGGTAATATCAAGCTTCCATGATGGTGTCTGCGGCGGTCATTTTTCTTTAGATGTCACCAGTAGTAGGAAGATTCTATAGGCAGGATTCTCTTGGCCTAGTCTAAATAGGGATGTGCATCATTGGTGTAAAACGTGCAAGGCCTATCCAATGGCCAGTGATCACACACTAACCTATGAGCCACAGACTCCTATCATCTCATATGGTCCATTTGAAAAATGGGGAATAGATGCAATCGATCCTCTACCAAGGGTACAATCAGGTAAACTATGCATTCTAGTTGGTGTAGACTACATGACCCGATGGGCGGAAGCAGCAACCACCTCCTTCATTACAGCCCAAGAGGTAGCAAAGTTCATATTTGAGCACATCTGTTGCCGTTTTGGAACTCCTCTTGAGATAATATTTGATAGGGGACCAGGTTTCATAGCTGACCTGGTACGAGAACTGATGAAAAATTTAGGCATTACACGCCGACATTCCACACCATACTACCCGGAGTGCAATGGCCTAGTAGAAAAGGTAAGTGGAATGATCTATAAAATCATCACAAAGCAGGTGAATAACCACAGAGGTGACTGGGATAAACATCTAATGGCCGCTCTATGGGCCTACCAAACGACATTCCAAACATCATTAGGTTTCACCCCTTTCCATCTAGTTTATGAAAGGAGGCCATTCTACCCATTGAGGTACAGATAGCCAGCTTGGGAGTCATGGCTAGCCAATTACAACGCCCAATTGTCAATCTCCGCAACCACATCTTGGATCTTGAAAGGCTCCAACTAGATAGGTAAGATGCAATTAGACATTATGCAACGCAAGCAGAGCGACACTGGCTCACCTTCAATCAAGGGCTTAAGAAGAAAGGCCTGAAAAAAGGCATGTTAGTATTGAGATACGACAACAGATTTGACACAAGGAAGGACAAAAAATTTCAACCCAGATGGGAAGGACCATTCATTGTCAAAAGGTGCTACAACAACGGTAGTTATAAGTAAATGGAAGCAGATGGGAGAATTCACAAGACTAGAGTCAATGGATGGAGGCTAAAGATGTATTTCCTAAGGTTTGATCCAGAGTTCATGCCAGGTATCCTAGAAGAGGGAGAGCCCTCCAACTCGATCCGTGACTAAAGAATCAAAGGTAGGGCTAGAAGAATGAATGCCTCTAGCATGATGGGAGGGCTAATGATGGCAGGGGAGAGTGCATTACCAAGGAAAAAAAGATAAAAATATTTTTTTTAACATTCACCACCCCTCTATGCTTAACCAACGGAGGGCCGCCACCAATTTGGCCACACCTCTCTCCATTATCGCCAGAAGACAGAGGCCTCTCTCTCTCTCTCTCTCTCTCTCTCTCTCTCTCTCTCTCTCTCTCTCTCTCTCTCTCTCTCCTGCTCGTCTCCGCCAACTCTCTCTCTCTCTCTCTCTCTCTCACTTACCCTGCCTCTACATCGCCTGGCCCAATGGGTGCATAAAACAGGGTGCCACTGTCTATATTCCACCGGCGGGCCACCACGTTTTTGCAAAAATTCTATATCTCTCTCTCTTACCCCTCCTCGCTCCTCCATACCCCTGCCCAGCGGGTCGCCATCACACCCCCCTCCCTCTCTCCCCTCTTGTTTTCTTCCCATCGGTGGGCCATCTCTCTCTCTGTCTCTCTCTCTCTCTCACTATCTTTCCCTCCCTCAATTTTCTTAGACTCTCTCTCTGAGTAAGCGGCCCTGCCATACATGAAGTAGAATATCTCTCTCTTTCCCTCTCTTAAATCACCTCCACATACCATCTCTCTCTTTCCCCCCTCTCACTCACACGCTCTCTCTCTCTCTCTCTCTCTCTCTCTCTCTCTCTCTCTCTCTCTCTCTCTCCCCTCGCTGTAGGAACCTGCCATGCAGCATAATTATCTCTCTCTCTCACTCTCCACACACACACCCACACCCACACACCCGCCACCCTTGCCTAAATGGTTGACCTCACCCCCCCCCCCCCCCCCCCCCTCACACCCCCCCTCGTTTCCACGAGCGGGCCACCCAGGCCCTGTCATACCGCTATCTGTCTCGCTCACGCTCTTGTCATTCTCCGCAGGCTGCGCTGGCACGGAGCCCGCTCTCTCTCTCTCTCTCTCTCTCTCTCTCTCTCTCTCTCTCTCTCTCTCTCTCTCTCTCTCTCTCTCTCAATACACTGTTGGACGTGAGCGACTCACACACCCATGAAGTGCATGCAAACACTACCTAGATCAACATAATGTCAATCGAGGACACATATGACACGATAGGCACACGAAGGAAATCTCTTAAGCTTGTCAGGCTGAGACCATCCTACACATACAACACTCTGGAAGGCCAACTATATCACAATCAAGAACCTCACTGCTCTCAACTACACCACCTAACCACATACACACATACGGAAGGTAACTCACCTAATCATGCCAGATTCGTACGAAACTTAAGGAACACCATCCCCTCAGTAGGATACACCTGTCCCTAAGCTTCTACACTCAAAACCCTCACTCTAAACCCATCTGCAAAAAACGCATAGGATGACAGAGCAGAATTTTGAAAGTGCCCGAAACTGAAATTTATGAGTTATGCGTAGCTTATGTCGCCACGATTCTATAGACTACTAGCACGCAGAAAACAGACATCGTTTGATACACTTACGGCCACAAATAGCTCGTAGATGCGTCGGTGTGTGTGCTTCGTCTCGCGTGGAATGCTTGGCGTTGTCGCGTAGCTCTCCTCGAGCCTATAGCAATGGTGCAGTTGGATCTCCAATGTGTTGAGCGAGACAGGCATAGCGAGAGGATAAAGCTCACGCTCACTCTCTTTCTCTCTCACACACAATAGACGGCAACGCTAAGTTTTGATTATGATAAAAGTCTCCTTTTTTACAAAATGACCTAGGTACCTTATATAATAAGGCTACCTTAGGTTTAACCAAAAATGGGGTTGAAAGGGTCAAATGGCTTTGTATTTACAATCTGGAAGTGCCATTGCACCCCGGCTTCTGAAACTAGAATAACTACTCATTACAAATGGCGTTTATAGCCATAATCCGCAACATTTCATAACTCGCAAAAGATAAGACTTTGGTACGAAACTTGATTTATGTTGTGTTGTTGACCCAGCGGTCAACATTCCCCCCTTCCGTATTCATGTCATCCCCGACATGACCTGATTGTCGATGGCAATGTGGTCTTTGCTGTCGTTTTGTTGTTGTAGAGAAAGTAAAGACTATAGCCTTTGCAGTAGCTTGTCTTGTTCGTCCAATCCGATGTACATAGTCTTCACATGATTCAGGAAAATCATAATTGATGACGAACTTTATGTCTTTCACATCCATGCTCCGAGCTGCAACATCTGTTTCTGTCATTATAGGTCTACTGCCAGATCTAAATTCAAAAAGAAACCAATGTTGTTTAACTTGACTCTTATCAGCATGGATAGAGAAAGCTCCATCCATCATTTGCTCCAGCAAATCTGTGAATTTGGAGTATTTGTGATTCTCAGAAATAACTTCTACAATCTGTAGAATTGAGTGATTGGCTTTCTGATCTTGGGAGCCAATGATAACTTTGTAAGGATTTTGTAGAAATTGTATGGCTAAACCCATAACTTCTTTAGGCCAAGTTGAACTCCAATGCAAAGTCTGTCTGTCAGGCCAAATCCAGGACTTAATTATTCTAATTTGAGGTTCAAAACCCTGCCGAACATTCGATGCGCATCATCAAGGACAAGCTTTTGAGATCCTCTGATTACCCTTATGTCTGCTCTTTGTCATTGGGGACTTCTTTGTTCCTGTGCAATCATGTTGTTAGTGTTGTCTGCATCTCTGTCATTGTAGGCCATTCTTCGACTCGCCATTGAGGAGACGTATGCTATGATCTGAAATTGGTGCTCCAATTCATTTGTCAATTGATTTGAGTAGCATTTCCTTATTGTTGATGTAGAAGGAATATGTACAAGAGGATGGTGATAGGTGTCCTTAGATTAGGGTCTAAAACCTGGATGACCAAAGGGAAAAAACCCGGTGGGAAAAAAATGCCTTTGGTATACGCTCTTATTGGAGTTGAGCAGTTGAACGTGAAGTACATGTTCATGAAAGGTGAGTGATTGGGCGAAACACGAAAAGAGTGCCTGATGCAAGTGCCAATTATGGGACACTCTATATGCATATGAGAAATTTGTCAACAAAAGCATGCAATGTGAAAGAAGGAGATGATGGGTGTTTCGAGGAATAAATGTAGCACATGTGACATCAAAAGATGTAGAAGTTTCTCCACTCGTATCTCACTGTGCTCAGTATGTGAGTGTCTTTTGGACCTTCTCCTTCACTTCACCAGACTTAAGTACTTAGACTTTGACTCTTTTGCTCACCTATACCAGCATGAGCGACACAACGTAAATATGCTCAACTCTTCCAGCTTGAGCAGTACCTAGAATAGCTAAGACGCTTAAACCACAGAGAATATTACTTGAATCTTTGGGACTAACACCTCACTCATTTTGTGGCTTAGCTACTCGACTCTGACTTTTATGTTTGTCGGTTGCATGTTGACACTGCTTTTGACAAGTTCTTCGGCTGTTGTAGTGGCTGCTGAGACATACTTTGTGAAGTTTCATCGTTTTTTTGTACCTTCTTCTCTTTGTAGTGCTCCAGCCTCTCGTCAGTCTTTTCTTCATGTGGATTATGGATTTAAATTTTTTTTTTCTTAATAATAAACAAAGAAAATCTTGAAAAAAACTTAACAAAAGAAAAATCATTCAAATAGAAATCTAAATGCTATGTACACTATACACATGTCCCTAGGGGCTCATATATGGATTTTGTCCCCATACTCCTTTGTAACACTACTATGAGGGCATATACTCTAAATTTCGTCAAAAAATTATCACAATAAAACGCCAAAAATTCAATGCATCTCACAAAACATTGCCCTCTAATAGTCATAATGTTAGGTCCGCATTCAAAATGCCTCCCCCCTTCCTATTTGGAGTCATCCTTTACGACAGGGTATCTCAAAGGGTATGTGTTGTGTTTGGGCAATTAAAAGTTGTGCCTATGCAGGCCTTGTAATGTAGCCCTATTATGCATACACAGTCAATGCATGGAAAAGATTTATGTTGTGCAAGATGTGGGTATAAGCAATTTGCTTATTGGCATTTGTTGGCAAGGCTTCCTATTCTAAGAAATGTAATGGTCTTTGAAGCTCCTGTATCATTGCTTGATTGAAGCGACTTGCTCTCTTCTAATTGTACTGTAATCGTAGGAAGAATTGTAAGAATTCAAGCGGCGATGCATTGACAGCAGTTTTGTTGTTCTTCTTTGGGATCCATTTCTTTGTGATTATTGGCTGTTTTGTTGCTGACGCTCGTTTGGGAACCCATACTTGCCTGTGCTTCGTTTGTGTTTGAAGAGACTTCTTTGGGATCCACCTTTTTGTGTGAGTCATTAGGGAATTTCGGAGGTCATTTGGAGGGCCTTCTAAGAAAATGTATTTTTTGCACTCTCTCTCTAGAAAAAATGGCAAATAATAGAGCTGGGTCTTTCATAGTAAAAGTTCAAAAAGTGTACTTTAAGTAGATTCCTTACTCTTCTGAACATTCGTTCATAGTGATTGAGGGATAATCCTCTTTTCAGTTGCATTGAATGAACCTCGTCAATATGGAGGGAATGAGGCTAACATGGAGGGACGAAGGCGCAACCGCTATTCACTTTCCATTAAACCTGCACATTTGGCTAATGGCGCACTCCTCAAATGGCACAAATTTTACCCAGAAACGAGCCAAATATCACCTTCACATTGATTTGGACAATGAGTACCAACCATTGATTAAGCGCAGTAAAACAAACACACATATACCTCCCGCTTCCATAGACACGCTCAGAGCTCAGGGAGCTAAACACATAGATATCTGGACGAGAGGCTCTCTCTACCCTAAGAATCCAATGACTAATGCGTCTCCACCGTTTGTCAATCCTACAAGCTTATTGACCTTTGCTGGTGATGGAGAAAAGGGCCTTCTGGGTTATTGTAAATCTCTTACAAGAGAAGCTGAAACTTACAAGGGCATTCTCCAAGCTCAACAATGTGAGATTGTTCGCCTTTCACATTTACATTCTACAGATTAGGTTACCATTTTGCAACATAGAACAGAGGTACAAGAACTGAAAGGAAAGGTGCGAAGTTGTCAAATGAAGGACACCATCTTGGGTGGTCGTATCCAAAAGAAGAAATTGCGCAATCTTGAAACATTGCAGGTTGCATCAGGAGGTCTCAAGAAAAGAATCCGAGCATTAAGGTGATGCTTCTTGGTTGGCTACATTGTCTTAGTTAAGTAATCTTTTTGTTTTTTCTTGTTATGCATTGTTTTCATGTGCCTAAATAGTGTTAGTGAAGCAAATTTTTTGTTATTTACTTATGCATTGTCTTCATGTAGAGATTCAATCTATCCTGACAAGGAAAACATTGACCCCAAAGCCAATATAGGAAAGAGATTGAAGCCACTTATAAGTAGAAGCCTGGAAGCAGATATAGTACATGACAAGAAGTTTAAGGTCCTACAACGAAATGTAGTGGACCGCTTTATTTCAGAGAACTCAGTGCCTGCAAAAGAGATACAAGGCACACTTGATTCACTTGGTGTAAGCAAAAGAGGATATTCGGCTATCCAAAAGTTTGTCTCATCCATCTTTGTTAAGAAGGGTATAAAATCCAAACTTCTACCATCAGCCTCAAGTGTTTGGAAAGAGAGGCTTCAGCTTAACGAGGCACAGGGAGACTATCTTGGACAGCCCTTTCATATTAAAGCAACTTACAGTGGCCATGGAGCAAACATGGCATATGATGAGTTCAATAATATTTTTATGGACTCGTGGATATTACAGAAGAGAATGGTGGAGTTTTACAACATCACATTTGAAGAGTCACGAGGGGTATTACATTTTGTGTTAAAACTGGATGAGTGTGAGCTTGTTAAAGAGAAAAATCTATAGCGTGTTACTATTACTTTAATGAATAGAGCCCTCTCAAAGTGTCCTAGTGATGATCCTTTATATTTTAGTGTTCAATCAGAATCTAACATATGGTGGCTTCGTGCGTTTGAGGTAAGCGAGATTCTCAGGTAAGCTCAAATGTTCACATCTACTTAAGTCTCATTTATTTTGTGTTGCAGGTAAAGAAAGAAGATCATGAGATTCTATATTGGGTGTTCCATCGGGCTAATATTCCGGAGGTGATTGATCGACAGACTAACCAGGGAGAGGTACTACGTCTAGATGGAAGGGGAGACTTTCAAGTTCAGTGGCATCTTGCAGGTGACCTCAAAACATTAAAGTGCATGTATAATTGTGGAATGGGTGCAATGGCAAAGTCGCAGTGTTTGTTCTGCATGGAGCCTGCAAAGGTCATGGACCCAAAGTGGTGGAGAAAATCTCCAACACATCACATTGAGGATCCTGCTTTTCCACCGGTTTTGAAAATACCACTTGTGAATGTCCACATTTGTACAATGCATGCCCTTTGTAGAATTGTGGAGAAATTGGTCTACTTATATATCGGGTTTGCTTGGAAGATTAAGAACTCGGCAGAACGACAAGTAGCCCTGCAGTGCTTAGAAATGGTACTGTCGGATATGGGGCTTCATGGTGGCAATGTGAAAATCCAGCGGGATGAAAAGAGATCAACTGCTGAGAAGGATGTCCCATGCAAACCATCCATCGGTGGGATGAAGGCACGGAGGTTTTTATCTAAACCCCAAGGTACAAGAGATCCGAAGCTAACAAAACATGGAAAAATATATAACACATCTTATGTTAGCAAGGTAGAGTATCAGAGCTGGAAAAAGCTACATATTGCAGTCAAAGACCAAGAACCAACTACTCGTAACGCGAAGGCTGAGGTTTGGCGATCAATAGACATCCTATTTTTGATGTGCGACAAAGATGACTCGTCACAAGGTGATATGAAAAAGTTCAAGGAGAATCTCAACCTTCTGAAAAAATCATTCAAGACAGCATGGACAGACACCCAGATTACTCACTACATGGTATTATCGTGTATTTCATTCTCTCTTATGTGCAAATATGTGAGTGTAAAACATTCTAACTAATCTGTTTTCATATCCAGCACATCATCTTCAATCATTTACCATATTTTATACAAAAGTATGGGAACCCGGCAATATGGAATACCCAAGGGATGGAAAAGTCTCATTACATGGCAAGAAATGCTTATTTCAGGCACACACGACATGGTGGCTCTCGAATCAAGGCTAACAATTTGAGAGAACTATTTGAATGGTTCTATTGTAGAATCATTCATCGAATGCAGGCAAAAGAAGTCTTGGAAAATTCAGCAACAGCAGAAGCCATCAGACATTTACAACAACAAAAAGTTAAAAGATCAATGGCATACAACAAGTCCGGAGCTCGTGAAAGTCAACGAAGGTGGAGAGAGACAATGGTGTATGTGAATCACAAGTGGGAATCACAAGTGGAGAAAGATACTCTGAGTGGATGACATTGTACAAAATTTATGTAATACATGATCTTATACAATTGCTACTTGAAGTGTATCAAGATTTTGAAGGTTCAATTTTGTTTTTTGGCACGTCACCCTTGTAACGAATCATGAGATGTTTGCCATACTCTAAAAGTTCATCTGGGTTTTGTCTACCAAGAGCTAGTGCCATTGCTGTGTAGGTGTAGTAATACGCTGCCCGACCACCTGTATAGCCCGGGCAGTAACCAAAACAATCTCTAGCAAACACTTTGTCCACAAGAATGAATTTATCTGCACTTTTGGGCAGCACGGGTCCACCCAAGAAGCGTGATAGTGTCTTGAATGTGTAAGTTGCTATTGAACCCTCTTGTGACATGGAATTGTGAAAAACTAGTATCGGTGACTCGCAAAGCTTTGAAAGGTACTGCGCTAGGTCCGCATCCCTTCCACGATACTCTCGAGTCCGCCGCCGAAGGAAGTCATCCTTGTCAGCAATCCAAGACTGCACATATCATGTCAGAAGTGACACAAAGAGAGAGAGAGAGAGAGAGAGAGAGAGAGAGAGAGAGAGAGAGAGAGAGAGAGAGAGAGAGAGAGAGAGAGAGAGAGAGAGAGAGAGAGAGAGAGAGAGTTACCATGAAGCTCTCATCCTGCAGAAAGAGGTTTTCCTGCCACAGGTCTACAGATGTAGTTGACCCCTGACCTGAATGGTTAAACCAATCCTCCACTTCTTTGTTACTTGTTGATGGTCTTAGGCTTTGTCTTATTGCTTGGAAGGTGGCTTCATCAGGTAGTGTCTCCTTGTATTTTTCAGCTTTCTCAAAGCATCTTCGGAGGCATTCCATTGGATTGCTGGATGTTTCCATTGCCTCATCATCACTACTATCCTCTGAAACAAATCCACTCCTCTCCTCTTGGACTCTGGAAATAATAGCCAGGGAGAAATCCTCCCTTAAATAAAAGATGCTTTGCACATCATGTAAGAAGATATAGGTCCTGTCTCCAATCCTGAAGTCAGGCACAGCAGGCAACATCATCTGAGCATGCTTCTCAGTGAAGTTACTGACATCCAATGGAAGTTTGATTTCTGTGGTTTTCACAGAGAGCATCTTACTTCTTTGTACTTCAATTGCCTCAACCTCAAGGTCGACTGTATCTTCAACCTCCTCGACTTCTTGTATATGAGTTGTCTCCTCGCATTCTTCATCAGGTGCTGCATCCTGCTCCTCTAACACCTCATCAGGATTCTGCATGAGGAATCCAAACAGGATGTTCAGGTAAATCATAAAGCCAAAGGCTTCCTGAATGAGTTTGCATTCTTTTTGGTGCAAAGGGCAGGCTGAATGTCGGCAAGAAGGTGGTAATTACCTATACTTCTTCAGTCCCTGTCCCTTTCCACCACAGTCATTTAAATGCACAAGAGTCATAGTGGGCAGAACAACCCTCACTACCTACACCATCACTTCAAACTTATCTCTGTAGGACTGCAAGAAATTACTGTGCTGAGCTAACAGGTCTTCAATGTCAAACTTTGGATTAAACATAGAATGAACTAGATCAAACTTGTCCCCAGCACCACAAGATGCTGCAAAATCAAACAGCCTCTCATCAGTTGCAGCTGGGTCTTCTAGAGAAGACACATCCTCTTTGGCTTTACATTTAGTTGCACAGGGACTACTTTCTAGCACATCTGCATCATCTGAGAAGTCTATATTCCTCTTTCTTGTATTTTTCTTGACAAGTACTGTACAGGGTGAGGGAGCCTTGTAGGGTGAGGGATCCTCTTGGCCTGGTGACCTCTATGATTGATCTTCACCAATTGAATCTTCTTCAGATATGTCCTGACAAAAGTCAACAGTTCTTTTGGCAGAAACATTAAGCAACTGAGCCTACAAAGGTTGAAATCCTGGCACAAGCTCTGGGTCTGGTTTCAACCTCTTCTGCCTACTGGACCTTAATCCTATTCATCAGGAAACATGACAAGTCTCTCTCTCTCTCTCTCTCTCTCTCCATATATATATATATATCTGTCTCTCTCCAAAGCACAAACAAAAACACACATAGTCTCTCTCTCTCTCTCTCTCTCTCTCTCTCTCTCTCTCTCTCTCTCTCTCTCCAAAGAACATTAAAAAAAAATACATAGACTCTGTGTGTGTGTGTGTGTGTGTGTGTGTGTGTGTGTGTGTGTATGTGTCTCTTTGTACTAAAGGCGCACAAGGATGACAACATACTTTTTGCAACTCTCTACGCGCGCCTTAAGTACAATTGAGAGAGAGAGAGAGAGAGAGAGTCATAACTATACTATAGGCGCGCGAAGAGAGCTGCAACCAGTGTTTGGTTGTCTCTGCGCGCCGTTAGTAACGGGGACAGAGAGGGGAGGGAGAGAGAGAGTGTGTATGTGTGTGTGTGTGTGTGTGTGTGTCTCTGTCTATGGAAGTATGTGTTGAGGTGTGTGTGTGTTAGACATAACGAAGGTCTGCGTCCTCAAGAGGTTTGGCCCTCTCTCTCTCTCCCTCTGCTTCTGAAATTTCCCTCTGCCTTTGCCTCTATCTCTCTCTCTCTCTCTGTTTCTGTCACAGTATATTGCATATCTAGCTCTATCTTAACAAACAACACACACATACAGTCACAAACACAACACACACACACACACACACACACACACACACACACACACACACACACACACACACACACACAGAAACAGACAAATATAACATACACACAAACACACAGAGACACAAATATAACATAAACACCAAAGACACACACACACTCACAAACCCAGAGACACACAAATCTAACATACACACACAAACACACACAGATACAGACAAATATAACATACACACACACAGACACACACAAACACACACACACACATACAGAGACACACACACACTCACAAACACACACACACACACACACAAATATAACTTACACACACACACACACACACACACACACACACACACACACACACACACACAGAGCCTCTCTCTCTCTCTCTCTCTATACTAAAGGCGCGTGTAGAGAGGCATAACCGGTGTGCATGTCTCTATGTGCGCCGTTAGTACTGTGCATCGACCATTGTATGTGTGAGTGTTATAGAGAGAGGATGTAAGGCGGGGGAAAGAGAGAGAGAGAGAGTGAGTCTTTCTTTTACCTTATACTAACGGCGCGCGGAGGTGTTTTTTGAGGTCAAAACATGCTCCACGCGCGCCTTTAGTAATGGGAGTCTCTCACTCTCTCTCTATTTAAATATGCTAAGCTATAGAAAGGAGAGAGAGAGAGAGAGAGAGAGAGAGAGAGAGAGAGACTCCTCTTTTTGTATACAGTGAAATGGCTAGAACAAAAGCCACTGCAAGGAAGGCAGGCAAGGGACCAGGATTAGCAGCTAAAGAAAGTAGCAGATCTACAACCCCAAAGAAAAGACCTGGAAAACCCAATAAAATTCTGAAAGGTCCAAGGGTGAAGAAGTTACAAACCTGCATGGGACTTTTCAGAGAAATTAGAAAGGCACAGAAATGTGTAGATTTATGCATACCAAAGCTGCCCTTTCAGAGGATGGTGAGGTCCATATGTGAAGAAGCTACCTGGGGCACCAAAAGGTGGAAGGTGGTGGCATTAATGGCTCTACAAGAAGCAGCAGAGGACTTCCTACTGGAGTACTTCAGTGACATCACCATTGTTGCAGCCCATGCCCACAGGGTTACTTTAATGGACAAAGATAGTGAGACACTGAAAAGAATAAGGTGGAGGTATGACAAACTACTGGTCCCCAATGTCTGCAGGGATAAGAAAATGAGGGAAATTTTGTTATACCCCCCTGAGCTAGTGCCACAACTCACAGTTGTAGATGTCACACATGATGTGAATACAAGGGCAAGGGCAGAGACTATTGCTCTCCAAACAGAGGACATGAGGGAAGCAGAGCTTAAGGAGAAAGCAAAAGTAGCAGTGGAGTCCCAGAGGCAAACAGAATGCAATGTGACCCTGTCCATAGAGGCAAGCAATCAAGAAACTCTACTTTCAATGAAGGATGGTTTGCTTGCAGAGATACCATTTGTAGATGGAGCCAGAAAGCTAGCTCTGGAAAAAGTGGACATTAATTTATTGCAGAATCCAGATGCTCAGATTTCAGACACAATTATCTATGCTTGTCTTAAGTAAGTGTTACTATCTTGCTAGCTTTGAAAACTCAGATAATAGGTTTGCTAACTCAGGTAAAGTCTCTACAGCCTGATCAAAAGTCAA
Organism: Adiantum capillus-veneris; assembly: GCF_014529385.1. NCBI lineage: Eukaryota > Viridiplantae > Streptophyta > Polypodiopsida > Polypodiales > Pteridaceae > Adiantum > Adiantum capillus-veneris. Next base: position 107,229,620 of record NC_140949.1, on the reverse strand, counting down.
CTCCCACTACACACCCACACAGAGGTGTTTCTTCTTGATCCACAAATATCAGTGATTATTAGACAAAAGAACAGTCCATCTGGGACCTTTGAGAGTTGGTTTCTCCACTTTGCTATGCTGGAAGTTACTGTCATCATCTTTCCATATGAGAACAACCATCACTGGAGTCTCATATGCCTTGATGTTGACCAACCAGCAGTGTGGGTGTTCAATTCAATAAAAGGAACCCACCCTGAAATTAGGCTGTAAGTGTTTTGTATCAGAAAGTGTTTCTTATAGATATCCATGTAAATTTGAAGCCTCATGCTAACATCTTGACATTGCTTTGTGCAGTTGTATAAAGAGGTTGTTGCTTGCCTATGGCAAGCTATGTGGAAGGTATGAACTATACAAGGCCCCAATCAAAGATGTACCTGTCCCAAATCAAACCGATGGAAATTCTTGCGGCTGGAGATGTCTTCTCCATGCAGAATATGTCCTGCAAAGCTACTTTGCATTAAAACCTTTCATGACTAAGGTAACCATTTGGCAATGCATTCAGTTAGTTTTGGTTTAGTTTATAAAAGAATTCTCACCATGTGGTCTTTCAATTTTGCAGAGTGCTTTAAAAAACTACACATATGATTATTTGCAAAGATACCGGGTAAGTTTAATACAACACCTGCTTACTATGTCTAGCCCCAGAGAGCTTGAAGATAGCGGCTTGGATGACCGCACTATTGATCTAACAATACATGACGTGCCACCACGACAAACCCCTGCATCCGATACAGTGGAATCACAACGGGCCGAGGGGGTCATATCAGCAGAAGATGAAAGAGCCGAGGATGAGGAAAGGTCAAATGAGCATATGGAAGGTGCTAGTGTACAACCAGAGGAGACAATGAAAGAGCCAAGTCAGCCAGTGGAGGAGCCAAAAGAGCCTATGGCTGAAACCCAAGATGAGGAAAGCATGCCTATAGATGAGCAAAAAGATATGGATGAGGAAAGCAGGCCTAGGGATTGGCAAACTGATATGGATTAGGCAAGGATGTATGAGGCAAGCCGGTCAACCGAGGGAGAGGAAAAGACCTTGGAGGAAACCTTGAATGAGGCAGAAAGTGCCATGGGGGAGACCCCTAATGAAGATGTGAATCATGACTATGAAGATGTGAATGATGAAGCTAAAGCAGAGGAGAGCAACAACGACATCAACACTACAGAGACCCAGTATGGACCCTTGCTACCTATAGATACGGTTGTTCCGGTAATGTCTATTCAAGTATGGCAAAATATGTTCAGCTTCTAACTACTGATATGTACTTGTCAACTTTTACAGAGGTTGATTATCTTGGACGTCAATGGATTGCTGCTGATGCGCGTGCCTCTCGGTGACACAGAACCCTTTGAGAATTTGCAAACGTTTTGGATGGGAACTTGTAGAGTCATGGTTCATCCAGGAACCAAGGAATTTATTCAGTTTCTTCTTCCGCGCTTTAGAGTTGCCATATGGTCTTCAATGCAAAGGCAAAACTTGTCGCCACTAGTTACAATAGTTTGCAGTGTATGCGACGCTCACACGTCAAATTTTGCCTTTTTGTATGATCAAAGAAAATGCGTTACCGTTGAGGGCCACTACCACCCTAAAAAACCACACTTACCTCTTTTGTACAAACCGTTTAGCCAAATCGGTGTACCCTTTGATGCAACTAATACACTACTGATTGATGATACTCCTGAAAAGGAAGAACTAAATCCGCCGGGAACAACTATCTCACCACCTTCTTTCGAGGGGCATTCCTTCGATTTTTACCTTGAAGACATTCTGATTCCAAACGTACAGAAATTGTATCTCAGTCCATTGTTCACGGATGAGTTTGTACTTTCTAATGAATTAAGATGACTCTTCTATCATGTCTTTGTCTTGTCTAACATTGAGAGAGAGAGAGAGAGAGAGAGAGAGAGAGAGAGAGAGAGAGAGAGAGAGAGATTTGACAAGGTAAAGAAATGTATTTCAAGCACACTTTTTCAAAGGGCACAATTGACAAATGAGCTCAATAAACTTCATGTATTGAAAGTCATTTGTATACACTTGGGTTCACAAAAATATTTGTTACATTGACACTACTTCAACCCAACCATCCAACTCTTTGCACAAAATATCTTTTTCCCTTCGCCGCATCACCTTATGGCTAGCTAGGAAAAAGGAAAAATTTGAAAGGTCCCTGTCCATTGACTCTTCAATTATGTCATGCCGCAAATGCTGAAGACTGCATAGCTCCCTTATTGTAACCACCAACAGTAGGCCATGCTCTTTATCAATCACTTCCACATCCACAGCATGATTATCTTCCAAACCTGCAGAAACCTGGTCCATAGGAATGTACTTACCATTGAGCATTTGTGATCGCATATACCAAAACGAGAGTAACAGTGATTGGCTTGCAATCATGTACTTGACAACTAGAGTATCAAGCGCGACCTCGCACTGTAAACCAATCTCTTCCTTTACATACCATCCTCTGTCAAGAAGTTTGTCACAGGATGACTGCTGAAATGACTTGCACATGAACATAGTTTTCGTAACACGGATGTTGTAGCTATGAAACAACTCTATGAAGAGTGCAACAGGACAAAAATTTGCAATTCTAACCAGTTTGGTGGGAATAGAGCTACGTAGAGACCTCTGTATATCCTTGTAGAGCTTACTTCGCATTGCCTCCACCATTGTTTCCTCGGGAACTGGCCAGTCCACAGTGTTCCAATCGGTTGGTAGAGGCACTTTCACCAACATGCCATTCTTATTCCCTGAGCTGAGTTGGTAGAAGTGGTCATAAAAAAATATTCCCTCATCAGCGAGTCTTTTGCTGCTCCTCCCTGAATACTGTAGAGAACCAATGTGGGCATGAACAACATGGAAGAGGCCTATTATGCACTCCACATGCTCCCATTGCTCATAAGAAGAGGGATAAACATCTGCAATATATATAAGAAGAGTTAAACTAAGAGTATCAATAAGTAAAAATGACAAATCTAATGTAATTGAGCTGTGAAGAATGGAGACATTGCTCATAATAAGCGGGAGAAACATTGAAAAATATATAAGAAAAGTTATAATGAGAGTATCAGTAAGTTCACATGTCAAGAGTACTTACAATTGCAACGTGGTTGATGTATATCTGATTCATTTCCACCGTTTGCTATCACCTCTGGATGGGTAAACACATGCTGAACAAGAACTTCCTTTACAGATCTTTTGCCGATTTCAACTTTGAAATCCAACACTCTGGCCTTCCATGCTGAGCGATAAACGTTGATACCACTAGACCTCTTGGGTCTTCTTGGTTGCATGAGGACCCATGAACCTTTGTTTATCCTTTGTCCAACCCATTGGTTCTCTGCACTTATTGAAGTTGATATTGTAATTGAGGATATGCTACTACTTGGCCTTCTAGGCAAAGTGCAGCTGTTGGTTGTTGGTGTGAGAGACAGTAAACACCTAGAGCTTCTTGGGCGAGAAGACGTGGAAGCCATAGCTCTCAGAGAAAAGCTTTAGTGGAGGGAGATTCACTTTGAAAGCATTCTAATGGAGGGAAAGTGTTTTAGAATTCCAATATCTTGTGCGGGCTTAATGGTCACCCTCTAGTACGTTAATGACCATAAGAGAATATCAGAAGTGGGACCACATGCAAGCATCTAAAAGCTCGGTAAAAGGAAGGAAATTACGATGCTACAATCCTAGATTCGTGAAAGTTTTATGCTATTTTCCTATTTTTTGAGTCTTTCCACGTACTTTCCTACGTAACGTAGCCTTCGTGCTCATTGGACGCGCTCTATTTTTCTCTCTCTTCATATGGCCCTCCAAATGACCTCTGAAATTTCCTAATGCGACAGTGGTCTTTGCTTCAGCCCTTGTACGCTTGGTTGGGGACGGGATTCAGGCTTTGAAAGTTGATACTATGGTTGTTTTGGAATCCAAATGAATTCCTGACTTTTTCGTGCTTGAATCAACTTCTTTGGAGCCCAAACCCGAGTTGTGAAAGCTTGCAATTTTGTGATATTCTTACCCGTTTGTGCACGCTTTCATTGCTTTTGTTTTGGTGTTGGATCTTGTGATTTGTCATTTGAGATCTTTGTCTTCTTGATCCATATATGTTTTTGGCCGATCTGGCTTTTTGGTATCCAGATTTGTTGAGCTTTTTGGCCTTGACTTGTTGTCCTGTTATTTTGACCTGTCATGGTTGTTGCTAAAGGGGTTGGTGATAGTGATGGCCTGAGGTGATGATAGGGGATGTCGTAAGATTCATCACTATCGCTACTATCCTCAACAAGATTGACTTCTTGTACTTTCCCTTGATTTTTTGGCTGGTAGTGGAAAGTTACTATCTGTTTGCTCGTGGGTGGTAGTTTCTTGGAGGACTTTTCTAGCCCATTGATTAGAGCATTGTTAGCTCATTGCTCTCGTCGTATTCCTCCTAGCTGAGTCTTTGCATCCTTATTCGGAGCCATGTATGAGGATGCTTGTGGTGGCTGTGTCTTCACGGAGGAATTTGGAATCCACTTTTGATGCACTTTATTCGTGTAGCGATGACATTGATTCCCGGGTCATTGATCTTCTTGAAGCTCGAAGTGTTCTACAGAGTCATAGAACTCGTCGTCTTCTTCATCTTTTGATTCTTCACATTTCTTTGTTTGCTCCTTATGTCGAGAGCTTGTTGATGTCTGGTTCTCTTCGTTTTCCTGGATTACACTCACTGCAAAATAAGGAACGACATCATAGCCATTTTCATCACAAAACTTTGTTGTGAGAGCATCCTCCACGGCGCACACGTCCAGAGTAGCCAAGATGTGTTCCCATCCAAAAGGCTCTAACTCTTCTTCAGGAAATGGTTCTGGGATATTGTCCATATCCTCTATAACCCACTCTAAGATACATTCCTCACGTTTCAAGCTACCACATTGTGAAGCTCCACACATCCACAGTTCTTTAGGCTTACCTAACCAAGCTGGAAGTTCTGATCCTGCTACTGTGGCGGAATCAAACTCCTCAACCGGTGTTCTCGTCACATCCCTATAGCTATGGTCCCTCAAGTTTATCTTTGTTATGGTTTCCATATGTCTCAGGTATATATGGTCATAACCCCAATCTTGGACCATTTTCAATTGTCGCATGAATGGTCTTCCCAGAATGATGTCATAGTTGTTCTTCTTGCCAAAGTCGACAACATCAAAAGTGTGTTCATATTCAATGCCACAAGAAGTAACAAGTACTTTTTCTAGCAGTCCTAGGGGCTTTTCCTTGTGTCCGTCTGCAAGCTGCAGGGTCATTCGTGTGGCTATCAAGGCAGATTTTCCCCATTTTTTCCAAACCTCTTTGGTTGCAATGGCCACACCAGCTCCATTGTCAAGGATTTCCATGGTTTTTACATTATTGAATTCCACAGGAAGGGTGGTGTTTCCATATTCTCCCTCGTAATACTCGCCTACCTTGTTTAATGGCACTGGCCTAGTATTTAGTTGAGGCATTTCAAGCTCTTTGATGCCTTCCTCGATTTGAGTCATTGGGGTTTTACACCAAATTTCTCTAGACATTTACCCACATTAGCCCACATGTTTGGTCTTATTCTGAGCAACTCGGCTAACATTATTGTACAGGTGGCTGGGGTAGATAGAATATCTACTAGCCCCTTTGAATCGATGGCTTTGTTGGGAGACAGTCTCTGTGATGGGACTGCAACCACATCTGACTTGGTCTCGTACTCTCCCATGTAGGACGGTAGTGTTCTTAGCGAATGGGGTTGACTATCCATAGATTGCACAGATCCTTTGTCACCCCAATACGATCGCACGTCTAGATTCATTTGAGATCCAGTCTCAAATTCCTCTATTGGTGGTAGAAACACTCCTCGTTCATCACCAGTCTTGTCTACTCGTCTTCTTAGGTCATCGGCTTCATTGGCCTCTCTGACTTGTTTCCACAATTCATCAAGACCATCTATCGATTTACAATCCTCAGGTATAGCTTGGTGAAATCCCTCGAAAGAGTTATCCGTGGTATTCAGTACTATCCTTGGTTCTAATGCTGGGTCTTTGAGGTTTGGTCTGTGCTCATGACTAGAATCTGGCTCTTTTAGTTCCTGGTTTGGTGGGATTACTTGTGTAGGCATGACACGGATCACATCCTCAGGTTTTGCAACTGGTGGTTCTAGTAAAGCTTGGGCTATATGAAGCATTTTTTGGCACATTTCAAACCATTGCTTTTCTAGTTCCGCATAGGGATATGTCATCCACCTGTGTTCTTGGGTTTGGTTGTTTTTGAGCCTCACATCATAAGCTTTCAAGAGGGCATCTAATGTCTCATTAACCTTCTCTGCCAACACAGATCCTCATGAACTAGCACTTCTCGGTTTCTCATCCGTGGATGGTTCTTCTAGAGGTTTAACCATCTGTGTAAGAGAAGGTGCCTCCTTTTCCTCATGTTGTTTTATCTTCTTTTCAGCTTCGGTAAGCTTCTCAGCTAGGGATTTTTGCTCTCGTTCCCTGCATGCTTTCATCCTAGTCTATCTAGCTTTCCAACTATTTCGTTTGCTCTTGGTTTTCTGACTAGGTTCGTCTGTCTTTGGTCCATCATCTGTCTTTGGACTCGTGTCACTTTCCGTGTTCTTTGTCTCTGGATTCTCATTAGCTTTCTTTTGAGCTTGTGCTCTCGTAACCACTTGAACTGGTATGACATTTTCATTTTCTGAGCTACTAGGGAGCTGAACAATCCCTGATATATTTGTCGTGATTTTCCTGATTTGGTTTGGTTTTTTTGGGAAATCGGGGATCAAGTGAGTGATGCCACACTCAAGACAATAGGCATTTACTTCAGTGATCTCCGTATGAGGACATTGTTTGACCAAGTGGTTGTCACGACTTTTGTGACAACCTGTCTCTGGTTGAGGAGATTCTTTTAGCATTTCCTCTTGGCTATAAGCAAGCTTTGACCTAAATAAGCCGCTATTTGCAATGAATCGCAATGTCCTTTCGTCCATTTCATATCTTCTTTCTTTCGACTGAAACCCAGTAGGTGGAGGTTGTACCGGCCTCACCACTCCATGTGTTTCTCTCACATTTTGTTGCTCCGAAGGGTAGTACTCACTTTGGTTGCGATACCACATTGTAGGTGGTACTGGCATTGGTTTATTTGATTCTTCCATCATTGGCATGTATCTCATGTCTACCGGCATTCTAACACCTAGCAGTGGAGGTTGTTGTCCTAAGACAAGCTGTGGCCTTAAAACTCCTACTGGTCCTGGCGCATTCCCCTTAATGTATCTAGGTGGAGTAGGTGCTTCTGGAACAGGTTGTACATACCTCTCCCTAGCATTTTCCATGCTATAATAGCACTCTTCCCCCGTATGGTTCGTCCATTTTCTCTCAATTTCACACCACTTAGGCTCTCCCGAATCAGACCTTACAAGAGGAATCAACCTCTTGACCAAGTCGTCGATAAGCTTTTCTTGATCAATAGGTGCCGTTGGCTTGGCAATGGACTCACTTATCTGTGAAACATTGTGCTGAGAGGATGTGTCATCTCCTTGACTCTTTAAGTCCTTTTCTTCGTATGCCTCACAGTTATCCACTAGATAAAGAGCTTCTTTGATCAACTCGTTTAGCGTCATCCTCCTTATCATATGAAGATCCTTCTGAAGGCCCGCATCTCTCATTCCCTGGATAAATATCAGCATCAGTCGTGCTTGCGTAGGTAATTCCACTCTCGGACAGAGCTTAACATATCTCTTGAGCCGTAATGATGCTTTGCGTACTGATTCATTCTCTTTCTGTTTGAATCTATGGATTTGGGAGACCGTGTTGTGAGCAATTCCTTTTGGCGAGAATTCTTCAATAAACTCCTCAAACAGCTCATCTAGGGTCTCAAAATCCCATTTTTCCACCGAGTCGAACCATGTAGCTGCATCATCTTCTAGAGTCAATCCAAATCCCGCAAACTGTGTCACAAAATCTGAAACTTCCTCTGCTCTAATCACTCTTCTAAAAGCCGCTACGTGATCTCTCGGATCTTTATCTCTGGAGTATTTTTTGTTTACCCATTTCTGGACTTGGGATGGTCTAACTCGTCGATTGTCTACAAGTCTACCAGAGACTCTCCCAATCCTTCTCTCGTTATCGCTCTTGAAGGGAATCCTGGTGGCTCTCTTCTTGGAACCCCTATAGGAATTCTCGTGTTTGGTGGAGGCATTTGTGGTCCTTCATTGACCAAATATCCACCTCTTTCTAGTACAGCCTGTGGATTTGTGCTTTCTACAACTCTGTATTCTCGTCCATACTTGTCGACAACTATAGATCTCCATTGACAGTCGACTCCGTATGTGTAGACATATAAGAGCTTGTAATCCGTTATCTCTTCTAGGTATGGATCTGAGCACCTATAAATATTGACCTCATTGTCGTCAATGTATCTATATAGCCCTTCACTCTCATGACCAATCATCCAAACTCTCTCAACAAGATGGGTCTTTATCAATTGCAAGTTTGGAAGATCCATTGTGGGAGGATATTCCTCTATCGTAGGGATCTCCAAGCTTGTGTAAGTTGCGTTTGAATCTAGGGTAGACATGATTTCTGGGCTTAAGAGCTTTTGCTTGGTTCGAGTAGACTTAGTCCACTGTGTTCAAGTTCTTTGGTTAGGGAAAAGTCGAAACTATGTCCAAAACCGCAACCGTTTCGTCACAATTCTCGTAAATTGTCGCTTTCAGACACCCCTAACTTGCGGATGAATTTTGAGGCCTCAAACGAAGTTTTTTTCAAAGTTTTGCTCTAAGATCTGCAGAGCCGCTCTCAGGCTACGTTTTAATATAAAAACTTTTTCGATTCGATACCATTTGTGAAAGTTATGGCCAAAACAGTGAAATGCAGTTTAGACTGGTCAAAATGAGTCCAAATTCGATTTTGAAAAAAGATTTGGGATCTCTGTGACACTGTGAACACTTCTGTACGGTCAAAAGTACACTTGGACCCTAAAACTGGCCTAGAGACATCCTACGCGTAGGATGTCTTTTTGCTCAGAATTTAACAAAATTTGGTCCAGAGACTCCCCTTAAGTCTAGCAACACAATGGTATGCTCAAAATTTCATTTGGTCCTAAAAATCGCCTTGAGACATCCTACGCGTAGGATGTCTTTTTGCTCAAAATGACTTGAAATTTTCACCCCAGCTTCTCCTTGATGTGCTGATCACAGTGGTGTGCTCATAGGTTGGTTTGGAGTCCTAAATCAAGCTGCTGGAGACATCCTACGCATAGGATGTCTAACTGCTCAGATTTTGTCCAAACTTGATCCCAAGATTCTCCTAGTGCTCAGCAACCCAATGGTATGCTCAAAATTTGATTTGAAGTGTTAAATCATGGTGAAGACATCCTACGCGTAGGATGTCTAAGTGCTTAGAATTGCCCCAAACTTGAGCCACAGCTTCCCCTTGATTTCAGCAACCCAATGCTATGCTTAGATTTTAATTTGGATGTCAAAAGACCCCAAAACTAGTTGTTCTAGCCTTTTTCAGTCAAAAGTGCTAAAGTCTGTTCAATATTCCTTTCACTGATCCAAATGAGATGAAATTTATCACATGCACTCATTACAACATTTAGAACATGCCTATGGAGTCATCCTATGGTTTGGTCTCAAAATTAGGCCTTGGACACAATTTGGGTAGGATGTCTGGCAATTCTCGTCTTTTGGCTTTGATCTGTCAAAATTTGGTCAAATTTCCACTTTCCAGATGAAAATAGGGTAAAACCTACCTTTTGAACACACCGGTCAACTCAGAATTTCAAAATTTCCACCAGATCACCTTGTAGACATCTTACGCGTAGGATGCGTAGGATGTCTACTGCTGATTTTTTCAGACTGAAGTGTCCCTGATGCTTCCTTATGCTCTCAGAAAGTGCAAGTATGCTTCACAATTGCAAAAACATGCAAAAATCACTCAATTAAGCCTTTGCTGAATTTTTACGTTTTTTGACTCCGCCTTTTGGCTTTTGGTCAACAAAAATAGAGAAAAACACCCAAGTCAATATGTTACTAGGGTAAAACCTACCTTCTGAACACACTGGTGCAGTCAGAATTTTCAAATTTGGTCTCCAGAACCCCCTTGAGACATCCTACGCGTAGGACATCTATGTTTACAGAATTGCAGGTTTTCTTCACAGAACCCTTGCAAATGCTCTTTTATATGCACAACATCAGTCAGTCATATGCACTCTTTTATATGCACAACATGAGTCAGTCATACAAAAATATCCACAAAAGCTTGTTTAATGCATTTTTACCCTCAAAAGCACACTTTTCTGTGATTTCAAATGCAATCAAGCACTTTAGCAAATAATTCAATGGTGAATAGCTCTAGATCAGAATCAGATCACTTACCTAAAGCTACTCCTACAAATCATATGGGGTTTTGCATCTATGAGTAGAAAAACGCTTCACTACCACACACGGACTAGTAAATGCTTTTATCACCTCACAAATCACTCGACCACCAACAAATACTCTATTCCACAGATCCTAACTAAACCTATCTAGTCGCAGACCCTCGGCAAGACACACGCTTCCTTGCTATCCACTTGATCGCGGAATATCCTCTTTCGGACCCACTTAAGAAAAACGCTTTCTTTAGCCGAAACTAAATCAAGCAACCATCATACGAGTGTTAGTAGGAAACCTACTTTCCTTGTGTCCCCGGCAGCGGCGCCAATTTTGGACGGGAGCGACTCACACACCCATGAAGTGCATGCAAACACTACCTAGATCAACATAATGTCAATCGAGGACACAGATGACACGATAGGCACACGGAGGAAATCTCTTAAGCTTGTCAAGCTGAGACCATCCTACACATACAACACTTTGGAAGGCCAACTATATCACAATCAAGAACCTCACTGCTCTCAACTACACCACCTAGCCACATACACACATACGGAAGGTAACTCCCCTGATCATGCCAGATTCGTACGAAACTTAAGGAACACCATCCCCTCACTAGGATACACCTGTCCCTAAGCTTCTACACTCAAAACCCTCACTCTAAACCCATTTGCGGAAAACGCGTAGGATGACAGAGCAGAATTTTGAAAGTGCTTGAAACTGAAATTTATGAGTACCTATGCGTAGCTTATGTCGCCACAATTCTATAGACTACTAGCACGCAGAAAACAGACATCGTTTGATACACTTACGGCCACAAATAGCTCGTAGATGCGTCAGTGTGTGTATTTCGTCTCGCATGGAATGCTTGGCGTTGTCGCATAGCTCTCCTCGAGCCTACAACAATGGTGCAGTCGGATCTCCAATGTGTTGAGCGAGCTGGGCATAGCGAGAGGATAAAGCTCACGCTCACTCTCTTTCTCTCTCACACACAATAGACGGCAACGCTAAGTTTTGATTATGATAAAAGTCTCCTTTTTTACAAAATGACCTAGGTACCTTATATACTAAGGCTTAACCAAAAATGGGGTTGAAAGGGTCAAATGGCTTTGTATTTACAATCTGGAAGTGCCATTGCACCCCGGCTTCTGAAACTAGAATAACTACTCATTACAAATGACGTTTATAGCCATAATCCGCAGCATTTCATAACTCGCAGAAGATAAGACTTTGGTACAAAACTTGAGTTATGTTGTGTTGTTGACCCAGCGGTCAACATACACACACACACACAGCCTCACACTCGCACTGCATCACACTCTCCCTCTCGCTTTCGGCATGTGGCATCGCCATCAGATCGTTCTCTCCCTCTCTCTTATTCACACACACACAACGCGCGCGCACACACACACACCCTCACACACTCCCTCTTTGACTCTCGCTCACCATCACCGTCTCCCTCCCTCGCATTCTCGACAGGCCGGAGGCAGCATCAGAGCGTTCTCGCTCTACCTACACACACACACACACACGCACTCACACACACTCTTTTTCCCTCCCTCTCTCACTGTCATTCTCTCTCTCTCTCTCTCTCTCTCTCTCTCTCTCTCTGTTGCCATCACCAACACAATAAAAAAATATAGTTTATTATATATATATATACACAATAAAATTACTTTCTTCCCATCTCTCTCTCGTTCCCACTCACTTTCTGAGCACACTCACATACATACACCAGTACACGGCATGTGCACCTACACAATCAAATTACATGCACGCATATATGCACACACCGAAAAAATATTTTAAAAAATGAATAATCAATATCGACGCCAAAGAGAAGAAAGGCGGCCAAGTTGCACCTCGCCGACACCGAAACAAGAAAAGGCGCCAAAGGCATTCCTCGGCCAACCCCGAAAATGATGAAGGCGCTACTTCGACGCACCAGCTAAGGTCGCTGTTCACGAGCATTGCATCCATGATGCCCTCTTCAGTGAAATCCGTAGGTTGTCATCATTTTTTCTAGTTTTCAAACCAAATCTTGTAAAAAATCCAAATTTGTAAGTTATCACCTCTGTCTAGGTGATGGCCACAAAGGCCCACCTAGGAGTTTTCCTTTATAATATTCCCCAAGACAAAGCAAGGGTCAACCACCCAGGGTCCACCACCTTGCTTTGTCTCCCCTGATTAGAACCCAAGTAATCTAATCAGATTACCCTAATCTAAAGAAACCAGCACCCATAAAAAGGCACTGAGAGGTCACTATCGGGGGGCGGCAATTCATCAGAGGTCAGCACTTGGTAGTATTTTGCTGGGAGGGATTGGTAACATTTGCATCACGAGAGGGGGGATTTAGTGTAGCAATTTTGGGAATTTGCACTATGAGAAGAAGCTATGTCCACATCTCGACTCCAATAGTTGACACACACACACTCATGTTAGCAAAGTCTCCACGTCGGTGAGTCATCTCTAGAGAACGCACTATTAGGCTCACTATCTCTCTCTATCTCTATCACCATGATTTCCACCTCGCCAGAAATAAGGTTGCTGTAAATATTGTGAGAAATAGTTTTCCCTCACACCTCTAGGGTTTTCATCACCTGCGTCAATCTCTCTCTCTCTCTCTCTCTCTCTCTCTCTCTCTCTCTCTCTCTCTCTCTCTCTCTCTCTCTCTCTCTCTCGTGGTGTGTAGAGTTTGTGATACCTCCAATCACTGTTGTCCACATCCTAGCCGCTCAAAAGCTAGATGGTGCTCCTTGTTCGCCTCACCATGGCCGGCTCGACGTGCATCAGCTCATGGCATTTCGAGGCTGTCGGGGTCCGTGTCACGTTTTGCCCCTGTCACTATATGTGTCATCAAGACGACGGTGCCCCGATCTTAGCACAAACAATGTCAAGCGCTTCCACAGTCACTTGAAGAGCTTGATCCACTCTACCTACACTAATTTCTTCATCAACTGGGAGCAACAAGATCCTCAGTATGTGCAAAATATTGTTGATACAATGCGGTTGCGGTTTCCTAATCCCTAGGGCCAGTCTTTAATTTGACTCTTTTACCACGCAGTGGATGAAAGGTTTTATCAAGACCTTCCTTTGTAATAAACGGTCCACCGTTCGCAAGGCCGCTAAACAACTACGCCAACACCGGTACGCCAATTTACAAAAAAGGGGTGCCAATATGCATGATGCAGAGTGGGAGTTTGATCTGCAAGAGAGGGATAGTGGAGTCGACCATCCTCAGCAGAGACAAGCAAGGGCAGGACAACAAGCTCACAGTTGGGGTTTTGGTAGAAAGTACGTCTAGAAGGACAAAGTGGTAAGTAATGTTTTTTAGTTTTTATTTGAACCATAATCATGATGTAAACTAATGTAAATAATGATTATATGCAGGCAAACATCATAGGACATTGAGTGTCAACGGAGGTGGTGAAGTATTGAAACACAATGACAAATACAATACCTACTTGTGGATGCTCCAACAAGGCCACATCAATCAAGAACAGTTCGACGCTCTCATGGACACCTTGACAACTACGCAAGTACAAAGTCAACCTTAACTATAATTAATTTGTTGTTTATTTATTTTAATGTTTACTAGTTATGTGGTTTGCTTTATTATTTGTGTAGATCAAAGAGCTGGCACTAACGAGGGCAAGGACCACAGGCGACCAGGGTGACGATGAGGGTTACTAACTTACTAACACAATCCCCTCACATTTTGAACGGCCGGCCAAGAGCCTTGTACAACATAATCCCCTCACATTTTGAACGCCTGACCAAAACCCCTTGTAAACATTTCACTTTTATTTTGGATGCTCGGCCAAAAGGGCTTGTATACATTTTGCAAACTCTTGATCAATAAAAAGAATTTTATCAATAAATTGGTTTTAAGTTTCTTGTGTTTGAAAAATTGTATGATATTGTTAAATCTTTTAACACTAGGTTGGTAATGGGACACTTTTATGTCCTGTTAAGTGACCATTTTCCTTGAATTATGTCAAGAGTTTCAAAATGGATTTTGAGGTGCTATCTATCTAGAAAGTTGTCTCATGAGCTGAAAAAAACTCGACATTTTTTTGGAATATCAATTCCATCTTTACCCTTGTCCTTGCACAACATTTCACAACCAAAACTGTCTGAAAAAACAGGTCCTGTTTTTGGCTTTTTTCAACTTTTTGCAACTATACCACTCTAGAATTCATGTTTGTGAGGTCTATAATGCTAGAGAACTATCTTTAGTAGTCCTCAACATGTCTTGATGCTTATAGGGACAAATAAATGTTAAAGTTGTAAGTTATGACCAAATTACAAAAATTGTCAAATCCTGTTTTTTAGTCAATTTTAGCTCTTCTATGATTTTTTTGGTGGCTTTCATGATATCCAAATGCAGTTTTGATTTTCTATGTCCCATATTGTAACATAAAGCTAATATTTCTTGAGTTTTGGGGCACCTAATACCCTATTTTGCATAGTAGACAACGATGGTTGATTTTTTCAATTATAGAAGAAAACGAAACATTCTAGTATATCAAGTATAGCTTTTTCAATATTGTTAGTTTCTTGTGACAACTACATACATTTTGTAGGTAGTAACCATATCTAGTCATAAGGATCAAATTTGGCTAGATATTGAATAGTTTCTATGGGATTCTACAACTCATAATGTTGAACCCAGTTTTTTCATGTTTGCTGTATTTAGCACTTCATCTTTGTCCCCACGATTCCCCTTGGTAAGAGATGTATTATTCTTTTGACATGGTCCATGGCTCCTTATGAACCTAAAGGACAATAGGGAACTAAGAAAACATGCATATATTATTTGTATTGAGCGTGGCTATAGAAACTTTGTTAAAAGGTTTGCAGAATGGTAAAAATTCAACTCTTTTGTACCTATTTCTTTTGGCAAAAAAAAAAAATAGTGAGGGAGAAGCAATCATATGTTCTGATCACCAACCCATTGAAGTTAACAAGGGAATTTATCTCAAGTCCTACAAAAATCCCTAATCTTATTTTTATGCAACAAAACGTAAGAAATGACTGTTTTGATGAAAATGTAGTGGTCCATCAACTTTGGAGGCTTGGTGTGACCAAAAGATGAGAAATTTTACAAGTTTCTTATTTTTTCCATGTGTAGTAGGCCTTGAACTATAACCTCATGAAAGGATTTTACAAAATGAGTGGATCTACTATGGTTTTGGAGGTTTTTTCCAAAACCCTGAAAGGACACTTTTATGTCCTGTTAGGTTACCAACCTAGTGTTAAATAATAGATAGATGTGATATTTATATTTAAAAAAATATCCAAGGATATTTGGATGATGCAAAGTATTCACATATGGGGACTTGAATTATCCGAGATCCTTGGATACTTTTTTTAAATAAATTGGGTGGAGGGTATCACTGCGGCTATCATAGTGGCTATAATCTTGTCAATCAATACGGCAATTCTTGACACAGCATACCTGCACTGATACCCTCAAACATTGCTGCAAGTTGGCAACCGTGCTATGAGTGGTGGTGATAACCATATGCCAATTGTTTCTCTCTCCCGAAACGCTTGTTACTGTGCGGCTATTCTAGAGGAATTCAACCCCCTTTCTTATAGTGGTTCATTCTGTCGGTGAGTATGTGTATATGTCGGGACAAGAAAGTGAGGGATGCTATTTTTAAACTTGGAGATCTAGTAAGGTACACCACAAGACTCCACTCAACTAAACTTTTTTATGTACACAATAACCTCAACTAGCACTTAGTGTATTCTTGTGTGTTTTCTTACAGATTTGTGAGCTCCAAGGAAATTGAAATAGATGTTATCCCTGTTGCTCAAACACTTGCAGTAGAAATTGTGTGCGCCATTGAGGATGCAATTCCTCGATTCGTCCTTCTTAGTGAAATCCACCTCTTGGTTCACGTGGTGGAGGAGATCGCTATATGTGGAGTAGTGCACGCATGATGGGTGTTCTTTTTAGAGAGGGTTTTAAAGACTCTCAAAGATTTTGTGTGGCTACAGTCTCAACCAGAGGCATGTATGGCCGAAGGGTGGATTGTGCAAGAGGCATTTGTTTACATCAGAGTATTTGGCACAAGTTGATCCTTTAATGCCTCGCGTGTGCTCAGACAAGAAAGATGCAAGGATGACTTCTCACTTGCCAAGTGGAAACATAAAATTATTTAACATGGATAATGAATCTATCCTGAGTGGTCAATAACTTTTGTATTCGCAATGCAAAGGTTATGACCAAGTGGGTGGACTTGTAGAAAATGGCAAAGGAAAAGAGAGATAAGCGTGGAAACAAGTACATGTAGAAAGGAGAGCATCCCCGATGCCTAGACACCTTGCATGTTTCTCAGATTTCATTAGTGTGGAGTGGATTCATGATAGAATGACCGAAGCAAAGGCGCGCAGAGAAGACATCACCAACAAACAATGGGAGTATGCACGAGGCTGTGTACCAAAGGTAGAGTACTCATATACCTAAACCATATTGTAGAGTTTTTTCTTGATTTTATTTTTGTAATTGATAAAAGATATTTTCCTATTTTGTAGTGCCTTTCCTTAACTCTATGTGGTCAAAGGGTCATCACTTTTGTACACGCCACATTGACGAGCATAGAATCACCATGGATTGTGGCATCATGGGCAACTTTGACACAGATATGGTGATGAAGCCATGTAATGTGGAAATATTGAAAGGTAACTAAAGGTTAATTACAGAACCTTTCATACCTTCATCTTTGAGTGCAATTGGTTTGGAAATGTGTCTAGATGACATGAGAATGGCCTCTACATGGTGGACTCTAGTGTGCATCACACAGGGACGTATGAAATTTTTTTGCCAAGAAATTGTGAGCAGATGAGTGACTACCTTTTTTACTCTTATTTGCTTGTAACATTAATTATACCAATGTTACTCACTTTGAGGTCATCTATATCCTAGCAACCCACCAACCAAAACCTTGGTTCATAATTCTCGTAACACCTTGGGAGAGAATCATTTTTTTCACTAATGAAGTGGAGACCATCTTTGACTCTCTTCCACCTCCTACTTTGGATGAAGGGGAGACAGAGGAGAGGGAGGACGATGAATCAATTCTGGTGACCGCAAGTCTTAGCAACAATGATTGTCGTGATGATGAAGATGATGAGATGGAGGATTAAGAATATGAAGATGATGAAGCCAACGCATCCACAAATGACAATTCTGTTTGTCTCTTTATTGATTTAGGAGCCATGGGCTTAGACTTGGATGATGCTTCTTGTAGGGATCTTTTGGAGGATGATTCATAAACATTTGTCATACTCCAAGTTATGAAATTTTTTGGTCGTTTCGACCGTTCATCTCTCTCTCTCCCCCCTCTTCCTCTCTCTAATTTTCTGAAGCATGCTAAATTATGTTAATCAAGTGCGTGCAGTGATTCGTTTAGTTGTAACCAAGTGTAATCCCACATAGCTAGCTATTGTTCCATGTTTTCATCTCTTTTCTTTAAATAAAAAAATTCATATAATGTTCTTTAATTTTTATCAAGAGGATGGAAACACCAAAATTTGAGGGAGAGGGGGGATGTTTAAGCCAAAATTTGAATGTTTAGGTGCTTAATTGCACTTCGAAAATGAATGCGGTAATAGTAGCGACAATATTAGAGGTAACTTTTATGATAATAGTCGCAAAAATAATCACGGTAATATTTGAAATGCATGAAAAAACCCCCCGCCATCCTCTCTCTTCCCTCTTAAGCTGATTTTGGACCTTCTCTCCACAAAACGAGGTAAAAGACCACTGTAAACAATTAGATATTATCATAGTCTTAATCACACCCGTTTCATTAACATAAAGTAGCATGCTTTATAAAATTAGAGAAGGGGGGGGGGGGGGAGAGACACGGAAAAATGTTTTATAGAATACAATATACAAAATGTATAAGAAGCATCTTTAAAAAGATCTCTACAAGTAGCATCATCTAGATCTAGACCCATGGATCCTAAATCAACCAAGAGAGAAATTGAATCATCATTTGTAAATGTGTTAGTTTCATCCAACTCACCTAAGAAATAGTACTTTATAGTGAGTGCTAAGTTCAATCTTTGCTTCCCTTTTCATAATTGTCTAGTACTTGCAATAGGTGAGTAAAGATATATTCTTTACGTGTTCTTTGTGACTATGATAGATAGCTTTTAAGATGTGGTGCTTAATGGCTTGACTATTGCATTGTTTTAGAAATTTTCTCACACTTCAACATTGACCAGATAGATTATTTAATTTTTCAACAAAAATAAATAATAGTGATCACTCTTGTGTTAGAGCTGTTAGCTCACACAATTGGGCTAATAGTGCATATCATACACTTTTTTAGTCTAATAGACTACTTTCATGTGAGGTAAATGTTGTGTGTTTAGTAGTGTCCACACTTGTGTTCAAGTTTTTAACTCACACAGCTGGACTACTTTTTCATAATGTTAACTTTTAGTCATTTTTTTTCTAAATTGAGTGTACACTTATTCAATTATTGATAACAAAATCTTATTCCAAAATCATAATCATTAAAATTTTATGTATTTCATTTGTTGCAACCAATCATTCACTTTAAATATGTCTAAATATTGAACCATTTGATATTAAACATTTTCATATTTTAGCTTTGAAATTTGAATTATTTGCTTGGTGTTAATAAATCATTCTTTGTTTTAATAGCCATGTCCAAGACAAAGCTATCACAAGCACATCAAAAAACCGTCACTAAAGCTATTGTTTGCTACCTACACAATGTGGAAGAGAATCATTTACGTCGCCTTCTAGCTTCAATGACAAAACATTGATTTGAGTGTTAAAGCAATCATCCCCCACAATACCATTTGATATTGCAATTTTCAATGGCGGTCAATTGTGGGGGCTTGTCAAGCAACTCTAGGGCCAAGTCTTGTTTTCTTTTGGTGCTCTGCAAAACCTTGAAGTCCCTCTCTCCCTTTAGTACGCAAAAAAGTACAATTGGTTCATCAATTACATGCAAAAATGAAAGGAAAGAGAAATCTAGAAGGCCCTAGAAAAATATTGAGAGTGGTTGATCCTACCGAGCTAGCCACTTAGGCAGAAGTGGCATTTCCCGCTCAGCCTACCAATGTAGAAATAGTATCCCAAGGCAATGATCCACTAGTACTGCACCTCCTACATGATCGACATGTTTTCCACTTGCAAGCTCCCCATCTCGGAGAAGGAAGATGGGCATATCTCAAGAAAGTTTGTGTACTACATTTGGCCTTCGCAAACCTTGTGTGTGCAGCTAAAGTACTCAAGATCCAGTCACACAAGCCAACTAATGCACAACAAGCCATTGAAGAAGCCATCAATTTAAATATCCAACACAAAGGTATAATCGTATCACTTAGCATCATGCATCACTCCCCTCGGCCAATGCTTATCTTCAAATATTGGAACGGCGGCCATGTGGAGAAATGGATAAAAGCATGTCACTCTCATGGAAGCAAACTTGCCATCAAAGAGTTTTTGGAGATAGCAGGTAGTATAGAGTGCTTCCAAGACAATATCTTACACATTGTCAATTCTCTACTACAAATATTGAAGTACATGCATCACCACAATTTTTTGCACAACGACCTTCACCCTCACAACATGATGTTGTATTTTGCTAACAAGGGTGTTTATTGTGGCATTACAGATTGGGGCACTTCTAGCTTATTTCCAACTACGAAGACATTTCCAAAGCTAATAGATCTATCTTTGGAGTATCAAAACAACCACCTTTGAGACTACCCTTGGGATTTCCCCGAGCGTATCTCCATCAGTCCTCCTCCTTTTTCTAAAGCCATGGATGTATATTCTCTATGTTGGGTACTAAAATGCATACCTAATTGCATGCTAGAGCCAGTTGATCCCGATCAAAGAGTCTTTGTAAAACAAAACATAGAACTCTTGATTTAGGCAAAGATAGAAACAAATTGTTGACAGCTAGACTGATCAATTATTGTGAGCATTCAAGAGGATGAATCAAACCTAGAGGATGAGCCCTTGAGTCACAACAATGCAAAGACTTATGTTCGAACCACTTTTTTTGGAATAAAATTTTCAGAACAAGTGGCCACACAAAGAAAAATCCACCAGTAAATCTCTTTGACTTGCAACATGTAGGCTTAGCTCGAGTGCTTCTCCAACAATTTATCTGTCAACAACGAGCTATCCCCAATAATAAGTAGATGGCCATATACTTCATTCAGTAGTGCTATACACATTACATATTGGGCATTGGGCTTGGTCGCATTGCCGATAAGGTCTCAACGCAAAACAAGAAAAGACCACAACCATCTCGAAAGCGTGCTGATGTCCTTTTACTAGAAAAGCATAAAATCCTTGTGGAGATGGAAAACCAAGGATTTTACCTAGCAAGCGAAGGTGAAACTCCTACAAGCTTGAGGTTGAAGGTGTTAGAGCTTGAGACATGACTCGATGCCACTAGAAGAGAGCTTGCACTAGCTCAAAGTAAGGTTGCAAATTACATCAAGAATTTTAGTCCCCTTGCAGAAGAAGATGTTGTTGTTGGCACAACCAACCTCAACACGTTTTTGGCTGCACTAACCAACTTTGCATCTCTTGGCTCTAATGAATTCTTCTTGAATAAGATTTTGGTAGATCTCACTCAGCATGCTAAGTTGTAAAAGCTATACCTTCTATTGTCGTAATCCTTCAAGCCAACTTTTTGTAATCATTTTACATAATCAACTCAAATATTTGTTGGTTTGTCTCTTTTTCATCTTCGTTATATATTGTATACAAAAAGTATAAAACAAAAGTGATTGACAATCATACAACACAAAGTGACATGGAAAAAGGAAAGAGATCATAAGATATGGCCAACAAACTCAATTTGATTACAAGTACGTTGTACCAAAGGTGTTTTTAAAAAATATTGTCACAATCAAACATCGAAACCATGTCATCAACTTCTTCCATGTTGTCTGAGCATTCTAAAATACCTTCCACTCCGACTCACCATAATGGAGCTATGCAGGTCATTTTGGGATACCTGCAAGATATGCATGTACATTCTAGTAGAGATATGCACTTCTGCACATTGCTAGAGCCCATATGATGGCATGCATGTACTTTGAGAGCTAGTGGGTATAGGTTGAGAGAGTCTCATCTATCATTGTAAATATATTCTACTAGGTCCCAAAGTGGATCCACTTAGTAGCACACTCGCCTTAACCCTGGGCCAGACATAGTGTTTGGTTCTCGGGGGGTTCACTATGTGTAAAACTAGCATATCATGTGCATTCAAGAAATGTTTGTAAAACCCCTTATCTGTGAATTTTGTTAAGAGTATAATGTACCCTTTTCTTTTAAAATCTGTAAGTTTTTTTTTAATTTGAAAAAATAATGCCCTTTTGTATATATATTTCTGTAAGTTTCAAGAACTTTAAATACCCTTCTGTTGAACTCACGTGATAGGTTACATTTTTATTAGGTGACCTCCCCGGGGTTTGGTTGCCCACTCTTTTCACCTTATTCATTATACATATACAAAAATAAGGATCTCTCTCATTTCTCTAATTGAGAGGTATCTCCGCCCCAATCACATGTTGTCTTTCCTCTTCATCCTCTTGCATGTATGCACACATCACACACCCCCTTTCACTCATTTCTCTACTTGAGAGGTAGCTCCACCCCATTCCCATGTTGTCTCTCCTCTTATTCCTCACGTATGTATGCACGTATTGCACACCCCCTTTCACTCATGAAGAAGATCACCAATAAATTAAGACATGTCAAATATTTCTTACTCTAAAAGATCTAACAAAAAATTGAATTATTAAAATTAAAAAGTAATAATACTAAAAAATATTTCAACTTGAAATGTATAGTACAACATTTTGGACAATGTGATACTATACACATATATTGTTCAAGAGACCAACAAAAATGTTCAAGAAATTTAAAATATGCATGGACAATGTGGTAGATGTATATTGCTCAAGAGAATAGAAAAGATATCGAAGAGAGCTACAATAACCATATATGCTTTTCTTGCTTGGAATTACAAAGTTCTTGTATCATCAAAATACCTCCCAAGTTGTCAGATGGGAAATCAACATGCAAAAATATTGATTTGTTGATCCCGTTTGATGCTTGCAAAACATCTTCCATATGCTTCTAGTTTCCAACTCAAACAAGATGCATACAAGATGATTGGATACAAAATGATCAATGTGCTATTTCCATGCATACTTACATGGAAAAAATGATACATAGTACAAAAAAGGAAGCCCAAAACAATCCTGAAGGAATTCCATGATACACCCTACATTCTAGATGCCATTGATTCCTTTAGCTTTTGCAAATATTGGGCATGTGTAGAGGGCGAAGTTAATTTAAAGTGAGCTGATGATGTTGCCTCTCCCACTCGACCCCATATAGATGCTTCTCAAATTGAAGTTGTTGCAACTCCTACTCCTTTCATGCTACTCTATTGGCCTTGCCTTGCTCTTGTTGATGACACATTTCCTCAAAAACATCTTGCAACTCCTTTCTCTTTTGCTCCTTCTGATGCTTTCTTTCCTCCTTGGCGGCTTCAATAGCAAGCTTTTTGATTGTTTTTGACTTAATAATTTTGATCTACTACTATGATGTGATGATAAGATGATTGATTTAATTTACAAAAGGATTCTCCAGGAGGGTTGTACATACACTCTTCTAAGTTTTCGAGGAAAATTGAACACCTCCATGGTATTTTCTTGTTGAATGTAAGGTCTCTGACCCCGATCAAAAAGAGCACCCTTGTACCATGAATTGAATATAATGGAATAAGTTACTGTTTCAAGCAGTTTTCCAAATTCTGTCACAGTGCCATGATGTTTAGAATTTTTTAAAGCTTCAAAATGTGAACTAAAATAATTTTTGTAAAAAAATTCCAAAAATAGTAAGTTTTTGGTCACCGACCCGTCAAGTTTTGATCGTCTCGAAAAACTGCACCCGTACCTTGAATTTGAAAAAAATGCATTTTCGGACCCCGCGCGCTACTAAATATGGCAGGTACTCGGGCCAGTACGTCTTAGTTAGAGCTCCGTATAGCAATTTATGGCATCAAAATCCGACTCGTATGACCCGTTTTAGCCTAAAATCAATTTTTCCAAAAATTAAGCGGAGAGGCATCGGAGCCCGGGACTGTGTGGGAACAGGTCCCAGGCCACTCTAGATCAACTTTAGCAGCTAGGGGATGCCTTTTGTATTTGTGGGAGTCCTGGAAAAGCTGCCAAGCCAGTAACTAAGTCTCAGAGCCATTTAACCAAGCCAACCTGACACTTGGTGGGTAGGGGAACTGGACTTGCCAATGCAGAGATTGAGTGCTCCTTCAGATGCAATTAGCAAGGCTGGTCGATTTTCAGCCTGTAGGAGCCTATTTAAAGGCCTACTCACACACACACATACACATATGCTCACACACACATAGTGCACACATACACACCTACACACACTAGGAAGGTACTGCCGGTACACACACCTTTTGAAGGAGAAGCAAGGAGGGAGGTGCTGTCGAATTCTCGCCTCAAGAAGCTCGATTAGATCAAAGAATCGAGAAGATTATCAGCCCTTAATCACGGTAACCATGGTTTAATTAATGCCTTCTGTAAATTCTTTTCATTACCATCTAAATTTCTCGTCTATTATGCTTATTCCTAGTCGTGATTCTCTATAATTACCCTCTAATTTCTCCTTAACCATATTCTATTATATAATCATCATCCCATAGCTGAATTATCATCCATTCATCACTCTTAATTAATGATTAGTGCATGATTATTAGAATTTTCTCTCTCTAGGTAGCATAGTAATTAATCGGTAAGCTGGTAATTGTGTAGATTGATGAGAATCACTCTTTCTATCATTCATTAATATTGTAGCTAAATTAAATTCATTTCCCTTATGCATTAAGATGTAAATAAGGAAAAATTAATCCGTCGTTAAGTCTCTAAGAGTTGACTTTCTCACACCTATGCATAAGGTGAATCTGCACCATCTATTTGCTAGGAAAGAGATTAATCATACTTAATTCATCTCTCTGGTAAATCCATTAGTGAAATCCTATTATTCTTAATCATGTAAGCCGAGTAATTATCTTTAGAGCCGGTTCCCATAGGATTATGTGTCATCCATAATGATTGCTATATGGAAAAATCTAGACCTCTCATATAGGAGGGATTAATTGATGTTGCTAATCTATCTATTGGGTTGTTATGACGCTTGCGAACCTTAGATTTTTCTCCAAGTAATTATTTAAAGTAGTGAGTAAAATGGCTCCGGTTAAGAGAACTCGCTTCGGTGGTGCCCACGACCGCGAGGCATGAACAAGCAATGTCAATGGAAAGGGAAAAGCTCCCATGGAGGAACAAATACCGGCCATCTCACGGGCCATCGAGGAAGAAATGGAAAGGGAAAATTGATGTTGCTAATCTATCTATTGGGTTGTTATGACGCTTGCGAACCTTAGATTTTTCTCCAAGATAATTATTTAAAGTAGTGAGTAAAGGAGGGATTAATTGATGTTGCTAATCTATCTATTGGGTTGTTATGACGCTTGCGAACCTTAGATTTTTCTCCAAGGTAATTATTTAAAGTAGTGAGTAAAATGGCTCCGGTTAAGAGAACTCGCTTCGGTGGTGCCCACGACCGCGAGGCATGAACAAGCAATGTCAATGGAAAGGGAAAAGCTCCCATGGAGGAACAAATACCGGCCATCTCACGGGCCATCGAGGAAGAAATGGAAGAGGTAGGTCAGAATTTCATTCGAGTTGTTTAATTTAACATTGCACACGTTTAGCTAGGAATGAACATATCCCCAAACATGTTGGAGAAATCCGACGGAAACCTCGGCATTGAATTCATTGTACATTAAGTTCTAAAGTAGGAAGGAAATGATTGATGGGTATGCTGTTTGCAAGAGGAAAGAATGTCTGCTAGGGAAAATTTAGCTCGACATGTTCATTTTATTTCCAATGTTGAATCAGTCCTGACCCCCCTACTGATCACAGGGGGCAGAGTTCCTCATTAAGGGCTCTTGAATCCACAACTTGCTTTTTATGCGGTGGATACCCACGACTTGCTTTCTATGCGGTGGGAACCCACCTCTTGCTTTCTATACGGTGGGAGTGTCCATGACGTGCTTTCTATGCGGTGGACATACCTAGTTGTATGGGCAGCTAGGCGACAACGGGAGGAGTAAACTCTCGTTGGAGGGGGGATGTTGTACCTCCAGAACATTGGAATTTTAATGAATAAGTTTGAGTAGAATTTTTACTAGAATACTATCTTGGTGTTGTTTGCAATACTGGTTGAAGGGCTGTCTTAACGAACAATGTGCTTCGAAATTAAAACAAGGAATGTTTATTTTGAACAACCTTGTAGTAGTAATTAGGTCACACAAGGAAGTGTGAGTGTGGGGGTGGAAAGTGGGGGCTTGGCTCACGTTGCCAATGCCTACGAGATGGGTGGTCCCGATTGGTCGGGAACTCTCTGTCCCCATAGTGTCTACTTCGATATTAGTAATACTCATTGCCCCTAGAGCGGTGAAATATCGAGAGTACGTGCCTCTGAAACATGGGGAAAAAGGCACTCGGGGTTTTCTTTACTCTTGGAAGGTGGGTCTTAGGATCGCTAGATAGTTTAAGTACGCTTCCCCTGCGAGGTGGAGCTAGATCTCCTTGCTAGTAGGCTCGAATATGAATCACTTTGTGATGAGAGATCGTCCGCTAGTCGAACCGTGAACCATTTTGTTTGCTTCCGCAATAGATCTAGTGGCCACCAGGTTCACCATCAAATCCACTGGTTGATACGGCGGGGTGGGGACCTCACACCTGGTATCAGAGCCTAGGTTAGGCTGGGAAATAAAGTCGTACTATTTGAATATTTAAATAAGGAACTGAAAGTATATAGGTAGTTGATCCGAATTCCTTGCATTGGTGTTGCAGGAAGACCCCGTGCTCGAATAATCGAAGTTCCAAGTGTTTGAGCTTATTTATGAGCAAGCTCGAAGATCCCCAATTTACCAGTTCAGGTGAGATGTCATGGAGATACTGATGAAGGCTCATATGCCACACTCCACTCGCATTGATAAAGGATGGGAACTTGATTGGACATTTCCAGGAGGGGTTTACTACATCAACGCTCGGAAGCTAGGATGCCTGGCTATCGATTTGAAGAAGATACGTTGGGGAGAAGAGTTGAGGGTGGTGGAGATATTCTACTTGGTGCCTACACGATTGGACCTGACTGTCTCAGACGACACCAATCAAACCCTCAACGACTGGCTCTTGGAGAAGGTCACCAATGTGATCCCAACAAACAGATTCAAAACCTTTGTAGTACCAAAAGAGGAATTCCGGCTTGATATCTTAGTTTATTATCCACTCAAGAATGAGTACAGGAACTATTTCACGAACGAAGTAGTGCATCATGTGAATACGCAATCCATCATCTCCTAGGCGTATGTTATACGCAATCCATGAAGCCATGTAATGAGCTGATCATCAGTTATCCTAAACCTTGAGGGGTTTCGATTGTAATAAATTTTCATCAATAAAGTGATTTTTTTCTCTGAATCTTTGTCTCTTGATAAAGTGGAATTTTGAAATTTTATTAAAGTCTCGTGTCTATTTTGAAATCCAAGTAATGTATCCAGAATTTCGTATAACCCATGTAGGCACCGCCTGTTGCTCTGTACTCGGCAGCGCAAGAGAAGAAGCTCCTCCTTAAGCAAGCCCAACCTCCGATATTTAAGGGCGAGGGGGAAAATGTGGAGAGAGACGCGGAAGTGTGGATGGAAGCCATGGACGACTACTTTGAAGCTGCGGGGACCCAACCCGTAAATCAGACCATGCTTGCGATGTTCCGCTTGACTGGCGATGCCAAGATATGGTGGAAGCAACATTGCAGGGACATGGATATTAAGGGATCTTCCCAGTCCTGGGAAGACATCAAAGCTGCAATAATGGGACGTTATTTACCATTTGCCTATAGAACCTTGAGGATGAATGAGTTCTTTTCACTTCGGTAGCTGAATTCATCTGTCGAAGAATATTATGCAAAGTTTGTCACTCTTTGGAGATATGCTCCTAATATGACCTTGGAACAACAGGTGGCGAGGTTCTGCCAAGGACTAATCGATCCCTTGAATACTCGGTTGGAAGCTCTCAGGCCGACAACACTACAGGATGCCTTGTTGAGGGCCAAACCTCTAGCTCTCGAAGTACAAAAGGTTAATCAGAACAGGAGGAATCATTGGGCAAAGAGGGCAAGGACAACTGCTTGGAATAACAGACCAGCCAACCAAGCATATGACCAGCGCCCTATTGTGGCCACCACCAAAACCATGGAGTTCCCTGATGTTCGATGCTATAGTTGCGGCGAGCATGGACATTACAGATCCAATTGCCCCAGGAACATTCAGGAAACCAACGCCAAAACCATACCCTTGAATACTCGTGGGCGTGGCCAAGTTAATGGAAGAGGAGGACGAGGAAGGATAAACAGAGGGCAAGGGCGTGGAGCTACCGCCAGAGTGAATGCCGCAGTGGTACAACCAACTGTGGGTGACGAAGCAATGGACAGAGCAACCCTACATGCTGCAATTGACAATCCCAATGGTTGCGAGCAATACGCAGTCATTCATACGTTAGGATCTCTCAGAGGTGAACAAGTTAACTTCCTTATAGATTGTGGTAGTACTCTTTCATTTCTTTCACCCCGATGCATGAGGAAGCTAAAGCTAGATAAGTATACAACAAGCAAGCTAGTTGTAGAGTTAGCAAACGGCAAGGAAGTAGTATCTCAACATTCTGCAGGAAAAATCGACTTTGATTTAGGGGGACACCCAACTTCTGCCCAATTTCAAACCCTACCCTTAGGATTCTTTGATGGGATACTAGGGATGGACTGGCTAAAGCA
The DNA here is from genome assembly GCF_014529385.1 of Adiantum capillus-veneris. Lineage (NCBI taxonomy): Eukaryota > Viridiplantae > Streptophyta > Polypodiopsida > Polypodiales > Pteridaceae > Adiantum > Adiantum capillus-veneris. Next base: position 107,201,270 of record NC_140949.1, on the reverse strand, counting down.
AAATAAGGGCCACATACATTGTGACAAGGTAATTTTAACTTTACAGATAACTTGGGTAATGAATCCTTAATCCGGGGGGAAAATGGGAGACCTAGGGCTACTCTAGTTAAGGCCAACAGACTTTTGAAGGGACTAAGGAAGGGTCATCAAATTTATGCAGTAAAACTCAACAAGGTGGACCAATCAGATACCTCAGCTCGACCAAACTCATTGAGAGAGTATGATGATGTTTCCCTGAAGACCTTACGAATCTTCCGCCACATAGAGAGGTAGATCATGAGATTGAGACTATCCCTGGATGTGAACCTATTTCAAAAAGACCTTATAAGATGTCACTTCCAGAGGCCATCGAACTCAAGGAACAACTTAGGCAACTCATTGAGCAAGGATTCATTCGACCCAGTACTTCTCCTTGGGGTGATCCAGTTCTTTTTTAGAAGAAGAAGGATGGAACCTTAAGGCTATGCATAGACTACCGTGGACTGAACCAGGTAACTGTCAAGAACAAGTATCCAATTCCAAGGATTGACGAACTCTTGGACAGGCTCCACGGCGCCAAAATGTTTACAAAGATTGATCTAAGGTCAGGATATTACCAAATCAGAATCAAAGAATTAGATATTCCAAAGACAACTTTCAACACTAGGTATGGGCACTACGAGTTCACAGTAATGTCTTTTGGTCTAACAAATGCTCCTGCAAGCTTCAATCGACTGAGGCAGATCACGAAGGACATGTTCGCAAAGTACTTGATCTTCTTCGGGAGCACCAACTTTACGCTAAAGAGAGCAAGTGCACTTTTTGCTCACCAAAGGTCAACTATCTTGGATTCATCATATCGGCTGAAGGGATTTCAATGGACCCAGACAAAGTCAAGGATATCATTGATTGGCCTCAACCATCCACTGTCAGTGAAGTAAGAGGATTTCTTGGAATAACGGGATGGTACAGGATTTTGTCAAGGACTATGCACGTATTGCTGCACCTTTGACGGAACTCCTGAAGAAAAGAATGAGGATCGAATGGAAGACCGAGCACGAGTCTAGCTTTGCTAAACTAAAAGAGTTCTTGGTCTCAGCTCCTATTTTAAAGCTTCCAGATTTCAACAAGGAATTTGAAGTAGCGATCGACGCGAGCAAATTTGCTCTAGGCGGAGTTCTTACTTAAGAAGGAAGACCAGTGGCGTATACTTCGCGAAAGCTGAGAGATCATGATAAGAATTATCCTACTCATGATTTGGAACTTTTAACAGTTATTCATGCACTGAAGTTATGGAGACATTATCTTCTTGGGTGCAAGTTTCAGCTGGTTACAGACCACAAGAGCTTAAAATGGATTTTTACTCAACCTATTCTCAATATGCGACAACGACGATGGATAGAGCTATTACAGGAATATGACCTTGACATAAAGTATAGACCAGGGAAGGAAAATGCAGTTGCAGATGGTCTTAGCCAAAAATCCCATCTCGGAGCTATCTCTATTCCAAATAACCCTATCTAGGATAGAATCAAAGAAGCATCTTTAGTAGATCCAGAATACCAGCGTATAGTATCTCTAGTTCAGCAGAATAAGATGCCTGAAGCTAAAGATTACTCTCTTATGGGAGGATGTCTTTACTATAGACATAGACTCTGTGTACCTATAGATCCAGCCTTAAAGAAGGCCATTTTGTATGAAGCACACGATAGCCCTACATCCGGACATCTAGGCTATGCTAAGACTCTTCATGCTTTCAGGAGGAGTTATTTTTGGACTGGAATGAAAGGAGACATACTTCGCTATGTGAGGCAGTTTCTTTCTTGTCAGCGGATAAAGGCCGAAAGGATCAAGTTACCAGGGCAACTTTAACCTCTTGACATACCCCATATGAAATGGGAATGCATTAGTATGGATTTTGTTACAGGATTACCTTCTACAGGAGGGTATGAGTCTGTTTTCGTGGTTGTTGATATGCTCACAAAAGTGGCTCATTTAATACCCATAAAGACAACCTTTACTGCTTCAGATATTAGTCGGGTATTCATCAAGGAGATTTTTAGGCTACATGTTCTGCCTAAGCGTATCGTCAGTGATAGAGATGCCAAGTTTATATCAAAATTTTGGACATCTCTTTTCCAATCTATTGGGTCACAATTAGCTTTTAGTACAGCGTATCATCCCCAGACAAATGGGCAAACTGAAAGGGTTAATCAAGTCATCAAGGACATTCTCAGAGCCTATTGTTCGCAAGAGCCAAAGAAGTGGTTGAAGTATCTACCTTTGGTGGAGTATGCTTATAACTCTTCCGAACACAGAAACATTGGAATGTCACCTTTCAAAGCTCTTTATGGACACGACTGTTTAGCACCACTGAACTTCTCAGATCCAACCACCATCAGGGTAGAAGCATCTAGGAAGAGAAGATATGGAAGCACAGACTAGAGCTATTCGACAGGACATTCAGGCCGCTCAGGATAGACAGAAGCACTATGCAAATAAGAATTGTTCGGAAAGAACTTTCAAAGAAGGAGATAAGGTTTTTCTACGAGTCTGACCAAAGAAAATCAACTTATCACTAGGAAGATATAAGAAGCTAAGCCCAAGGTATTGTGGACCATTCGAGATCATTAAGGTTGTGAGTGACCAAGCCTACAAGCTAAAGTTACTTGCAAACTTGAAGGTTCATGATGTGTTCCACGTCAGCTTACTCAAACCCTATATTCCTAACCCTGATCAATTCTTGGACGCAGATCAGATAGTCATGCCAGCACAACGAGTTCTCGAGCTCCAACCTGACTACGTACTGGAAACAAAGGAAAGGAAGTTACGCAACAGAACTATCACGGAACATCTGGTAAAGTGGAAGGATTACCCTGAAGAAGATGCAACTTGGGAGGACGAACCAACGCTCATAAAATATTACCCAAACACATTCTTGAGATGAGGACATCTCAAATTTTTCACGTTGGGGAGGTTGTAAGGTCTCTGACCCCGATCAAAAAGAGCACCCTTGTACCATGAATTGAATATAATGGAATAAGTTACTATTTTTAGCAGTTTTCCAAATTTTGTCAGTGCCATGATGTTTAGAATGTTTTAAACCTTCGAAATGTGAACTAAAATAATTTTTGTAAAAAAATTCCAAAAATAGTAAGTTTTGGTCACCCAACCCGTCCAGTTTTGACCGTCTCGAAAAATTGCACCATACCCCGAATTTGAAAAAAATGCATTTTCGGACCCCGAGGGCTGCTAAATATGGCAGGTACTCGGGCCAGTACATCTTAGTTAGAGCTTTGTATAGCAATTTACGGCATCAAAATCCGACTCGTATGACCTGTTTTAGCCTAAAATCAATTTTTCCAAAAATTGAGCGGGGAGGCACCGGAGCCCGGGACTGTGTGGGAACAGGTCCCAAGCCACTCCAGATCAGCTTTAGCATCTAGGGGGCGTCTTTTGTCTTTGTGGGAGTCCTGGGAAAGCTGCCAAGCCAGTAACTAAGTCTCAGAGCCAGTTAACCAAGCCAACCTGACACTTGGTGGGTAGGGGAACTGGACTTGCCAATGCAGAGACTGAGTGATCCTTCAGATGCAATTAGCAAGGCTGGTCGATTTTCAGCCTGTAGGAGCCTATTTAAAGGCCTACTCACACACACACATACACATATGCTCACACACACATAGTGCACACATACACACCTACACACACTGGGAAGGTGCTACCGGTACACACACCTTTTGAAGGAGAAGCAAGGAGGGAGGTGCTGTCGAATTCTCGCCTCAAGAAGCTCGATTAGATCAGAGAATCGAGAAGTAACCACGGTTTAATCAATGCCTTCTGTAAATTCTTTTCATTACCATCTAAATTTCTCGTCTATTATGCTTATTCCTAGTCGTAATTCTCTATAATTACTCTCTAGATTCTCCTTAACCATATTCTATTATATAATCATCATCCCATAGCTGAATTATCATCCACTCATCACTCTTAATTAATGATTAGTGCATGATTATTAGAATTTTCTCTCTCTAGGTAGCATAGTAATTAATTGGTAAGCTGATAATTGTGTAGATTGATGAGAATCACTCTTTCTATCATTCATTAATATTGTAGCTAAATTAAATTCATTTCCCTTATGCTTTAAGATGTAAATAAGGAAAAATTAATCCGTCGTTAAGTCTCTAAGAGTTGACTTTTCTCACACCTATGCATAAGGTGAATCTGCACCATCTATTTGCTAGGTAAGAGATTAATCATACTTAATTCATCTCTCTGGTAAATCCATTAGTGAAATCCTATTATTCTTAATCATGTAAGCCGAGTAATTATCTTTAGAGCCGGTTCCCATAGGATTATGTGTCATTCATAATGATTGCTATATGGAAACATCTAGACCTCTCATATAGGAGGGATTAATTGATGTTGCTAATCTATCTATTGGGTTGTTATGACGCTTGCGAACCATAGATTTTTCTCCAAGGTAATTATTTAAAGTAGTGAGTAAAATGGCTCCGGTTAAGAGAACTCACTTCGGTGGTGTCCACGACTGCGAGGCAGGAACAAGCAATGTCAATGGAAAGGGAAAAGCTCCCATGGAGGAACAAATACCGGCCATCTCACGGGCCATCGACGAAGAAATGGAAGAGGTAGGTCAGAATTTCATTCGAGTTGTTTAATTTAACATTGCACAAGTTTAGCTAGGAATGAACATATCCCCAAACATGTTGGAGAAATCCGACGGAAACGTCGGCATTGAATTCATTGTAGATTAAGTTCTAAAGTAGGAAGGAAATGATTGATGGGTATGCTGTTTGCAAGAGGAAAGAATGTCTGCTAGGAAAAATTTAGCTCGACATGTTCATTTTATTTCCAATGTTGAATCAGTCCTGACCCCCCTATTGATCACGGGGGGCAGGGTTCCTCGTTAAGGGCTCTTGAATCCACGACATGCAGTGGATACCCACGACTTGCTTTCTATGCGGTGGGAACCCACGTCTTGCTTTCTATGCGGTGGGAGTGTCCATGACGTGCTTTCCATGCGGTGGACATACCTAGTTGTATGGGCAGCTAGGCAACAACGGGAGGAGCTAGGCGACAACGGGAGGAGTAACCTCTCGCTGGAGGGGGGATGTTGTACCTCCAGAACATTGGAATTTTAATGAATAAGTTTGAGTAGAATTTTTACTAGAATACTGTCTTGGTGTTGTTTGCAATACTGGTTGAAGGGCTGTCTTAACGAACAATGTGCTTCGGAATTAAAACAAGTAATGTTTATTTTGAACAACCTTGTAGTAGTAATTAGGTCACACAAGGAAGTGTGAGTGTGGGGGTGGAAAGTGGGGGCTTGGCTCAGGTTGCCAATGCCTACGAGATGGGTGGTCCCGATTGGTCGGGAACTCTCTGTCCCCATAGTGTCTACTTCGATATTAGTAATACTCATTGCCCCTAGAGCGGTGAAATATCGAGAGTACGTGCCTCTGAAACATGGGGAAAAAGGCACTCGGGGTTTTCTTTACTCTTGGAAGGTGGGTCTTAGGATCGCTAGATAGTTTAAGTACGCTTCCCCTGCGAGGTGGAGCTAGATCTCCTTGCTAGTAGGCTCGAATTCGACTCACTTTGTGATGAGAGATTGTTCGCTAGTCAAACCCTGAACCATTTTGTTTGCTTCCGCAATAGATCTAGTGGCCACCAGGTTCACCATCAAATCCGCTGGTTGATACGGCAGGGTGGGGACCTCATATTGAAGGGTTTCCAATGATGTGTCCACAAGATTAGTGAGGGTGTGTATAGATTCTCCCTCAAGTTCTAGCAAGGTGAAGTTGATAGCACTTCTATTTAGATGCCATATATCAGTAGCTTTAAATCTATCTTGGATATCAGATTCAGTGAGAGCCATTCCCAAAGATTTGGATGCTATACCACAGCCAAATACACCTTGCTTACAACACTGTTTGGGTTGCAAAGATCTGATAAAGCTCTTTCCTTCTTGTAGTGTGTTTTGAATGGTTCAAAAATGGAGATATCAAGTGGTTGAAGATGATGTGAGGTTTCATTATGTCAGTGCCCCATGATTGGGCCTTCTCTATAAGCTCAATATAGGTGTGACTACAATGGCCATCCAAAACAAGCAAGTGGTGATGCTCTCGGGGGATTCATCATGGAAAACTTACTGCACCACGTAAGTGCAAGGGAGGGGTTTTTTTTTACAAGTTACATAAGCGTATAAGTTAGGGACAGCAGGCCCCCAATAATTTATCTCCCAAGCTTAAAAATAAGGGAGGGGGTATCATATTTAGGGGGGGGGGTTGGAAGAAGTGGAAAAAGGGACAAACGAGAGGAAGTTTTTGTGTTTCAAAATCATGGCTTTCCAAAAGAGTCTTCTCTCAAACATGTGAGTCAATAGCTACGAAGATACATACAAGAACTAACATTGCTTTGTATGAATTTCTTATTTTGTGATTATAGTTCATTTGTTGAGGGATGAAAGCTATAAAGAGTTTGTATAGATGCAAGTTTACATGAAGTACATAACACAACTTTATAACCATGTTTCTTGAGTATTTTGGATGGGTCAAAATTGGACAAGTAGTTGGCGTGTAGGTTGAATGGGTACATGGTTTGAAAGAAAAACTAAGACACATTAAGGGTACATCTAGTTATCAACAAAAGTGGTTCCTTAGTACGTTGCCAGCCACTATGCTACACGCTCTTTGACTAGTTTTACTCAACTAGATCAGTAAGATAGGGGTATGATAGTTTTTTGCATTGAATGTCGTATAAGTGTAGAAAGGGGGGTCATATTTCCTAATATGAGTCGTATATAGGGGTTTTATCAAAGTTTTCCGCTTGCAGGTGGTGTCCTATTTTGTATATAGAGTGAATCCCCTGGGGTGATGCTCTGTTGACATTCCATTTGGCACCACCTACTTAAAGTGCTCTAGCCATGGTGAAAATAATTGCATGGTCATCCAAGCTTTGCCCTGCATTGACATCATTTCTCCTTCCTCACATGGGCTCAAGCCTATAATTGTGCAATGCTCTTTTACCCTTGAATATGTAGTATCCTGGAAAATATTTACCTTCAGCATTCACACAACTTAAGATTGTCATGTGATCTCTTGAATCTGAGGTGAGGCCATATATGACAACTTGGATATGATATGCAACAAACACCAATATGCTCCTAGCAATATTTGGAATGCAAATGAAATAGGTTGTCATGATCTCGAGATGGGGGAATGAAGGTGCTTTCTAAGAAGGGAACAAGATACATATAGGCATTTGACCACGTCACGTCTTAGATTGATTTTTCTAGAAAAATCTAGGTTCTCTACGACACCCATTGCTAGATTGGGATGGTGCCTTCGCAAGCCATTGACACAACTTTGCCCAAGGATACCATCATTGAAAGGATATGAACGGGTTTGGCATATCTCAGCCACCTTCAAGACAAAATCATGAGTGGCTGCACCATGGTCAGCCTCTTGCTTTTGAAAACACCAATTAACAAGGAGTTCCTCCATGATTGTCGTTAGTACTATTGTTGGGCATTGGCCCACGTTTCCTCATTGTGATTTTACCTTCTACCCAAGTTGTCAATGAGGATTGGCTCATTCCCCATTTCCGACAAGCGCCTCTTAAAGACATCATAGCCTCAACTACTTCAGTGGAAACATCCATGTCCTCTCTACTCTAGCCTCTTGCTACTCTCTTAAGATTTTCAGGGGTAGGTGGAGCAAGAGGTGGAGTTGGTTGCACTAGTTGAGTCTCATGGGAGACCACTCCTTAATCAAATTGTTTGGAACAAGACCCATGTTTGCTACTTGCCTCACAAGTGGAGATTGTGTGGTGCATCTTTGGACTGATGGGAATTTCTTCAATTTGTGCTTGCTTCACCTAGAGGAAATGGTTGCCTTGTGTGGCATGTTGGCATAGATAGTGTTTAAGGAACACATAGTGTTGAAAAAAACTATGTATAGAGAAAGCAGCTAGCAAAATGCAAAATGATTGGATTTAGTAAGAAATTCCAAAATTAGAACATTTAGAGGTAGTTTGCAAGGATTTAAAAATCATCCCACCCAAGCCTTAGCTTATGCATAGTCCTTGAGCAAGTTCTCATACTCTTTGAATGAAAACTTTCTCTTCTTATCATGTAGATCAGGCTTATGGCTTTCAATTGTGAGCTCTTCTAAAGATTTGAGAAAAATAGTCTCGCTTGGATTCGCCTCTTGAGCTAACATTGCAAAGCACGCGGGTGGTGGCTTTGGGCTTGGATGATTTTATCGCACAAGCAAAGGATGGTGTGACATGCACTTTGTTGCAAACGGACACATGAAATCCCCTTCGATCCAATAGCAATGTAGTGCATAAGAAGTTGGGATCTAATTGTGGATGGCACTCAATGAGGTAACTCTTGCATTTCCATAGCCTGGTTGACATTGTTGGAAGAGTAAAAATTCTTGAAGATCAAGACTTTCAGCTATGCTCATCAACTTGGAATGGAGATAGGAAAACTTCTCTATGCACTATAAGAGGAGCTGTCTATAACCACTAGCATTGCCACGGAAAAACAAAGGAAAAAGGAGAGAGAAAAAATTGCGGGAGCGGCAATAACCGTGGCTAGGGACGTGGTAGTGGTTTCTTAGAAATAAGCACGGTAATAGTCGCGACAATATATCCACTGATATTACCGCAACAGCTACCTCTCCTATTACCACGCTTATTTTTGCTACACGTCAATTAAAAAATAAAGGTGCTCATTTGGGCCACCCAATTTTGGGTGGCCCAAATAAGCACCTTTATTTTTCAATTGGGTGGCCCAAATGAGCACCTTTATTTTTGACCTGCATAAAACAATGAAACATCAATTGTTTTTTGGAAAAGTATAAAAAATACCAAAGAATTGAAATTGAATTTACTTTACCTTGACAATTTAATATGCAGAAGATCAACTATTTAAAAAAATACAATAAGATGTAAATAGTTGTATATGCACTGTGCCAGATTGGGACTTTACGAAAGTTTGGGCAAAATATTTTTCTATCTAATCCTCCTCTATCTCGTTGTCGTTCAAAGGCACGTATGTTTGATCACTTTGACTCTACATAAACCCAAACCATATTAAACAATTATCAACAGCTCAAAACAATTGATACAAAATTACTTGTTTAAACTTACCGTTTGTAGTGATCCAACCGCCGCGTCGAATTGCTCGCGAGAGATGTGGTTGTTTTCAAACAACCATTGCCAAGTTTCAAATTCTATGTTTCGGTACTTGACCATCTCTTTGGTTGGTCGAGAGAGAGTGATATTTTCCTAAGCATTAACATACCAAATCATCAACCACAATAACTGATTGACATTATAATATAATCAATCTTACATATTTGTCCTTCCAAGCTCCCTTGCCTCCTGAGCCATAGCGTCTGGGAGTTTGTCTTGTGCAAGCCTCACGTTGTTGTCTGTATGATGAGCCCGTCGCAGCTTGATCACTCTTTTCTTGAAATGCCCACTCCTCCACTCCGCGTCCGCCATGTTGCCACCGTGGTAACTTCTATCTGGATCTCTGACCTAGTTGATTGCTGTGCACCGCACACTGGATTGCTTGTTTTTCAGAAATGTATTTATGTAGCCCTCCAACCACTGTTGTGGACAACGTCGATTGAGGACATTTGGAAATCTAGCTAACAAAGCGCCCTCAATGTACCGTGCATGATCAGGTAGTTGGTCTCTAAATTTAAAATAGTTCTTATATGTTGAATGTATAAGAATTTGTATGTGACATCAAAATGCCCTGCCCTGTGCTGTGCCGAAGTCCACCTCCCTGCCATATTTAACCCTCTAGTAGCGCCTATGTGTGCCGGGCATGGGCCTGTTAGTATCCTCGTCCTCTGCGTCAGGGGTAGCATGCTCTGAAAGTGGGGACTCCGTTCCTCCGCCACTATCAAAACAGGCAAAACCACAATATCCACCTCCGCTTCGTCTCTCATAGAACTCGCTACCCTGAGATGAGCGTCGACGCGTGCTTCTAGAGAAAGTTTGTCGACGGTGTTGTGGAGAAGAAAGAGTGGAATGGAGAGGCGTAGGACCCTGTGATGCCATGGGAGTGGGACCCTGCGATGCAATGGGAGTAGGACCCTGTGATGGAATGGGAGTAGGAAGATAAGAAGGTGCAGTAGACTGAGGTGTGGTCGATGCGAGCCTCTGTAGGTAAGGAGTCCCTCCCAGACTCCTCCATGGTGTAGTCTGCAGAGAAATACCATAGGTCACAAGGTGCTGCATAGTGTAGCGACTAAACAAGTTCTCTATCTCTCAGAGGTACTGGTCTCGTAAAGAGAGAGCCCGCTGTATGTCTGGATCTACGACTAGTAGAGGAACCTGAGAAGGGTAGGTGTAGGATGGCCATGCCTGCAAATAACAAAAATAAACCTATTGACACTCATGGTTTAGGATTAAATAGCTAGAAACATTCTTTATTTCTTTGCTTGTTCTCATCGGCTCAAGACTCGGGTCCACTAGAGACGATGTCCACCCCGGGTGGGAGCCCACCTGGGATGTGAACCAACCAAAAGAAGAGCCAGTTGGCTGCTCCCACCAGTAGGTCTCTTGTCTGACATCTACATTACAAAGAGCAATATAAGATTAAGCTTTCCCCCCTACTCACTCATCTATAAATACGCATACAAGTGTATTAGCTAGAAACATTCTTTATTTCTTTGCTTGTTCTCATCGGCTCAAGACTCGGGTCCACTAGAGGCGATGTCCACCCCGGGTGGGAGCCCACCTGGGATGTGAACCAACCAAAAGAAGAGCCAGTTGGCTGCTCCCACCAGTAGGTCTCTTGTCTGACATCTACATTACAAAGAGCAATATAAGATTAAGCTTTCCCCCCTAGTCACTCATCTATAAATACGCACACAAACACGTGGATACATATACATACTAGTAGACCTAAGTAGAGGCTAGTAGTGCCAAAGGTCAACTGCACCTCTTTAGATATCATCACAATCTCAACCGTGGTAAAAACAAAGGTACATTGCAGTAATCCATGCATGAGTGGATCAATGACCACAACGCCACGATTAAAAAATGACTATACCCAAGAGGAAGTGCCTAACCTTCGGGTGCTATGTTCCTGTACTTAGTGCCTACATACATGCATAAATAAATATATATGTACACACACACACATATATATATATATACGTAATGTAGCCATCATTTTGAGTAGAGATAAAGAGTTATGGTTGTAAATATAGCCATTGTTTTGTGCTATGAGCAGTGTGAGAGTGCTCTTGCTTATGTAGAGTGCTATGAAGAAGAGCTTCTTTATTGTGCTTCTTGCACAACAGCTCCTTGTTCGAGGGATTACTTTGCCTTCATTCTGAGGTACGATATCGTTAAAAGCTGTCCAACCTAATGCCTATTTGGTGGGGAGAAAGAGATAGGAAGAGAGATAGAGAGAAATATAGAGAAGTTAAGGAGAAGAGAGTAGAAAGTAAATTCCTAGGGTCTGTCAACGCCACGTAACGAAGGTCTTTTTTCATAGCACTCTACAAAAGCAGGAGCATACCCGCACTACGCACACCACAAAATGGTTGCTCCGCCTACAACCTTTGCTCTTTATCCCCCTATTTCTTTATCTTACCCCTCTACCTATCTTTTTATTCCAATGGATCTCTCTCTCTCTCTCTCTCTCTCTCTCTCTCTCTCTCCCCACGGATATCTCTATTTCTCTATCTCCCTCTCTTTCCCTCTCTCTCCTCTCCCTCCCTCTTTGCCCTCTTTCTCTCTTCCTCTCTCCTCTCTTCTCTATCCCTCTCTCTCTCTCTCTCTCTCTCTCTCTCTCTCTCTCTCTCTCTCTCTCTCTCTCTCTCTCTCTCTCTGTGTGTGTGTGTGTGTGTGTGTGTGTGTGTGTGTGTGTGTGTGTGTCAAGCACGTGTTTGAAAGCATCATAGCACTATTGATCACCTTGTCACTCTTCCAGTTCTTATGGAAGCATCTCGATCGCAAGGAAAAAATTTGTATTGCTGATTTGTGGATTTCAAGAAAGCTTGTGACATGGTACCGCGAGGAAATCTTTGGAGACGTATGCAAAGCCTTCAAGTGCCAAGAGAATTTATGCATTCAATCTTTTGCCTCTACCAAAAAGTGATATGTCGACTACATATGGGAGATGGAATTTCAGAATTTTTTGCAAGCACCATTGGTGTCAAACAAGGATGCCCACTTTCCCCAACCCTCTTTGGGCTACTCATTGATGATTGGAATGCATGGTTCTTGATTTTAGAATACATAGAAGAGGTTAAGATTGGAAATGCGGTGATCATGCTTTTGCGTTATGCCGATGATGTAGTGCTCTTGGCACATACCTTAGAAGATGCACAAAAGCTTATGAGTGTCTTGGAACGCTTTTGCCTACATAGCGGGTCGATCGTGAATGGATCCAAAACCAAGGTTATGCTTGTATAGACCCTCAATGATGAAAATCCATGCATTGTATACAACAATGAGCAATTTGAAGTAGTAGATCACTTCAAGTACCATGGCCTTGAGGTTCCATCCAATCATAAATGGAAGGATTGCGCAATGTGTCACTTGGAAGCCGGAAAGAGGGCTTATTATGCATTTGAGAACATGTGCAATGCTAGAGAGATCAAGTGTTGGGCTCTCAAAAAGTACCTCTTTGACACATTGGTGACACGAGTGCTTCTTTATGGAGTGGAGGTGTGGGGTGGAAGCATCGGGAAGTATACTTGGAAAGAGTTTAAGAATGTCCAAAAGAGTTTTCTCACCAACTTTCTCCAAGTCAAGACACAAACACCCTACATGCTCTTACGTCTTGAGTTCGGATCGCGTCCTATTGAGGTCTTGGGTATGCAAAGGGTTATGGAGTACATGCTTAAGACACAACGTAGCCCTTTGTATCGACTTCCTAGAATCGTATATGAAGCAAGTCAAAAGGTCCAAAAGACATGCAAGAGCAAAATACTAAGTTCGGGGTGGATGCTTGATATCAAGAAATGGTTTGGAAGATGGGATGCATGTCACTTGGTCAAGGATGCGTCGATCGACTCTCTCCCAAGTTAATGAGGCATTCTTACAACGCCAATGTATCATGGCTTGGGAGAAATCTGGAGGTTCTCGCTTCAGCCATTACACCACACATGTTGCCCCAAACTATAAATCTCTCTTCTTCTCGGAACGAGGTAGCCGAACCCATCCCTACATCCTTGAGCCCATCCCATTGAGTGTGACCCGCACCATTGCCTCCATTCGTCTTAGCTCCCATTCTCTATGTTGCAACACAGGACGTTGGGGCACTGGCGTGGAGTCTCATCAACTTTGTACCATATGCCCTCGTCAAGTGCGAGAGAATAAGTACCACACACTACTTGAGTGCTCATCTTTTGACCACATTAGGTCCTCTTTTCCCCATATATTCAGCCATGATCTCTCCCTAAATACCTTTGTCTCCCAACCATGATGTGGACTCTCTATTACGACGCTCATTTCAGCCATTTTTGAGCATCGAGAGTCACTTATGACCTCCACTCACACCACGTGACGTGTTCATTTGGTCCTATAGGTCATATTTGACCTCCGAGGACGATAATAGAACTATCTATCTCTCTCTCTCTCTCTCTCTATCTCTTTCCCTATCTCTCTGTCTTTCTCTCTTTCCCTCTCCCTCTCTCTCTTTCACTCTTTCCCAATATCCCTCTCTTTCTCTCTCTCTTCCTCTCTTTCTCTCTCTCTCTCTCTCTCTCTCTCTCTCTCTCTCTCTCTCTCTCTCTTTCCACCATTTTTGACCTAGTAGATAGCAGTTCACTCTTTTGATCATAACTTCTTCATTTGAACTCCAATTTAGGTGATCTATAGCCTCAATCAAAGAGCACGAAGCCCTCTACGCATTGATGTAAAGACATTTTTTATTTTTTTTAGCAATAGAAGACCTTGCTATAACAAGATCTCAAAACTGAAAAAACTGTCAACACTCTGCGTTTTTGTTACCGACTTGAAGGCAATGTCGGACAAAACTCGCAAGTGTGGAAAATCCACACTCGCCATGGAGAATGATGCAAAATCTCCAAGGAATGTGGATGCTAATCCAACCACATTGTCTACAACAACGGAAGCAATGATCATGGCTTACTTGATCTCATTACAAGAAACCATCAACAAGCAAGGTGAAGAGTTGCACGCACTTGCAATGTAGAATGGTACTTTAAGAGTTCTTGTTGTGGATAATGATCACATCAAGAAGGTTCTTGAAATGCAAACAACACGCTTGGTGCATCTTGAGAATGAAGTTTAAGAATGTAAGCGCTCTCTTGTGGACATGAATGTATTGAAAGAGCACTTGAGCAAAGTTAAGAGTGATCATGTATTGAAAGAGGAAACGATAGATACAATAACGACATGATGTATGTGAGATGAGAAATGCATCCAAATCATGGGCTGATATATGTAAGGATAATATGGTTTCTACATCTCCTATCATGCAAGCCATTGTCCAAGCAAACAATGTAGAGGATGTGGACACTCAATAATTTCAAGAACGACAAAAACGCTCGAAGAACATCGTCATTCGTGAAATGAAGGAGGAAAGCATGGAAACATCCAAATCTCTTGCGGTTGCTATTGAAGAGTTTTTTGCTACACACTTTGGCATGTCTGGAATCATGGCTTATGGTGCACATCGAGTTGGAAAACAAGGAGTCCCTCGCTCGGGAGAAAGACCCATCGTATGTACCATGGCTGAAGAGGTAAAGAGAAAGATCATCATTGACAATAGTTGGATCTACCTCAAAGGAACGGGTTGTAATGTATATGAGGATCGCACTCTTGAGGAGGATGCAAGTCCATCCAGCAAATAGGGACACATGATCTATGAGACCAACTCACGCTTGCGAATAAGCTTCTGGAATTGTAACGGCTATCCATGGAATGCGAGATTTGGCATTGATGAGCTTACCAATGACTCTGATGTGATACTTCTTGTCAAAACATGGGAGCATGATGCACAACGAATTCTTGGATTTGACAAATGTGATGTGCATTCTTTGATGTGGACCAAAAATGCAAAGCAACGTAGAGGCCAAGGAGGCATAGCATGTATGATCAAAAAAGGTTTGAAAGATGTTTCCATTGTCAAAGAAGATAAGTATAAATGCTACTTATGGCTGAAAATCAACCCACCCAATGGTCAAGGCATGTTTGTGGTTGGTTACTACATTTCTCACTATGACTCCAACTTTTATGCTCGCTTGGATATGGATATAGATCAGCCCTTTGTTCAACTAGAGGAAGACATTGCTCATTACAAGGACCAAGGTGAAGTTGTTGTCTTTGGAGACATGAATGCTCGCACAAATATGTTACAACACGACACACACCAAGTTGACATGTCGCATGTCTCAAGAAGAATGGATGACTCATACATGTATAATCGAAGTTCTAATGATGCAAAAGAATTGGATCACTATGGAAAGTCACTTCTACATATGTGCAATAGTATCGGAATTCTCATTGCAAATGGTGTATCTTTATGGCAAGGCACCAATGACTTTACATGTAGAAAGCACAATGGTGATAGTGTGATCAACTATATGTTGTTTTTGGAAGCCACTCTAGAATGCATACAAAACTTTATACTTGGTGAATGGAATCTGGAATCGGATAATAGGATGCTATGTATTGATCTCAAGTGTGGTAAAAGACCCGAGCATGTAGCCTCCAATCATGATGTGAATCATTCATACCTATGTCTAGATTTCAAACGAGCACTTATATATGCTGATATGGTGGACCAAATGTTAAACATGACAAAGCATCAAGAGAGCCCATCATTATTGGGTAAAAGCCCCGTGTGCCCGGCTGCCCGTTGTTCAGCCGCCCATGTACAGCCATTCATTTACTCATTCATAATAACTATACTCATAACTACACATTGTAGTGTGAGTACCGCCCCGCCACACACTGTGTCTATCTCCTTCTTCGTGCTGGCTCTCTCTGTGTGTGTGCTCTCCGATCCCAACAAGTGGTATCAGAGCTTGGTAGTGAGAGCATTGAGAGCTTCATCATCATTGTTGAGTGTGTTGAAACTTGCTGCTGTTTCATTGCCGTTTTTCGGTTTCGCGCACGCGCGCATTTCTAAAGAGCAGAAGGTTTTTCTGAGCTTGGCATTGGAAGGTTCAGCACTAAGCGAGTATTTTCACCAGGTGTCCTGGTGTTTAACCCCCCTTTCGGAGCCATTCGTGCCATTAGAAATCCCATCCGAGCTACAGACTAGGAGCTGCGTTTTTCAGCTCTGTTTGGTAGTTTTCTGCTGCCAGAGCTTCCATAGCCATTACAGGTGCCATTGTTGTAGTGTCTTCCACTTACATGAGCCCACAGCTCATTTGAGAGTGTGTAGCCTCTACTTGGAGTGGCCTCATACACACAGATAGAGTGGGAGTTTGGCGACATTGTCTTCTTCGACTACAGGTGCAGGTACAGGTACAGGTACGGGTACAGGTTACAGGTTACAGGGAGCTTTGGATACAAGTTTCTTCTGTGGTTACAAAACATGTATTTTGACTGTGGGACAGCCATGTATATGGTTGTGGTTTGAGTGGGAGCTTCTACTCTTCTGGGCAGTCTGTTTATGCGTGTTCTTGAGCTACAAGTTTACATCATCTATGTATGTTGATGGATGTGGATATGGCAGTTTGACAGACACTCTTTATGCATGATATTGTGGAGATTTGGTTCACTTATACATAGAGCGGGTTTGCTCTTGCTTGCAGTGTTGCGGTTTGAGTACGGACAAGTACTTGGTTGTCAGTAGAGATTGGACTTCGTTGAGCTTGTGCATTGGTTATATGCTCACTTGGATCCATTTATGCTCACGGATTTGTGTAAGCTTGGTCAGCTTATGTCTCTATTGTGGTTATTCAGACATGGAGTATGTTTATGCCTCTATGACAGCTCATTGTTGATGCATTTTGTGGCACGGTTTGCCTAGGCCGGTTGAGTTACAGGTGTCACAGGTTTATGCATTTGTTTGTGGATTTCTACGTACGTTTTTTGACCATATTATGGGCTGATTTATACTCTATGCGTTTGCTCTTTGATTGAGCAGCAGGTGTTGTAAGATTTGCAACACTACTTTGTTGTGGCAATTTGTTGGTTGGTTACAGGTTTCTCATTGTTGCATTCTTGTTGTAATGGGCACTAAAGAGGACACGGTTTTCAATATTGAGAAATTGGATGGTGCTAATTTCTCATATTGGAAAGATCAGATTTGGGATGTCTTGGTGCAGAAGAAACAGATTCGACCTCTAAAGTTGCAGGGAGTTAAGCCAGAGAACATGGAGAGGGATGATTGGGAGGAGTTGGATGAGATGTGCAGGTCTACCATTAGGCTTTCCCTTTCAAAGTCTGTTTATTACAATGTGAAAGATGCAGAGGGTGGAGCTTATGAGCTATGGCAGCGGATTTGCGATATGTATGATAAGCATTCGGCTGCTTCTATGGTGTATTGGATTAAAAAGCTTATTGATTTGCGAATGGAGGAAGGTGCTTCCATGAATGCGCATTTGAATGAGTTCAATACAATTTTCAGCCAACTTGCTACGCAGAAAATTACGTTTGAGGACAATGTAAAAGCTATGTTTTTACTTGTCACGTTGCCTGAGTCATGGGACACATTTAGGACAGCCATAAGTAACTCGGTTCCTGCGGATGAGTTGACAAGTACTAATGTGGAGTCTAGTCTTCTCACGGAAGAGATTAATCGAAAGAATAATGCAGGTAGTAAGTCTTCTAGTGCAATGGTTGTCAGAGGCAGGAGTATGGACAAGTATAAGTCCAACAGGGGTAAATCTAGAAGCAAGTCCCGTGCAGGCACAAGTAAAAAGGATGTGGAATGTTTTCATTGTGGTAGAAAAGGCCATTTCAAAAAGGATTGCTACAAGTGGAAAAGGCAAAATGGAGATGGTAAGAAGAATGACCATGATTCTAAGGACAAGCCTAAGTCCAATGTCAAGATTGAGGAGTTAAATGCAACACAGGGAGAGTGTAGCTCTCAAGATGACCATGTATGTGCTCCGACTAGTGCTACTAGTGAAGAGCTTGGTGATGTGTTGCTTGCATCCTATTTTGATGACGCTTTTCTTCTCACTCATGAGCGTAGTATGCCTATGGATTGGGTCATTGACATTGGTGCTTCTTTTCACGTTACGCCTCATAGGTCGTGGTTTCATGACTATGATGCTTCGAGCACAGGTACTGTCAGGATTGCCGATGGGCGTTCTATGCAGATTCATGGCATTGGGGATATTCATTTGGCTATGCCAAACTCTACTACGTTTGTCTTGCAGCGTGTGCGTCATGTGCCGGCTCTTGCAAAAAGCTTGATTAGTGTGGGTCAGTTGGATTCACTTGGTTTCAATGTATCTTTTGGTGATGGAGGTTGGAAGATCACTAAGGGCAGCCTTGTTTTGGTTAAAGGTGCTAAGAGGAATACGTTGTATTCCCTTTGTGTAGCTAGTGTGGCTGATCACATTGTGGGGATCACTGAGCAACCTCCTGCTTCTTTATGGCATCAGCGTTTGGGGCATATGTCACTAAAAGGTTTGAAGTTGCTGGCACTTGCGGATTACATTCCCATTTCAGATTTTGGTGGTTTTGAGTTTTGTGAGCACTGCCTTTATGGTCGACATGCTCGGTCTTCTCATAAGAAAAGTGTTCCACACAGATCTTTGGAAAAGCTAGCTTTGGTGCATAGTGATGTATGTGGGCCGATGCCCAATGCTTCTCTTGGAGGTGCTATGTACTTTGTTACGTTCATTGATGATGCTAGCAGGAAGGTATGGGCATACCCCATTCGTAAGAAGGATATGGTGTTTGATATATTTAAGCAATGGTTGGCTCTTGTTGAGAACCAATCAGGTTGTAAGTTGAAGTGCTTACGTACGGACAATGGGGGTGAATTTATGTCTCATGCTTTTACAACATTATGTGTTGAGAAGGGTATACGGCGCGAGCTTAGTGCTCCCTATACACCTCCTCAAAATGGTGTGGCAGAGCGCATGAATAGGACTATACAGGAAAAAGTCCGTAGTATGCTTTCTATGGCTGGTTTGTCAAATGGATTTTGGGCTGAAGCTGTTGCCACTTCTGTGCATTTGATAAATCGTTCACCTAGTGTTCCTTTGGGCTTCAAAGTGCCTGAAGAGGTATGGACAGGTTTGCCACCTTCGTATGATCACCTTCGTGTTTTTGGCTGTGAAGCTTATGTACATGTACCTAAGGCAAAACGCAGCAAATTGGATCCAAAGAGCAAGAGATGTATCTTCTTGGGTTATGGTAGCTCTGGTGAGATGGGTTATCGATTGTGGGATCCTATTGACAGGAAGATTGTGCGCAGCCATGATGTTGTTTTTCATGAGGACTCTATGTATAGAGCATCACCGCGAACTGTTGAGGTTTGGCGTGTGATATTTGAGGAGGATGGTAATCGATATGATGGTCCCATGGCTGCTCGTGGGCAGCCCATTGACCCTCAAGTGGGAGATCAGCCCTTGTTGGGAGATCATGTAGATGTGGGACAGCCAGATGCACCTCCTGCACAGTCTTTGAGGCGTTCAGAGCGGCGTGCAAGACAGCCTCAACGTTTTGTACCTTCTATGGATTATGTATTGTTGACTGATTGCGGGGAGCCATCATGTTATGATGAGGCCATGTCTAGTGTTGACAAGCTCAAGTGGGAGCAGGCTATGCAGTCAAAGATGGATTCATTGATCCAAAATGAAACGTGGGAGCTTACTCCTTTGCCAAAGGGTAAGAAGGCACTACCATGCAAGTGGGTTTACAAGATAAAATTGTGTTCAATGGATGCAAAGCCTAGGTACAAAGCAAGGCTTGTGGCTAAAGGATTCAAGCAACAGAAGGGCATTGATTTTGACGAGATCTTCTCCCCAGTGGTGAAGATGTCTACTTTGCGTATGTTGTTTGCCTTGGTAGCTACAGAAGACATGGAGTTGAAGCAAATGGATGTAAAGACAGCTTTCTTACATCCGGACTTGCATGAGGATTTGTACATGGAGCAACCAAGTGGGTTTGTTATTCATGGTTCAAAGAAGATGGTATGCCGGCTTCTTAAGACCTTGTATGGGCTGAAGCAATCATCTCGTGAATGGTATCGTAAGTTTGATGCATTCATGAGTTCATTGGGTTATGTACGCAGTTATGAGGACCCATGCCTCTATACTCGCAAGGCTGCAGATGGTAGTCTTATTGTTTTGGTTTTGTATGTGGATGACATGCTGATCGCAGGGAAGTGTATTTCTGATGTGGATGCCTTGAAACATAGGCTACATGAGACCTTTGCCATGAAGGATCTTGGGGATGCCAGTCATATTTTGGGTATGCGGATCACTCGTGATCGTTCTCGCAAGATGCTCTTTCTTAGTCAGAAAGAGTACATTGACAGGGTGCTTGAGCGTTTTCATATGGAAGGGGGGAAGGCCATTAGTACCCCGTTGCCTCCATATGTAAAACTCAGCCATGATGACTGCCCTCAGACAGATTTGGAGACTACAGAGATGTCTCAGATTCCCTATGCGTCAGCTGTTGGTTCCTTGATGTATGCCATGGTGGCTACGCGTCCAGATCTTGCCCATGCAGTTGGTGTGGTTAGCAGGTACATGTCTAACCCGGGCAAGCGTCATTGGGATGCAGTGAGAGGTATTCTCAGATACTTGAGAGGGACTTCAGAGTTGCCCCTATGTTATGGTGAGAAGGATATGTCTGTTTGCGGATATACAGATTCAGACTATGCAAGGTCAGTGGACTCGAGGAAGTCTACTAGCGGCTATGTGTTCACAGTTGCAGGTGGACCGGTTTCGTGGGCATCACGTTTACAGCCATGCGTTGCTTTGAGCACTACAGAGGCTGAATATATGGCTGCCACTGAGGCTGCCAAGGAGGCCGTATGGCTCTCACGACTAGTGGGAGATCTTGGTATGGCTGGTGATGCTCCGATTCTACATTGTGATAGCCAGAGTGCCATAGCGTTGGCACGGAATCCTGTCTTCCATGCAAAGACAAAGCACATTGAGGTGAGGTATCACTTCATACGAGAGGTGCTAGAGGACAAGCGCATAGAGCTTATCAAGGTACACACTGACGATAACCCTGCTGATCTACTCACGAAGTCGTTAGCCTCACAGCGGTTTGCACACTACAGATCGCTGATGGGTATGGCTTGACTTCTTTTGCTGTACTTTGGCCACTTTAAAGGCACACTGCCTTTAAGTGGGAGATTGTTGGGTAAAAGGCCCGTGTGCCCGGCTGCCCGTTGTTCAGCCGCCCATGTACAGCCATTCATTTACTCATTCATAATAACTATACTCATAACTACACATTGTAGTGTGAGTACCGCCCCGCCACACATTGTGTCTATCTCCTTCTTCGTGCTGGCTCTCTCTGTGTGTGTGCTCTCCGATCCCAACAATCATTAGAATGAAATTGGAAAGTTTTCAAAGAAGTAATTTGATGTTGTGCAAGGGAATGCTTTTTGGTGTGACACATGTCTTGCAAAAGATGTAAGAAAGGTAGCACCAAGAAGAAATGGTTCAACATGGAATGTAGTCAAGCCCAAAAACACTTGCTAAGGTTGGATGCAAGCAAAGACAAGGAAGGTTACTTGGAACATTCACACACACACAAAGCACTTGTTCAAAAAACGAGGAGAAGGTGGGAAGTAAAAAAAAACAACTTCTTTTAGCCCAAGAGAAAGAAAATGCATGTGGCAAGTTTTGGCAAAATCTAACAGGGAAGCATGTTGAGAGCTTTGGTGACTTGACTCTTGAGGATATGTATATGCATTGCAAGAACCTCTATGAGCAACCCAATGTTGATAATATGGAGTGCTGTAGATCCCTTCCATTTATGCCTCCCTTGTTTACCATTGAAGATGTATGTTGCACGCTTGAGAAACTTGCTACGCACAAGGCGGGGACCTTCAAGGTGTCAAGGCTGAAATGATTAAATGGATAAGGAAGAAAACGTGATATTGGATATGCAATATTTTTAACCTTGCAGTTCAACATGGCAAGCCTCATGATAGAAGTGAAAGTTGGATGAAACCTTTGCACAAAGGAGGAGATGTAAACAATGTAAACAACTATCACACTATAATGGTTGGTTCTTTGATGGAAAAGTTATTTGGATGTATAATGGAGATGAAGATAAGTGAATGGGCTGAAAAGAATGGCAAACGGGCACTAGGCCAAGCAGGTTTTTGAAAGCATCATAGCACTATTGATCACCTTGTCACTCTTTGAGTTCTTATGGAAGCGTCTCGATTGAAACAAAAAAAGTTGTATTGCTGCTTTGTGGATTTCAAGAAATCTTTTGATATGGTACCGCGAGGAAATCTTTGGAGACGTATGCAAAGCCTTCAAGTGCCGAGAGAATTTATGCATGCAATCTTTCTCATCTACCAAAAAGTGATATGTCGACTACGTAGGGGAGATGGAATTCCAGAATTTTTTGCAAGCACCATTGGTGTCAAACAAGGATGCCCACTTTCCCGAACCCTCTTTGGGCTACCCATTGATGAATTGGAATGCATGGTTCTTGATTTTATGCAACAAGAAGGCATAGAAAAGGTTAAGATTGGAAATGCGGTGATCATGCTTTTGCTTTATTCCGATGATGTAGTGCTCTTTGCACATACCTTAGAGTATGCACAAAAGCTTATGAGTGTCTTGGAACGCTTTTGTCTACATAGCGGGCTGATCGTGAATGGATCCAAAACCAAGGTTATGCTTGTAAAGACCCTCGATGATGAAAATCCATGCATTGTATACAACAATGAGCAACTTGAAGTGGTAGATAGCTTCAAGTACCTTGGACTTGAGGTTCCATCCAATCATAGATGGAAGGATTGCGCAATGCGTCGCTTGGAAGCCAGAAAGAGGGATTATTATGCATTTGAGAACATGTGCAATGCTGGAGAGATCAAGTGTTGAGCTCTCAAAAAGTACCTCTTTGAAACATTGGTGACACCGGTGCTTCTTTATGGAGAGGAGGTGTGGGGTGGTAGTATCTAGAAGTCTACTTGGAAAGAGTTTGAGAATGTCCGAAAGCGTTTTCTCACCAACTTTCTCCAAGTCAAGACAGAAACACCCTACATGCTCTTACTTCTTGAGTCCGGATTGCTTCCCACTGAGGTCTTGGGCATGCAAAGGGTTGTGGAGTATATGCTTAAGACACAACGTAGCTCTTTGTATCGACTTCCTAGAATAGCATATGAAGCAAGTCAAAAGGTCCAAAAGACATGCAAAAGCAAAATACTAAGTTTGGGGTGGATGCTTGACATCAAGAAATGGTTTGGAAGATGGGATGCATGTCAGTTGGTCAAGGATGCGTCCAGTGACTCCCAAGTTAATGAGGCCTTCTTACAATGCCAATGTATCATGGCTTGGGAGAAATCCAGAGGTTCTTGCTTCATCCATTACACCACACACATTGCCCCAAACTACAAATCTCTCTTCTTCTCCGAGCGCGATAACCGAACCCATCCCTACATCCTTGAGCCCATCCCATTGAGTGCGATCTGCACCATTGCCTCCATTCATCTTAGCTCCCATTCTCTACGCTGCGAGACAAAATGTTGGGGCACTGGCAAGGAGTCTCATTGACTTTGCACCTTATGCCCTCATCAAGTACGAGAGAGTGAGTACCACACACTACTTGAGTGCTCAACTTTTGACCACATTAGGTCCTCTTTTCCCCTTATATTCAGCCATGAGCTCTCCCTACATACCTTCCTCTCCAAACCACCATGTGGACTCTCTATTGCGACACTCATTTCAGCCATTTTTGAGCATCAAGAGTCATTTATGACCTCCACTCACACCATGTGACATGTTCATTTGGTCCCATAGGTCATATTTGACCTCCGAGGACAATAATAGAACTCTCTCTCTCTCTCTCTCTCTCTCCCCTCTCTGTCCCTCTTTCTATTTCTCTCCCTCTCTCTATTCTCTCTTTTTTCCTCTCTCTCTCTCTCTCTCTCTCTCTCTCTCTCTATATATATATATATATATATATATATATATATATATATATATATTCCCTCTCTACTCTCTCTCTCCCTCCCTATCTCTCTTTTTCCCTATCTCCCTCTCTTTGTCTCTTTCTCTCTCTCTCTTTTTCCCTATCTCCCTCTCTTTGTCTCTTTCTCTCTCTCTCTCTCTCTCTCTATCTATTTCTCTGTTTCTCTTCCTCTCTATCTATCCCTCATTCTCTCTATTTCTATCCCTCTCTATCTCTCCCTCTTTCTCTCTTTATCTATCTCTCCCTCTCTTGATCTATCTAACTCTCTCTCCGTCTATCTCTCTCTTTATCTCTATCTCTCCCTCTTTCTCTCTTGATCTATTTATAACCGGAAATGACATGCCATATGGGGTGGCCTCTCGACCACACATAGCCTGAACATCCCCAAGCATCACCTCAAGGTAGGAGTTATCCTATAACTAGAGAGGGGCACCACCTAGCATAAGTGCAATTAGGACGCAAACATAGATGACCTAGGGTAGCAAAAGTGAGATGCCCTCTAGGTAACCAACATGAAATGGTGATACAACAAACGTCCAGATGTAGAAAATGCCTCGTCAACAGTCAAGAGTGTGTGTACAAGAGAGGTATGTGACAAGGTCGGAATGGAGCATACTGACTGATTAGAGAGGCCGCATGTGATGGAGCACAAGCAGAGTGATATACAAGAGATGAAACATTCCACGAATGTGGGGAAAACAAAGCTAAGGAGAACAAAAAATGGACTCAAAGATCAAGACAGCATTGCACACTTTTATTGATGATGATGATACTTACAAATGGTGGTCTTGGCTGTTACAAACCTGGCTCTTGGCACTAGGGATGCATGATGGAATGTGAGCACCATATGGTGCATGGCAAAGTTTGGAGTTAGCAGGAGGTTAGCACGCTAGTGGGAGGTTAGTTGAGGGAGAAAATCAAGACGATGCAACCACCGACGACGTCAATCACCAGCATCGAGAGCGGCCCGGGGTAGCATGGTGTTGGTGCATTCAATCCTAGCGTGCTCATGTTGCCTTGCGGGGAATAGTGACTGCCTTATGTGCATGGAGTGGTTGTCGTGACTAGTAACTCGACCATGGTGTGGTAGAGAATGGGGGAAATGGTGATGTTGCCAATGCTAAAATACCCATGCTTGCAACAAAACATGATGCCATGAGCTCCCTAGCTTGGGAGTTGTATTATGTGCTTAGTGGTGCTTAAAATGTAGAGTGCATGGAGCTAGTGTGTTCTTCCTTCACTTGTGTCCCTTTGTGCTTAATGGAGGCCTCTTTATATAAACTTGAGGGGTGGTCCTTATCTAATGGTCCTTGCAAATACCCACTGGTCGCTGTAGGGAGTCTAGATGCCTCTCTAGTAAGAGAGATAGAGAGGGAGAGAAGGTAGAGATAGAGAGAGAGAGAGAGAGAGAGAGAGAGAGGAAAGAGTGGGATGGGGAGAGTTCTTTTACAATCCACTAGCCACTCGCTAGGTTATTAGGAAAGAGTGGAGTTCGGGGCATTTACAAGAGTTTTGTTGATGGTTCAGGTGGTCGGTGTGAGGTTTAACGCTACCAAAATTGGTATTTTGTTGCGTGAAGTCGCACTAAGCGGGGGTTAGCCCCTAGCACAAGAAATTTTGGTCAAATTCTCATATTGTGGCTTAGAGGGCTCCCCCATACACCCTCTAAAAGCGTTTGTAGAGAGCCCTCAAAAACAAAAATGTATGCCCCATAGCTTTCCCTAGTTTTATGGCACCCTCTTCCACAAACTTTGGGGGTAACCTGTAGTGACTGGTACAATTTAGGTAGGGGGTGTCTCAACCACCCGCTACATCCAAAAAAGCACCATTTGGATAGGCTATAAGAGGTAAAAGGGGTAGGGATGCTAGAAATAGAATAAAAGCAAAGGGCTATAGCAAGCTCACGTTTGGGGATATGGGGGGTATGGGAAGTTGGATGTCATTTTTAAGGGCCCTCCAAGAAATAATGGGTCCATGCTCCTTAAAGGACCTATGGGGGAACCCTCTTACCTCAACATCATGAGCTTCTGTGTGGGAGGCACTGCATACCTAGCTAGGTACGTTTGGGAACAGGGGACCGCCAGCTCGATGGGGGGCCCGGTGGTCCCCTGCCCCCAATCGTACCTAGCTAGGTATGCGGTGCCTCTCGAGCAGAAGCTCATGATGTTATGCATTGTATGAAAAACATTGAAAAAAACTTTGTTTTTCTACATGAGAAAATCTCTAAATCTTCTTGTGCTTGTTGTGCACGCCACAATTGAAGCCCCGTCCTCTCTTAGTAACTCTGCCAAAAGAGAAGGAGTTACACAAACCCCCGCCATAGTTTGGAGTTTCATTCACAAGAAGACTTGGCAAGAAGACAAGGGAGATGTCGTCACCTCTACCCTGTCCTACTGTGTGCGAAACACTTCTAACAACCTACTCCCCACTCCCCCTACACGCACGGGTGGGTGTGACTCGCCTCTTGGACACAATTGGAGCCAGCAATACTGATAGTGATAGCAGTATAATCGTGTACTTGGACACAAGTGTGGCTAGGCAACCATGCTTAAATAGTATAGATTATTTTATCAAGGAGCCGAAACTAAGTTAGGTTTCATTGATTAAGCAAAGCAAAGATGGTTCTGGGTTTGTAATGTTCGATCAAACAGCATATGGGTTTATTAAACAAAGGGTTTGAAAGGTTGCATATTGGACGTGGCATGGCCCCCTCTCTCTCTCTCTGGGTTGTCTTCTTTAATACTAGGCATTGTGTGCGGATTCTCCCTGGTTGGTTATAAGAGGCCGGTAGGTAAATGGCGAGGCTGGAGTATTGCCGAAGATTCCTCTGCACGTCGGAATCCATTAACCTGACAAGCAAGCGTTAAGCCGGCAGGGGAGGTGAACTTCGGAAATATAAATGCAGGAATACCTACATGATTGAGCAGCGCAGTGGAGAGAGAGAGAGAGAGAGCTCTAGTCTGGCAATGGCTTCCTCTGTTAGCAAGCTGGGCAACGGGCACTTGGCAGCGATGGCAGCTCTGTGCATGGCGCTGCTCTGGATGCAGCGCTGCATTTCAGTGGAGATAACTTCTTCTTCTTCATCGAGCAAGAGCTCCAACACGCACGGCTCCACCAAAACTAACATCAAAGGGAAAGAGAAAGAGATAGAAAAGAAGGAAAAAATGAAGGTGGCACCAGCGCCGCCCACGCCCACGCCAATGTCCGAAGCTGAAGCAGCAGCAGAAGCAGAAGCAGAAGCAGAAGAAGCAGCAGCAGCAGCAGCAGCAGAAGCAGCAGCAGCAGCAGAAGCAGAAGAAGCAGAAGCAGCAGCAGCAGCAGCAGAAGCAGAAGCAGCAGCAGAAGCAGAAGCAGAAGCAGCAGCAGAAGAAGCAGAAGCAGAAGCAGAAGAAGCAGGAGCAACAGCAGCAGAAGCAGCAGCAGCAGCAGCAGTAGCCGCAGCCGCCACAGTGGCAAATGGCGCCGGTGCTGCGGCCGCTGAAAGCGAGCCTCAACCCATAACACGACCCGTACCATAAAACAATAAACTCTGCTAGCTGAATAAAACAAGCCTGCTTCACCTACTACATCCTAATTCCACAAATAACTAGAGTGCTTCGTTGAGAAGGGGGGGGAGAGAGAGAGAGAGAGAGATCTTATGCTTTGTTAAGTGTAAAGATGGTAAAAACAAAACGCTCTTTATGATATAGTCAAAAGTAAAGGATTGGAAGCCTGGATCACTTCCTCTGCTTAAGAGCATCCCTATCATTTAGTGGATCCAAGTCCATGGCCTTTCTTAGGGTCACTTGGAGCCCTGGCAAGCACTATTGGTGCTGTTATGTGTATGCATTCATTTATAGGAGATAGAGCACTTTTTGCCTTGGGTTAGGATTAATCTTATATACTATGTTCGTATGGTGGCGTGATGTTACATGTGAATCTACTTACGAAGGACATTACACTAAAGTGGTATAATTAGGGCTTCGTTACGGTTTTCTTTTGTTTATCGTCTCGGAGGTTATGTTTTCTTTAGCCTTTTTTCATTCCTCTTCAGCACTTGCAATAGAGATTGGAGCTATTTGGCCCCCTAAAGGAATTGAAGTTTTAAATCCTTAGGGAATCCTTGAAAAAGAAAATGGATGAGAGAGAGAGAGAGAGAGAGAGACCTTTCACGCATGCAAGCTTGACATGCAATGGTTCTTGTGGAGAGTTCTTGCAGATTCCACCCAATGCTGCTTCATATGGTGATCTCGTCATGAATTCTCTCAACCATGTTGATTTCTTGCGTAAGGCAACAAGGTTAGAAGGTGCACATATAGGCGATTTGAATTTGAAGACAGCTCTTCCCTTCCCATCCATGAGTGACATTGTCCAAGAGATGACATTTCAAATTTACATATCCATGAGCGCATCACCCAGCACGATATGGCTTTTCAAAAGCCCCTGCCTTAGAATCTCATCATGAATCAGCCTCGTAGCTTTGACTGTGGCACAAGCTACAATGCGTAAACGTATGTCACTACATTTGGCGAAACACAGTCACATTGTATCTGCTCAAAGACAATCTAGAGCAAATCGACCTTATCTTTCAGAGGTTTACCTCGCAAAAAACCACAAAGAGGGTTAGAGTTTTATCAAGCTCGATATTTGTAATCATACAAGATGTTACTGTTATTAATTGTTTGTTGTCCCATTTTTATGATTCGAAAAAAAGAAAACATGCAAGTCTCCTTGCATGGGAGAGTTTGCACAGTCCTCTCCAATTTTTATAATACGAGGGAACGTGCCATTCCCACGGCAGCGCGCCATTTTCAGTGAATTCATTAACTGCGTTCTCAATGTCAAGAATCAAGAAATGGTAATGGTTACTCACAGTACGATAGATTGACTATCCTCGAGGCACGCAGGTTGCATTTAAGCTTCTGTATAACACCACTGCTCGAACAAACATGATAGTGGAGGCGGAGTGGACATTGCAAAGTCTAAAGTTGCATTACCAAGCTTTGGTATGGAAGCGCCAAGAGGGCTCTTTTTTACAGTGGTAGAGGACCATTTTGAGTGCGTAGGTGCATATTGGTTTTGAGCACAGTAGGTGCATACTAGAGGCGGGGTCGGCTTTCCCTTCGTATTTGGTTAAAACACCCCACAGCTTTTTGCATCCGTTGAAAACAATTGAGAGGGTTTCTATCTTGCTCCTGTCATGCGTATCCCGCAGTCAATGGACTCCAAGAGAGGCATTCAAGACTGGAAGCTCCTCAAGCACATTTTGTGCTTTTTGAAGTGCACCACATTTAGCATACATATCGACCAAGGCATTGCCAAGCAAGACAATTTTTTGCAACAACCCTTGACTAACAATATCAGAGTGAATTTTGAAGCCCATATTGGCATCTTGGGTATAGCCACATACCTTCAAGATGCATGCGTATGTGATTACAGCTGGAGAGAGGCCGTCGCTTTAAATCCGCTGAAAACAGCCGAGAGCTTTCTGACTCTGCTCTTGTTGTGTGTGAGGCCCTCACTTCGCATCTGCTGAAAACAGCCTACAACTTTCGAGCCCAGCTCTCATTGTGCACTTCCCACAATCAATGCTGGCATTCCAAACACGAAGCTCCTGAAGCAATGTTTTTGCTTCCTCGCACACAACATTAGGCATACATATCGACCAAGACAGTGTCAAGCACGGCATATTTTTTGACAATGTAATTTTTGTGCCCATATCCGCATCTTGCGTAGAGCGACATGCCTTCAAGATGCCTGTGTAGTTAATTGGACTTCGAGATTTTTGGCCCTGCTCTTGTTGCGCAATCCCGCAATTAGTGCATTCCTTGGAAGATGTGACATTCCGGACAGGAAGCTCCTCCTGCACTTTTTGTGCTTTCTCAAGCACACCACATTTGGCATACATATCAACCAAGACAGTGCCAAGCACGACATCTATTTTCAACAGCCTCTGACTCTAACAATATATTCCCACAATCAGTGCCTTACAAGAGGCGACATTCCGGACAGCACTATCAGCATCTTGAGTAGAGCCACATGCCTTCAAGAGGCATGTGTAGGTGATTGCACCCGGAGAGAGGCCCTCGCTATGCATCTGCTAAAAATAGCCTAGAGCTTTTTAGCATTGCTCTCGTGAGCACATCCTGCAAACAATGCATTCCAAGAGGCGATGTTCTGGATAGGAAGCTCCTCAAGCACTTTTTGTGCTTTCTCAAGTGCACCACATTTGACATACATATCAACCAAGACAGTGCCAAGCACGACTTCTATTTTCAACAGCCTCTGATTAGCAATATAATTGTGAATTTCTGTGCCCTGCCAACGCCTTGCGTAGATCCACATGCCTTCAACATCCTGCATAGGTGATTGCATCTGGAGAGAGACCCTCGCTTTGCATCTGGTGAGTGGCGCACATCGACCAAGACAAAGCTAAGCACGGCTTCTTTTTTCAATAGCCTCTGAATAACAATATAATTGTGAATTTCTGTGCCCATTTTCAGCAGCTTCCGTAGAACCACATGCCACATGCATTCAAGATGCAAGCATAGGTGATTGCACACCTGGAGAGAGACGCTCACTTCGTATCCACTGAAAACAACCGAGAGCGTTTTATGTTAAGCATATCCCGCAATCAGTGCGTTCTAAGAGTTGACATTCAGGTCAAAAGGCTCCTCAAGCACTCTTTGGTGCTTTCCCAAGAACAACACATTTTGCATACGTGATCTTTGCTCCTACGTAGTGCTACATGCTTTCAAGATGCAAGCATCGGTGATTACATCAGGAGAAATGTCCTCGCTTTGCATCTTGAAAATAACGACCCAGCCAGAGGTCCCTGGTCTTGTCACTATTGGGCATATCCCGCAATCAAATGCACTTGAAGAGACGACATTCTAGACATCAAGGCAGTGTCACATGCCTTCAAGACGAAAGCATAGGTGATTGCATCTGGAGAGGTGCCCTCACTTTGCATCTGCAGAAACAGCCCAGGGCTCCATGGAGTCCCACATTTGGCATACATGTTGACCAAGGGCACCACGTCATACATATGAGCACCAAAACATACATATGAGCCAAAGAATTGGCAAGCACAACATGTTTTTGAGAGCCGCTAAGCAACAATCCATGCAATGAGCACACTGATAAAGACAGTTGTTGTGGGGAGTTGCCTTCGTGTTTCATCCGAGCAAAAACAGTTCTGAGCTTCCTCGGCCAACCCCTTGCTGGGCATATCCTCTTGTAAGAGCACTCCAAGAGACCTGATTAGCGAGAAACCTCAATTTGCATCCAACTAAAACAACTGGAGAGACGCCCTCGCTTCGCCTCTGCTAAAAGCAGATTAGAGCTTTCTGACCCTGCCCCTTTGTGAAAATCTTGCAATTAGTGCATTCAAGAATCCACACTCCGGACAAGAAGCTCCTCGAGCCCTTGCATAGAGCCACATACCTTTAAGATGTAAGCATAGCCTTCAAGGCAAAAGTATAGGCGATTGAATTTGGAGAGATACAATTGCTTTGCATCAGTTGATAATGGCTTAGAAATTTTTTTCCTTCTCTTGATGTGCACATCTCGCAATCAGTGTATTCCAAGAGGCAACATTTCAGACAGGAAGCTCCTTAAGCACGACATCTTTTGTCCACATCAGCATCTTTCTGAATTTTTGTGCCCATATCAGCATCTTTCTGAACTTTGGCATGAACCTCAAGAACCTTTCATGCGCTGCAAGGCACTACATTTTTCACTAATAGCACCACTATGACTGTTGGCCAGCTGTGATCAACATATCTTGCAACCAACTCGCTCTAGGAGACAACATCCTTGCCACATCCAAGTTAGACATATCCTACAATCAACATGTCTCGACAGACGACATTTCAGAAAAAAAGCCCATCAAGAGAGTCTTTCGTGCTTTCATAAGGGCACCACATTTGGTGTACATATCAACCAGCATATTTCCACACACAACATGTTTCTCCAAGGGCCCCCTCACAATGCCCGACTGCATAGGTGATTGCCATTGAAGAAAGGCCTTTCCTTTGCATGTGGCGAAAACATCTCAATGCTTCCTTGACACAACCATGTTGTGCATATCTAGTGAGCATCTTAGCCGTGAAGAAAGGACTTTCCCTTCACATCTAGTGAAAACATCTTAATGCTTCCTTGCCAGAGCCATGCTGGGCATATCCTGCAGAGCAAATACATTCCAAGAGATGACCATTTGGACAAAAAGCTCATGAAGAACTTTATGTGCTTTTATAAAGATCGCACATTTGACATACATATCGACCAAAGCATTGCCAACCACATGTTTGTCCAGCAGCCCCTTAGTAGGAATCTCATTGTGAATTCTCTTTCCCATGTGAACATCTAACAGAAGGCAAGAGGCCTTTAAGGTGCAGGCATATGAGATTTGCATTTAGTGAGAGGTCTTCCCTACCAAGAACGACATCTTTTTGAACAGCCCTTGACTAGCACTCTCATCATGAAATCTCACCCATGTCAACATCTTGGGAAGCGTGATGCTTTCAAAGTGCTTGCATGCATAGAGATGTCTTTGCTTCGCATCTGATCCTTGCAATAATCAGCCCTGCTGCGTTACATCTCCCCCAACAGCAATGGCAACGTGACCCTCAATGAGAGGGATCACTATTACCACCCAATGCGGGCACCAAATCTTGAAACAAATGAAAGAACAACACATTTCGCATACATGATCTTTGCTCCTACATAGTGCCACATGCTTTCAAGATGCAAGCATCGGTGATTACATCAGGAGAAATGTCCTCGCTTTGCGTCTTGAAATATAGAGACCCAGTCAGAGGTCCTTGGTGTTGTCACTATTGGGCATATCCCGCAATCAAATGCACTTGAAGAGACGACATTCTAGACATCAAGGCAGTGTCACATACCTTCAAGACGAAAGCATAGGTGATTGCATCTGGAGAGGTGCCCTCACTTTGCATCTGTAGAAACAGTCCAGGGCTCCATGGAGTCGCACATTTGGCATACATGTTGGCCAAGGGCACCACATCATACATATGAGCATCCAAACATACATATGAGCCAAAGAATTGGCAAGCAAAACATGTTCTTGAGAGCGGCTAAGCAACAATCCATGCAATGAGCACACTGAGAATGACAGTTGTTGTGGGGAGCTGCCCTCGTGTTTCATCCCAACAAAAACAGTTATGAGCTTTCTCTGCTAACCCTTGCTGGGCATATCCTCTTATAAGAGCACTCCAAGAGACCTCATTTAGCAAGAAACCTCACTTCGCATCCAACTAAAACAACTCGAGAGACGCCCTCGCTTCGCTTATGCTAAAAGCAGATAAGAGCTTTCTGGCCCTGCCCCTTTGTGAAAATCTTGCAATTAGTGCATTCAAGAATCCACACTCCGGACAAGAAGCTCCTCGAGCACTTGCATAGAGCCACATACCTTCAAGATGTAAGCATAGCCTTCAAGACAAAAGTATAGGCAACTAAATTTGGAGAGATACACTTGCTTTGCATTAGTTGATAATAGCTTAGAAATTTTTTTCCCTTCTCTTGTTGTGCACATCTCGCAATCAATGTATTCCAAGAGGCAACATTTTGGATAGGAAGATCCTTAAGCACTTTTTGTGTTCTCAACTGCACCACATTTGGCATTCATATCGACCAGGACAATACCAAGCATGACATCTTTTTTCAACATGAGCATCTTTCTGAATTTTTGTGCCCATATCAGCGTCTTTCTAAATTTTGGCATGAACCTCAAGAACCTTTCATGCGCTGCAAGGCACTACATTTTTCACTAATAGCACCACTATGACTGTTGGCCAGCCGTGATCAATATATCCTGCAACCAACTTGCTCTAGGAGACAACATCCTTGCCACATCCAAGTTAGACATATCCTACAATCAACATGTCTCCAGAGACAACATTTCAGAGAAAAAGCCCATCAAGAAAGTCTTTCGTGCTTTCATAAGGGCACCACATTTGGTGTACATATCAACCAGCATATTTCCACACACAACATGTTTCGCCAATGGCCCCCTCACAATGCCCGACTACACAGGTGATTGCATTTGAAGAAAGGCCTTTCCTTTGCATTTGGCGAAAACATCTCAATGCTTCCTTGCCACAACCATGTTGTGCATATCTAGTGAGCATCTTAGCCGTGAAGAAAGGACTTTCCTTCACATCTAGTGAAAACATCTTAACACTTCCTTGCCAGAGCCATGCTGGGCATATCCTGCAGCAAATACATTCCAAGAGATGACCATTTGGACAGAAAGCTCATGAAGAACTTTATGTGCTTTTATAAGGATCCCACATTTGACATACATATCAACCAAAGCATTGCCAAGCACATGTTTGTCCAGCAGCCCCTAAGTAGGAATCTTATTGTGAATTCTCTTTCCCATGTGAACATCTTACAGAAGGCAACAGGCCTTTAAGGTGCAGGCATATGAGATTTGCATTTAGAGAGAGGTCTTCCCTACCAAGAACGACATCTTTTTGAACAGTCCTTGACTAGTACTCTCATCATGAAATCTCACCCATGTCAACATCTTGGGGAAGCGTGATGCTTTCAAAGTGCTTGCCTGTATAGAGAGGTCTTTGCTTCGCATCTGATCCTTGCAATAATCAACCCTGCTGCGTTACATCTCCAATCTCATCGAGAATTCTCTCACTTATGTTGGCACCTCGGCCTTCTGCAAAGGTCTTCCCTTCAATATGTGTGCTTGGATCAATAGACCTTTCCTTTGCATCTGGTAAAAGCAGCCCAGAGCTTCCTTTCCATGGCCCATATTCTGCAACGAACGTGCTCCAAGAGATGACATCACGGAGAGGATGCTTGGATCAATAGAGCGCGTGTAGCGACGGACGACATGCTGGAATTTCGACTGCCTCTTGCAATTAATAAAGCTAGCGCTAAAAAGCAAATATGGATGCAGCCGTTACAAAATTCCAGCAACGTGGACGAAGGTGTTTACAGATCTTCAAAAGAAGCTCATACGCTAACGAAGTAATGAAGTATTGCTCGAACCCTAGCCCCAATAATAGTTCGTACTAAAATGGTCGGGACTTTGAAACTCGACTTCTTCGACGCATAATTGAGCCACCACCATCGACAACGCAGAGTTAGTGTTGTAGTACTAACTCTGTGGTTGCCAATCCACCAGAGGAATATGACCAACTCTGTGGTAGCCAATCCACCAGAGGAATATGCTTGATAGACGGAAAGGCAAAAATCACAAAAGTGACTCTCGTCTTGTTTGGTTTAAGGTGTTAGAGCCAAATCAAACCAACCTCCAAAATATCCACCCCATATTTGAATTTTCACTAATTTTCTCCCTCAAGCATTGAGAGTGTTCTTGTATATGTACTCCCTCACAAGAAGATTTAAAATTTTTCTCATGTAGGAAAACAGAGTCTTTTTCAGTGTTTTTTCCGTCACAAGGAGCTTTGGATGTGTTTCTAGATAGCAAGTTAGAGTACATGCTCAATAATTCCTAGTTACGAGTAGGAGTTTTCACATTTAATCTAGCAAGTAAGCTAGCAATTTTCTAATTCATCTAGCAAATCACAAACTCCTATTTAGTAACTTGCTCTTGGACGTGTTGATCTAGTAAGTTCATACAGTAAGTCATAAACTCCTATATAGAAACCTGTTCTTGGACGTCCTTATCTAGTAAGTTATGAACTCCTATATAGTAGCTAGCTCTTTGGCATCCTCATCTGGTAGTTTATAAACTCCTATATAGAAAAGGGTGTGTCATTTATCACTTACTATGGATCAAGTTACTATAGTAAGTTTGTCTGCCCCTAATTTCATTTTAGTGAAAATTCATTAAGCATAGTTAAACAACTAATTATTGAGAAATATCATGGTTCTCGCTCGATATCAATAAGTTTCTTAAGTGATATATTTGTTACTAATGCAAATAAGAAAACAAAATAAAGTCTCATAGTTGTAGACGAAGCTATAAAAGGGAAGGGATCAAAACATTTTACATTTCACACACTCTATCATTGATTTGCAAGTACCACAACTGCACACATTGTCCTTAGAGAGGAAAAGATATTACAGAATGATGGAGATTATTGTAAATTTTTTTAACAATTTATGTTATATTCATCCAAATAATATTAATGATACAATTCTAAACACAAACTAGATCACAATCTATACGAAAAAAACATCCAATTCAAATGTAAGTTAGATACCCTACAAGTACAGTCCAAGTTGTGTTGATTATTCAAAAGTCTCATTAACTTCTCAAAATAGTTCATAAGCTTGGGCCACTAGCATCAATTTATAACGTCATTAAATCAAAATACTTACATCTTCCAGATTATGCTAGAATACAAGGGCAAAATATCAATGTGGAGGTATACTTACATCTTCCAGATTATGCTAGAATACAAGGGCAAAATATCAATGTGGAGGTATATTTAAAACCTAAATTTCTTCAAAGTTTTCAACACGCTTAGTTGATAACACCAATTTAGGAATTTTGGGACTTATTCAAGTCCCATTTTTAAAAATGAGACTTGAGCTTTGAGCTTTTATTGGTTACTTTGAATACTCATACCCTTTGAATAACACCAAATTGTTATTAGAACACGGATTTAGGTTTCATTTTCAAAAGGGTCCCTGCAAGGTTACTCTTATTTGACACTTTAAACTATCTAAACACACAAAAAAATCACCATTAATCATAAAGAAAACATCAAGATAATTTGCACCTTTACAAGTACACATCTTAAAGAATTCATGCAAAAAAAACAGTGGATTATTTTAATGCTATGACTCTAGAAGATCTTATCAAGTGCTGATTTTTTCTATTACAAAAACATGAACTGTCGTGTTTTCTATTCAAATGTCATTGCTAGTTATTTGAACCCTTTGTTAGGGATTCACATAAGCATTTTATTCATTTACTAAATGCAAGATACCAGACATCCTTACTGATATTTGGAGTTACACTTTGCAAGCTTTCTCCCTTCTTTTATCACAAGAAGTACATAGGCTTCAACACATTAGTATCGTAAGCATAACAAGCTCTGTTCTATATCAAACTGAGGGTGAAAGAGAGAGTACATAAACGATCACAAGGACGCTGATGATGAATTTAACTAAATATTTTCTACAATGAGAAAGAAGTTTCTCCATATGGGTCTGATTTGTTTCATCTTGCTAGCTTGTGATGATACTTTCTATTGACCAAATAGACACTTCGATAGCATGTGGTCAACTTCACCTTTTTATTGGGTCTATCAACCTTAGTGTTGTGTTTGTGTCTCCTTAATAAGCTGTTTGTGATGTTATTGTGGCTCATGAGGTTTCTCTTGTATTTCATTGAAAAATCCATTCAGTTTTCGACATGCTATTCCACACATCCACATTATATTTTAGAGGTTCTTGCCATCAATGTGATGCACAAGTAGATCTACCTCAAGTCTCCTTTGTACATGCAAACTTCAAGCTACTCATCTAGACCTCGTCTACAAATGTGGGGACTAAACCATTAGTTCATTTTTGTGTCACGCTCAAATTAAGATCTAGAGCATTATTCAAAAGATTCATTACTTCGTTAGCGTACGAGGTAAAATCACAGCACTGCGCTCTCATTAAACCACGTGGCTACTCTTAAAAATGTGGGGACTAAACCATTAGTTCATTTTTGTGTCATGCTCAAATTAAGATCTAAGCATTATTCAAAAGCTTCATTACTTTGTTAGCTCAGAGCTTTGTCTGCAGGTTTGTCTCTGGCCACTGTTTGAGAGAGAGAGAGAGAGAGAGAGAGAGAGAGAGAGAGAGAGAGAGAGAGAGAGAGAAGGCTATGAAGCTAGTAGCATCTTTTGACGCTCCTCCTTTCAACCAAAGCCATCATCGCAGCACGTTATAATTTCCACACACACACACTCACAGGAGTAATTGCTACAAGAGGCTGCGACTTTTTTTTAGCTAGTACTGCAGGAAGTAACAAGCATTGCTGGATGTGAGTCTACAGATTACCCTTCTCTTTCTATGCTTTTCTTTTGTGCTCCAAAATAGTGCGCATTTACCCTACGCTTAAGCAACTTATTAGGAGATTAATTAGCTGCTATGGCCTGGAAGTCAAAATCCAGATGCAAAGTGAGGGCCTCTCTCCAACTGCAATCACCTACGCACAGGCATCTGGAAGGCATGTGGCTCTGTCGCGCTTTTCTAATCGTTGCAGTCAAAATTTAGATGCGAGGTGAGGGCCTCTCTCATGTTGCAATCACCTATGCATGCATAGATGCAATCACCTACACAAGCATCACATGTTGCAATATTTTTTAATCACACATCGATCACAGGCATTGATGACTTTCAAATCTATCATGCTCACTATCAGGTGTTCTGTTCACAATGTCAGCAGATGTGAAGCGAGGGCCTCTGTTTCGATGGAATCACCTATGCATGCATCTTGAAGGCATGTGGCTCTTTGCAAGGAAAAAGATGTCGTTCTTGGCACTATCTTGGTCGATATGTATGCTTAATGTGGTGCACTTGAGAAAGCACAAAAAGTGCTTGGGGAGCTTCTTGTCCGGAATGTCACCTCTTGGAATGCATTAATTGCTGGATGTGCCCAACTAGCTATTGTACTGGAACCTTATACCTGTTCACATGAAAGCAAAGAGCCATGAAGAAAAGACTACCTCATCGACATGGTGAGAGCATTCTTCAGTATCATAGAGTCTCTAGGCCAAGCTCCTCCCTATTCATTCTAGCAGTAGAAGGTCGACAATGTCACTGTTTGCCTCACCGACATATTGGAATCGAATTTCTTTTGCAATGAAGCCTCTGTCTTCCCCATGTAGCAATCATAGCAGCTTTGTGTGCAACAAGACCCAGTGGCTAGCTGAAAAATATGTCCAACTTCAACTACCTTACTCAGCTTGTTTCTGCAAGTGCAACTAGTTATGACCAGCATTATGCCGCTCCAAGTATAGCACATGCGTATTCAACAATCCCGTGCCCTCGGCCATCCTTCAATGTTCATGGAAATGATATACAACAGGTCCCATGCCTAATTCTCAAGATTCACACCATTTCTATTCCGCCTAGTATACCCGCGTAGCAGCAAGCCGGACAGACACAGAAAGGAGTATCGAAGATCTTTCAAACCTTGGTAATATTTCGCAGATCATCAAGTTGGAGAGTACTTCAGATGCTTGCCGACATGATGAGCACTCCCAAAGCTCAGATATTTCGCTCAGATATCTCATCAATCTCCTCCATGGTCAATAGTCTGATCGGGCGTCGTGCATGTCGAGCCATAATGATCTTGATTCTTTGATGCAGCCTCCTTTGATGCTGTGTAGTCCTCCGCAGTCGTGGGCATTTGGATCTTCCTAGCTCGGTCTCTTGGTTGATCAACGTGCCTCTGCTGTGAGGAGAATGTGGGATCTACTGTGGTAGTAGATGCTCCAATGGTTTAGTGCCCGCTCTAAAGAAGTCTGTGATCCACCTTTGAGACTCGCTAGCTTCTCCTCTTGTCAGGCTCTTTCTGTGTGTGCGCAGCTCGAGCAAAAAAAATTCCCAGGCATCGATTATTATCTCTGGTCCTCATTCCCCATGACTCTAGAGAGTGGTCCAAAGCCCTCTCTAAACAGGCAATGAAAGCGGCCTCGTATCTCATAGTTAACGGGACGTGTCCTCGCCCCTATTGGTACTCCGTTGTATCGAAGCTAGTGTCTTGTCACAACGCCGTCCTTCGCAAGCTGGAGAAGACGTGCTATATAGAAAACCATCTTCGTGTCCATCTCCTGTGTGGGCTGTATCCAAGATCACAATTGTGTACCATAGTTGCCCTACTCTGACAAGCCCCACAGTGTAAGATCACAGCTCGAAGAGGTGAATGCACCCATTTGTAGGAGAAGGACCTCGTTCACACCTGAATTGAGTGGTAGTTTACAACTTGAATAGAGGGAGATCACTGACTCCTTTAGAGCACTTCAGAGCCCACTTATACCAGAGGTATATTAGTTGATTGAGCCATTGAGCTCAGAGAGCTCGACGCCTATGTCTACGAGGGAGACCACAACATCAATGGAGGCTCCATTAAA
This sequence comes from Adiantum capillus-veneris, assembly GCF_014529385.1. Taxonomy (NCBI): domain Eukaryota; kingdom Viridiplantae; phylum Streptophyta; class Polypodiopsida; order Polypodiales; family Pteridaceae; genus Adiantum; species Adiantum capillus-veneris. The sequence goes on along the minus strand of NC_140949.1, from coordinate 107,161,110 downwards.
GGATCATGACAATTCTAGCACGACATATATGGGAGACGCTCAGTACGACTATTTGCATCGACGGACATTGACCCAATGACGGTGTCCTCAGGCATTGATGATGATGATGATTTGAGTCTTTCACTTTAGGTCATTTTTTTTTATACCAAGGCATTGGATTAGATCCATCAATATTAAAAAAATGACCTTTTGAAGAGGTCGAACAGCGTGGCTATATTAACATTTTATTTCATTTCATTCTCTCTCTCTCTCTCTCTCTCTCTCTCTCTCTCTCTCTCTCTCTCTCTCTCTCTCTCTCTCTCTCTCTCTCTCTCTCTCTCTCTCTCTCTCTCTCTCTCTCTCTCTCTCTCTCTCTCTCTCTCTCTCTCTCTCTCTCTCTCTCTCTCTCTCTCTCTCTACCCTATCGCTATCGCCAGCACATCTTTCATGCGAGAAACCTCACCGCTTTGTTAATTGCAGCTTGCGAAGCTGCATCCATGGCGCTCTGCATTTAGCAGTCGAGCTGCACCGCCCCAATCAGCTAGCCGTGCGAGCTGCTCAAGCTCCCTCCTCATTCGCTGCCCTCCCAGTCGACCACGAGTTGCAGCAGGGCGGCCTCTACTTGCTTAATCTTCCCATGCACAAGCTCCACAAGGCGCGCGCATGGCCTCTCTCTCCACAACAAATCCCCAGTAGAACCGATCCGGCCCCTCGGTATCACGCCCCCCCCTCTCCAACAAATTCCCAGCAGAAGCAATGTTCAAGCCCACGATCCTCAAGTCCACGTCGTCCCCCCTCTGCAACAAATTTCCAACAGTAAGTTTTTTGATGCATAATCACTCTCACTCAGTCAGAGAGGGAGAGAGAGAGAGAGAGAGAGAGAGAGAGAGAGAGAGAGAGAGAGAGAGAGAGAGAGAGAGAGAGAGAGAGAGAGAGAGAGAGAGAGAGAGAGAGAGAGAGAGAGAGAGTATTTTCTATAGAATCTGCTGTTTTCAAGTCATTTTTTTCCTTGCATTCACTGCATGTCAAAAGGTTCTAGATTACTCTGAGCAAATGCTACATCAGATCAGTACCCTTCTAATTGTAAAGCTTGTGTGCTTGTAGCAAAGCTACAATATGACACAATTGGCCAGAACATAAATCCAAAAACATTAGCTTATCCATCCTAATAGAAAGCACGTGTTCTCCATGTGTCATAGACTCTGGCTCAGACATGTTTAGACCACCATCCACAAATAAAATGGTCCACACTATGGAATTGTGCGCACCTTGAAAAATAATTTTGTGTCAAACTATGGAGTGCAAGATGGAAATATGACAGCAAGAGGAGGTAAACAAAAAGAGAAAAACGCAAAAGAAGAGAAGTGGCTACTAAAATAGGACGGACTCATGAGAGAGACACTATGTGAAGGCAGACATATTTGTTCAGCTTTATGCAAGCTGCTCAACTTGTTGCTGCCCCACCCTGGCCAGCTAGCATTGTCTAACTGACGCAGCCTTGATCGCCCCTTCCCTGCCTTCCCTTTGTTGCTCGTAGCACGTGCCGTCTGCTGTGTTGGTTGTCTCAGTGCTTCCTTGTAAGCCTTCACATCACCCTCGCTTGTGTCAAGTAAACAATGACACCCTGTTGGCCCCAAAGGTTGAAACCCCTTGTGGTATTTCTTTACTCTTACTGCACTTGAGAAATCCTGTAAACAATGACACCCTGTTGGCCCCAAAGGTTGTCACCCCTTGCTGCTCTTAGAAGCCCACGTGTACTCTCCACACCATCTTCGAGGGCCTCCATTTCGCAGCTCCTCCTCCTGCCTTTGCTAAGATCGCGTGCTGCTTCTAGCTTAATCAAACCGCTAGCTAGCGCTGTAGTGCAACCCGACTTGCATGCCCAGTACCTACTGTATTAATAAGCTGCCTTTGAATATTCACTTGCTAGCTATTTAGTTGTATTCAATTGCAATATATTATCTCGCCTCTACAAGGTTATTCCCGCGACGTCAAATCAAAGAAGGCCGTACTCGTCAACTGGTCCGTGCAAAGCTGCAAAGAGATAGCGGTTCGCTTCCCTGAAACATCAGCTATGAGCGCCCTCTGCAGCATGAACGTTTCCTCGTGCGAGCCCTCGAACATGCGTGTCCTCATTTAGTTGTGTGGCGCAATTGGTGGCAGACCGACTTGGAAGCTAAGCATTGTCTCTGGATTAGTGTATCCACTTGTGAAGCCTACTTACATGGCTTTTAAAAAATCAAAGTCCTTTTTTTGTAGAAAAACGTGTCAAACTAGCTCTTCTACTATGTGTGAAGACTTGCTAGCCTGGCTTTTATTAGAAGGCATGATGATTGTAAGACTTGAAAAGATTGGCTTTCTTTCTTTAAAGGATGTAGAAGTAGCAAATGATAAAGACTAATAGTTGTATGATGGATTTTGTAAGAATTTTTGAGAGACATCTATATGAAAGCGATCATTTTTAGTTTTCTATTTAACCTTTATCTCTTTTAGTCAAAAAGTATGTGCTAAGTATTTTGTATATGTTGTGTTAAATTGATTATTTATGTGAATTATAATACAACTACATAGATAGCATTTTGTGGCTACAACCAGGTAGATGAAAGAAGAATTTATTACTACATGGTTAGTTAACACTAGAATGGTGACAGGACACTTTTATGTCCTTGGACACTTTTGTGTGCTGTTAAGTGACCATTTTCCTTGAATTACTTGAAGAGTAGGAAAATGAATTTCTAGGTGCTATATATCCACAAACTTGCCTTATGAGCTGAAAAAAACTTAGCATTTTTTTTTGAGTATCGATCTCACCATTAACCTTACTCTTGCACAACATTTTTGAACCTAAACTGTGTGAAAAAACGGGTCTTGTTTTTGTTTTTTTTTCAATTTTTGGCAACTATTACATTTTTTATGTAATAAATGTCATTCCATGACTTTTTAAATCCTCAAGGAATTAGTACAAATGTGTACTTCACATACCCTCACTTCAAGAAAATTATTTTGCTCGATATGCATAGATAAATAAAAGCATTAAAAGGGCCTTGTCTTTTGTTTTGCACCCTTACATTGAAAGAAAGTCATGTTTACCACATCGATAAAATTGGGCTATAGTATGCAATGACCTAATGCTTTGGGCTCCTAGTATCAAGCTTAAAATATGACTCTAGAAACTACATTGAATCCCACTCTTCTCCACATTTGGAGTATTTGAAATTGATTAAAATGGACAAAATGCAAAATCAACACCTCCAACATCTCATTCACATAAAGTATGATGGAAGAATGATCATAACAAAGCATGCATCTCAAATGTAGACAGTGGGAACATGCTCTTGTCGAGAATCATAGGAGCATTAGTAATTGGTAATTATTCTCATCGGGTGGGGGGGGGGGGGGGTGTCACTATATGTAAAGTCTATATATAATGTGCATTCAAGGACTATCTATAAAACCCACACCAAAATAGGTCACAATCATATCTAGTCACTAGATCCTCTCATCGTTTTTGGTGTTAGTGTAGCCCCACATACCACTCCCTCACTTTTGAATTTGGAATTTTTTGTCACTTTTCCCTCCCTCGTTTTGTAGGTGCTGCAAATGCCTTTCTCTCTCTAAAACAAGTTTGGAGGGTTCTGCTTGGGTTTAAGCTTCTTTTTCCCTCTCTAGAAGCCATAGCCTGCAGATCTGAATCTCCTCTACCTCCCTCACTCTCTTCATCCTCTCTCTCTCTCTCTCTCTCTCTCTCTCTCTCTCTCTCTCTCTCTCTCTCTCTCTTCTAATAGCTCACCATAGCTCTTTCTCTCTCTATTATGCATTGTTGCAGACCTGCACATCCTTGCAAGCTCAATCTCCATTGACATCTCCAGCTTCACCTCCATCTTTAACCCACCTCTACCTCCATCTCCATCTCTAGCTGCACCTGCATCTCCATCTCCATCTCCATTTCCATTTCCATCTTTATCTCCATCTCCATCTCGAGCTACAATGGCTATGCAAGACATCACTAACAAGCCTTCAAAGTTCAGATTACATGGCGATTTGGAGCAGAATTTTTCAACTTTGCGAAGTAACTGAGAGGATATGTCTACTCCAATGGACATGCTACGATTGCAAGGGAGGGAATGCATTGACCTTTGAACGGATGGAGCAATTTACCCCCTTGATCCTCAAACAGGTGCATCTTCACCATTTTGCAACATCACGTAGCTCTTACGCTTTTTGGGTGACAGCTACCATGGATTGTTATGCTGTCGCCAGAGGCTTTACACTTTGTACTTGCAAAAGCTCTCGACTCGTAATCATATTTTTTTAAAAAATATACATGCTACAAGTTGCAAGCTTAGCTGAAAAAGAACAACTACGGGCATCAGCCTTGTCTGCAAAGGAGCAATTCATGGTGCAAATAGTAGAGTTAACGAAGCAACTTGTAGCGCAGAAGGTGAAGCTTGACAAGGATAAAGAAACCATCATTTGGGTTGTAGAAACTACATGCGTCTTTGGCATTCCACTCAAAATCTTAATGGCGTGTCGACCACTTTACTCACCTTCCTATGGGATTGGAAAAGAGACAACAAAAGTGCAGAGCTATGGGGCTCCTTGTTAAACTTGGAGGCACTCACAAGAGACATGTGTGCCAAACAATGTAGTTATAGGTTGTAAGAGTGTAATTTGTTAGTAGAACTAGTAATTGACTCCTTTTCTGTTTTATTTTTGCAAAAGCAATTCTAGGTTGCAACAATATCGAGGAGTCAGTCAAGGAATCCATACTTCGGCACGTCGTTGTTGGTAAAGACATTCAGAATATGATCTTTGACCCCGCACAAGCTACATTGCAACAATCCGTTCAAAAATTGATGTTGAAGAAGTTTCAAAATATTATTCCCCCTTGTGATATGCTTATAGTGTGCGACTTAGGCGGGATCAGTGATAAGGGGTACAAAGCATTGTATACATGTATAACATGGCATCTACATAGCAAGGGAATGGCTTGATCAATGTTACCAACCCCATACATCATGGCTATGGCAAGAAAAACCGCAAACATGACATTTCAGCCCTTCTAGGCGAGTACAAGTGCGTGGATGGCAACATGCCAATGTCCTCAAAGAGTTTTGTTTACAATAGGTTCAACAATGTTTACATTTAAGTAGAATCCCTATGATAAGCTATGATCCAATATTACAATATCACAATAGAGGAGACATGTGGAAAAGCTATATTTTTATTGAAATTAGATGAATTCTAGGTTGTCAAAGGCCAGAGGGTGGAGCACACAAGCCTCACACTCATGAGCAAGGCACTGGTGGGAAAGGGGTTAGAATGTGAAGAGGCGGCCCAATCGCTTGGCAGGAGGTGGCAAAGGAAAGATTTTTATGGGATGCAATCACAGAAGAACATATGGTGGCAAGCGGCATGAGCACTCCCACATGAGCACCATGAAAATTTGAGGTGGTACCTCAACCGTTCAAGTATTCAAGAGGCAATAGATCGAGAATGCAATGGGAACTCCTTAACGTCTCAGGCATTGGAAACTTTGAAATAGAATGGCACCTTGGTGGCGACCTGAAGACCCTAAAATGCATGTTGGGCACTAAGGGTAGTGCAAATAATTTATTTTCGTGCATTTTTTGTTGCCATCCAAAGATGCCTAAGGATGCATTGGAGAGGGTCACAAGGGTCGGGACTCAAATTCTAGCAACAATGGATGTATCTGTAAATACATCTATGCCTACTCAATTTTGCAATGAGGATGGCTATAGCATAATTCCCATACAAATGATCTCAACCCTTCACATTCAAGATGAAACTCAAAAATTTAAGGACTTGATGAAGGCTCAACAAGTCTTTTCAGACCTCTACTATGATGCAACAAATGAGTTAGAAGAACATTTAGCTACCTCAGATGATTTGGGGTCGGAAAAAGAACATGTGAGAGCTAAACTACTCATGAAAGGAGGGGAGGAAAATTTTTGACTTTCCAAACCAGAAACCTAGAAGACATAAATGGAATAGAAGAAAAAGAGACACGAGAAACTTGAAATCTAGACCTATGCCATCAATCTTCAGTAGAACACGATTTCTGATACAGAAAAATGTACATGATTGTTTCAAACACAAAATCAATGGTAGATATCCTTTAAATAAAAAGCAAGAAGTATCAAAAACATTGAGAAAAACAAGAAAGGAAACTCAAGCAAAACCGAAATACAAGGACAAGGATTCAACCATTGAAGTCGCGGAGCGGAGCGAGGATCGACTCACACACACACACACACACACACACACACACACACACACACACACACACACACACACACACACACACACACAGATACACAGAGAGATTACACAGTACACAGTACGCAGAGAACTCTGTTTTAAGGGTTATCTCCCAAAAACCTTATTATCCACAAAAGTATAAGTGAGTATATACAAAGAGTTAGAGGTAAGTGAGTTAGGCGGGCGGCCGGCCATATCCGTATAAGAGGCCACTTGGGCTTTAATCCCAACAACCTCCCACTTAAAGTCCAATGTGGCACTTTAAGTAACTGTAAATCTATGAACATAAATGTACAAAGATTTACATGGCTGCCATCTGTCCAATGCCCAATAACTCACGACAATGCACAAAGCCCTCTCCTAGAAGTCCCTTTGTGAGTAGATCAGCAGGATTGTCCTTGGTGTGGATCTTCAGCAGTTGTATCTGCTTGTCTTCAAGTACTTCCCTAATGAAGTGATATTTCACATCAATATGCTTAGTCTTCGAATGGAACACTGGATTCTTTGCCAATTGTATAGCACTTTGACTATCACAATATAACTCTGGCATATCTACTTTGATTCCCAAGTCTGCTACCAATCTCCCAAGCCAAATAGCTTCTTTGCATGCCTCATTTGCTGCAACATACTCAGCTTCTATAGTAGACTACGTAACACAATCTTGTAATCGAGATCGCCATGATATGGCACCTCCAGCCAATGTAAAGACATAGCCTGATGTAGATCTCCTCTTATCCAAGTCTCCTGCATAATTTGAATCAGTGTATCCTGTGACACTCAAATCCTGACTACCATAGCATATGCGCATACTCTTTGTATGTTTTAAGTATCTCATAATACCTTTCACTGCCTCCCAATGTTTCTTGCCGGGATTTGACATATATCTGCTAACCACTCCCACTGCAAATGCAATATCCGGACGTGTAGCAATCATTGCATACATCAAACTACCCACTGCAGACGCATATGGAATCTTATCTATTTCAGCCTTTTCTTCCTCAGACATAGGACAATCTTGTTTGCTAAGTTTCACATATGGTGGCAATGGAACACTCAATGTCTTCCCTTCTCCATATTGAAACGTTGCAAAACCTTGTCAATATACTCTGTTTGAGATAACCAAATCAGCTTCTTTGATCTGTCTCTCTCAATGCGCATACCAAGTATATGACTTGCCTAACCCATGTCTTTCATGTCAAACAATTTTTCCATCTTTGACTTCAAAGCTGAAATTTCTTCCAAGTGTTTGCCAGCAATCAACATGTCATCCACATACAAAATAAGGCTCAACCAAATTCCATCCTTAGCCTTCTTTGTATATAGACAGTGATCGAACTCACTACGTTTGTAGCCTTGAGAAAGCATAAACTGGTGGAACTTATGGTACCATGCCCTCAGTGATTGTTTTAAGCCATAAAGACTCTTTAACAACTAGCATACCAAATCTTCCTTGCCTTTCTCAACAAACCCTTCTGGTTGCTGCATGTAAATTTCCACATCTAAATCACCATGCAAGAACGCTGTCTTGACATCCATTTGGTGCAACACCAAATCCAATATAGCAACCAATGCAAGAAAGCATCTCAATGTAGTCATCTTGACCACTGGAGAGAAGAATTCATCAAAGTCAATGCCTTGTTCTTGCTTAAAGCCCTTGGCAACAAGCCTTGCTTTGTACTTTGGTTGACTATCATGAGCGGTGATCTTATACCTGTAAACCCATTTACAAGGTAGAGCCTTTTTGCCCTGTGGTAATTTAACTAGCTTCCATGTCTGGTTTTTATGCAGAGCTGTCATCTCTGACTGCGTGGCCAACTGCCATTTTTTCGAGTCAACCACTTGTAATGCTTCCTTGTAACAAGATGTTTCTCCGCAATCTGTGAGCATGACATAATTTAGAGATGGCACATAATGATCAGGTGGTTTGGAGACACACTCAGAACATCTCACCACAACTGATTCTGCCTCTCTAGCCACTATAGGCTATTCCTGAGCCTGACCATGCTGTCTTGATGTGCTAGCACTAGGTCCATCTTCTTTGAAGACAACTCTTCTGATCTCCTCTGTCTTCTCTGGCTTAGCGTGAAACTTGGATTCATTGAAATGCACATCATTGCTATGAATAAGTTTTCTGGACTCAGGATCCCAAAGCCGGTAACCCATCTCGCCCGATTCTCCGTAGCCAAGAAATATACACTTCTTGCTCTTTGGTTCTAACTTATTCCTGAACTCCTTAGGAATATGGATATAAGCTTCACAACCAAAGACTCTGAGATGCTTATACGAATGTGCCTTGCCTGTCCATAGCATCTCAGCCACTGCACTCTTATCCAGAATCCTACTAGGAGACTTGTTGATCAAATGGACTGCAGTAGTCACTGCTTCCACCCAAAATCCATTAGGCAACTCAGCATTTGACAACATGCTTCTGACCTTCTCTTGTATGGTCCTATTCATACGTTCTGCAACTCCATTTTGTGAAGGATTTTATGGTGCAGTAAGTTACCGCTTTATCCCTTTTGCTTCACAAAAGTCTTGAAAAGCTTTGGAAACGTACTCTCCACCATTGTCAATTCTCAAGCACTTCAACTTCTGACCACTTTGATTCTCCACAAGCTGTAAGAATGTCTTAAAGACCTTGCACACCTCATCCTTGTGCTTCAAGAGTAAACCCGTACTTTGCGAGAATAGTCATCTATGAATGTACAAAAGTACGATGCTCCCCCTAGTGACAAACTAGGCATTGGTCCGCATAGATCACTGTGCACAAGAGCTAACCGTTCGTCCCTACGATTCCTCTTTGATCTGTGCGGTTCCTATGTTTGCTTACCATAAACACAATGCTCACAAAACTCGAAATCTTGAAATGAAAAACCAGGAAAAAAACCATAATGAGAAAGTATTTCCATTCCTCTTTTTGACATATGTCCTAGCCTACGATGCCATAGTGACACACTTGGCTGCTCAATCACATTAATTACATGGTTTTTAACCTCTGAAACATGTAAAGTGTACAAAGTTCCTGACTTGTTGCCATGTGCTACAGTCATCGAACCTTTGGAGATCTTTCAAGCGTTGTTCCCAAAGACTGTCACATAACCCGCATCATCCAACTTCCCTGTACTGATCAAGCTCTTTCGAACTTCTCGAACATGTCTGACATTATTGAGCCATAAATAAGAGCCATTTTGAAACTTCAACTGCACATCTCCCACTCCAAGTATGTCACAAACCTGCTCATTGCCAAGTCTGACATAATCTTTAGTAGTCACATATTATGTAAACCACTCTTTGTGCGGAGAAACATGTAAAGATGCCCTTGAGTCGATAATCCAATCACTCATAGCATGGCCATCCTCTGCACTTAAGAAAAAAGAATCAAGATTGCTTGTGAGGAAGATGTCACCAGTTGCTATACCAGAATCACTGTCTGAACCAGATCCTGTGACATTCACCTCTTCAATCTTCACTGAACTCTTCTATCTTGCTCAGAACTCTTTGTTTTGCCTTTTTCTTGTTTCCACTTCGTACAGTCTCTCTTCATGTGACCCTTCTTGCCACAATGGTAGCATTCTATGTCATCCTTTGACTTTGAGTCACGAGACTTACTTTGGTTTTGTGTCTTCTTATCCTTCTTCTCTTTAGACTGTTGTCTCCTTCGAACGACCAAAGCACTATTGCCTTTGCCTTTGTCAATGTTCTTCCTGTTTACTTCCTCTGTGAGCAAGCTGCCTTCTACATTGGCACTTGTAAGACCTTCTGGCGCGACAAATTACTTAATGTTGTACGAAAAGTATCCCAACTGTCTGGCAAAGTGATTAAGAGAAACATAGCCTTCACTGAATCTGGAAAGACTATCTCCTGTGCTGTTAACTGGCTGAAAATTGTGTGAAATTCATTGAGATGATTTGACATAGTTGTCCCTTCCTTCATCTTCAAATCCACCAATTTCTTGAGCCAGTAAATCTGAGAAGCAGCACTTTGTTTCTCGTACATACCACATAGCTTTTGCCATACGCCATACACTGTAGTCTCTTCTGCTACGTTGAAGTAAACATTTTCTACCAGTGTCAGCATGATTGTGGAACAGGCTAACTCGTCAAGCTCTTCCCACTCATCTTCAGCCATACCTTTTGGTCTCTCCCCTTTGAGCTTCAGTGGCTTCACTTGTTTTTTCTGCACCAAAACCTTCCAAATCTGCTTCTTCCAGAATGGAAAGTTTGTGCCATCCAGCTTCTTTATGTTGTAAAGAGTCTCACTTTGAGAAGATGCCATATCTGCCAAACTGTTTACTTCTGGGAAAAATTCGGCAGAGTTTCTCCTGTAAACTGGCCTCTGTACACAGTAAACAAGCTGTAAACAACAAGCTGAACACCTTTCCTCAAGAACTATCGGTATTTTGGAAAAATTTTGACAGAGTCTCCCCTGTAAACTGAGCTCTAGAAACCAAAAGATAGCTAAAAAACAATCATAAATAGCTGACCAACACTGACAAATCTAAGAATCCCTATAATATGTTGTCCTGTAAGCATGCACTGTCTCCTGTCTGGGTGATGACAGAACCTGTATCCGTCTCAAGACTGAACCCTGAACAATGCCTCAATGGCTTGACGCATAAGATGCAATCCAGTGTCTACACAAAGTCATACATCCTATGGGATAAAAGTCGCCGAAGAGGATGTGTGTAGAGGGGAACTCCAACAACCTAATCCACCTCACATTGGGTAACCCAGCCCCCAGTGCTTGGCTTCAAAAAACCTCACACACGACCCTCACAGATGGCTCAACAAACTGCCCAGAACTAGCATACATCCTACAATAGACCAATCACTGTCCTATGACCGCTGCGGCGGTCTGTCTGCTAGTGTGACTCACAACTAGCAGACCCACAATCACAGTACATCAATCTGCAATACATGCCAGTGGTGTCAAGCCTTCGTATGGCCACACCTCCCTTGGAACCTGTCAAGCACAAGAAAGTCGCAATGCAGACTGCAATATATATATATCTGATGATATATATGTGTAGCTGGTCTATAGATGATGCTTTGAAGACGAATGAGTGATGAATGTCGATGCCGATATTGATGCCGACCACCTCCTGCTTGCCAATCTACACAAGATGGATTTCTTTGCGGCTGAAATCTATCTTCTGTTGTAGTGCTCAGAACGAAATTCTGAGGGCATAAACGGCTTCGAAACGGGAGTAAAACTCCAGGTCACCTACTGAAAATGCTCCCGGAACGCCGAGTGTGAATTTTCGAGCTCCGGATCCAGAATCTGCCTGAAAAGTGCGCGTGCGTGATTACGCAAATACGCACTGAACCAAGCTCTGATACCAATTGAAGTCGCGAAGCGGAGCGAGGATCGACTCACACACACACACACACACACACACACACACACACACAGAGAGATACACAGAGAGCTTACACAGTACACAGTACGTAGAGAACTATGTTTTAAGGGTTATCTCCCAAAAACCTTATTATCCACAAAAGTATAAGTGAGTATATACAAAGAGTTAGAGGTAAGTGAGTTAGGCGGGCGGCTGGCCATATCCGTATAAGAGGCCACTTGGGCTTTAATCCCAACAACCATGACATGAGTTGAACAAAGAAAGGAGTTTACTTAATGGAGAGAGATAATTTTTCCACATGAGAGAGAGAGAGAGAGAGAGAGAGAGAGAGAGAGAGAGAGAGAGCATGATATACATTGTTCACCCAATGTGGGCTACGTCCATGGGAAAGGAGTTACTCAATGGCTTTAGTACTTCAAAGCAAGAAATAGATTACAAAGGGATTATGCCCTATTAGAGCTCCCGCATTGCTTCACTCTCACCACCTCACATCAACTTCACAATGCACCGCAATGCTTCAAAATCCATTCTTGTGTGTAAAAGAGGCCTCCTTTTATAGGCCAAAAGGGTTGCCCTCTCTCATGAGAGGCAACCGTGTGTAGCCACCCTTGTGTTGACAAGTCCAACTTGGACTCTCCAATGCGTCCATGTGTGGCCGCCTTTGAGAAGACAAGTCCACCTTAAAATTGACCACCGGCCATTGACTTCCGACCACTAGCCATTATTTCAATGAAAGGAATATTCCGACGAGACATGAAGATTTTGGTTTTCAACGAGTGATGTTTCTTCACGCATGATGACTTCTCCTCATAACGGGGGCCTTACAAATGTGCATTTTTAATACAAAAAATTACAAGAGGTAAATCAGGCCCCATACTTAACAATCTCCCACTTGCAGACTGATCTCCACACCAAACTTGTGACTGCTTTCCATCTTGGTTTCTTATCCTTGAATGCCAATTGAAGATGAGAAAAAGCTCAACATCTCCTTGTTGACCACCTTTGTAAACATGTCTGCAAGATTTTCACTTGTATGTACCTTTCCTAGCTTTAGATGTTCCTCTTTCAAAACAGTGCGTATAAAGTGATATCTCACCTCAATGCGCTTTGCCCTTGAATGAAAGTTTGAATTCTTTGCAAGATGGATAGCGCTTTGGCTATCACTGTACAAGACACAATTTTCTTGTTTAAATCCAAGCTCTCCTAAGAATCTGTGAAGCCACATAATATTTTTGCTTGCCTCTATCATTGCTACATACTATGCTTCCATGGTAGAAAGTGAGACCACTTTCTACAGCTTTGAAGCCAAGCTTATTGTTGTGCCTCCAACCATGAATACATAGCCAGTAGTGCTTCTTCGAGTTTTTTTTTTCCTGCCATATCTGCATCAGCATACCCTTCCAGAAAAATATTACTTCCTCCAAAATACAAAGCATTTTTTGTTGTCCCTTTTAGATACCTAATTATCCACTTCTCCACAGCTTGCCAGTGCTCTTTACCTAGGTTGTCCATCAATCTACTTACAACTCCCACTGTGCATGTACAATGTTTGGCCTTGTCCAGACCAAAGCATAGATAAGAGAGCTTACCGTTGCAATATATGGAACTCTAAATCGGGGATTTAATATTTACGTAATTACCACAAATTTTGTGTGATCACAAGGCCTTATTGACACATTTACATGATTACACTTAGCATGATCACAAAGAATCCGATTTAGGGTGACCTAGAAACACACTCTAATCCCACCGGGCTTTTCCATTTTCCCTGCGGGCCCGCCACCCGCTGGGACCACAAAATTATATATATACGAGCCCAATCGGGCCCTCTGGGTGTTATTTCTTTGTTTCATCTTCTAAGAGAGAGAGAGAGAGAGAGAGAGAGAGAGAGAGAGAGAGAGAGAGAGAGAGAGAGAGAGAGAGAGACGCCTTTGCAGGTACGTCGAGAGGAGAGAGCAGAGAGGAGAGAGGGAGAGAGAGAGAGAGTCGTGTGGGAGCATGCTCTGCGTCGCAATGCGCGGTAGTAAAGGAGTACCTGACCACACAATCCGAGTATGTGTTGTGTGTGTGTATGCGTTGTGTGGTAGTGTGCCTTTTGTCGTATTGCACGGAAGTCGTAAGGTACCTTACCACACAATGGGAGTGTGTGCGTAAGTTGTTCTATGGAACAATGCTTACCACAGGGTGTTTGGAGGTGATAACAACATACAAGTGCCCACCTAGCCAAGGCGCCCGCTGGGTCAGCCGACCAAATTTTGGAGGTGATAACAACATACAAGTGCCCACCTAGCCAAGGCGCCCGTTGGGTCAGCCGGCCAAAGTTTTGATGTGGTCACATTATTTTTCCGATTTTTAATACATCAAACCCTGTAAAAGCCTAATGTCAATCGTCTATGTCAAGTCTGAGTCAAAGATGTAATTTTTCCAATGATGTATGAAAAGGTCCATGAGAAGTTGGCCGTCGGCCACTTTAGAAAGCCCTAGGTATATAATACACTAAGGTTAGTGGGAAAGGGAGATCATTTTTTGAAGATAAGTGACTATTGCGTTATGCACAGAGAGCTGCTTCTTTGCTCAAACTTGTAATCATCGCTTCTGTGGCTACGGTAATCCAAATTCAGTTTTGTTTCTTTCATTATGTTCCTCTTACTCTGCTCTTTCATTCAAGTGTAAGCATTCAAGATTCGGTGAAGGTTTCAAACGCATCCGTTTAGGCTTTAAATCGCTGTTTTGAGTGTTTGTATGCGTATTTTATGTTGTTTTGACTCTAGGAGAGGCTTTAGGGACCCAAAAACGACCCTTTAGGATCATTTGTTTACTGTTTTTGCGTACTGTGGGACGAACGATCGCGATCATTGTACCTCTCCAGAATGTTGTGACAGTGATAGGGTATGTTCTTGATAGTCCCCTGTAGCTTCCCTTCAAGTTTCGTGCGATTCCGATGTGATTTGCATGGTGAACGGGCGTGATGACTGTAGAGCTGTGTAGAAGGACATAGGCAGATTACTTGGCTTTGGTGTGATTGATTTTCTTGTAGAGTTAGTAGTTGCATCTCTTCGAGTTCACTTCATTAGGATTGACACCCTAGTGAGTTTCCATGCTTCATCCGAGTCGCTTCCCCTGCATCGATAATTTTATGTTGATGCTTGAGAGCTATGCTATGGACGTCCGACGCGGCGACCCGCAAACATTGGCACCATTGTCGGGGAATGAATCTTAGGTGATGAGTGACCGAGTGCGTAATGAGAGTATTCTTATTGTTCCAAAAGATAATTTCCATTCCATTTACATTTCAGTGAAGCATCTAGACAGGGGTTTAGTGCTTAGTGGAGTCTAGGGTCGGGGGACTGGCTAGATCTACTCTTGAGAGATATAGGGAGTTGTGAGTGAGGTTGCTTTAAGTATTTTTTCTCTTCAAATTTCTTTGTATCGATTGAGTACTGATCCATCATCCGTTTTTAATCCTGTTTGTTTTGTTTGATTTATTTTCTTATGTTCTTTCATTTCTGTACTTAGGAGTAGGATAAGTAAATCACATTCTAGTCAGATTTGGGGCAAAAGATAGAGTCAAAAACACCAGAAAACCATAACTTTGGCAAAAAGGCCATAAGACTCTGAAATTTTGAAAATCTGACCAAACAGAGCTGAAATTGATTCAAATCACAAAGTGGTAGCACCAAACACTGGGAAATACTTGTCAGAGAGAGCCTGTAAAATTTCATTAGATTTGGCCCAGGTACTACGATCGCGATCGGTGTACCTCAATGTCAGAATTGTATAAGATTTGACATGTGCCTTCCTGATAAGATTCTAAACAAGTTTGTCTAAAGCAACCACACCGAGAAACATCAAAACACAAGAAAATCAGGCCACTTGGACAAAACCAGCTTGACAGACCCAGAAAGTGTAAAATCTTGGCTTTTAGTGATCCAAATGCAAAGTGACTTGGGGAATAGCCTTAGAACACCTGTGTCTACAAGCACACCAAAATTGGTCTGATTTGGCATTTGTACTATGATCGCGATCGGTGTACCTCAGTGTCAGAATTATAGAAGATTTGACATGTGCCTTCCTGATAAGATTCTAAACAAGTTTGTCTAAAGCAACCACACCCAAAAACATCAAAAATCAAGGAAATTAGGCCACTTGGGTAAAACTAGCCTGACAGACCCAGAAACTGCAAAATCTTGACTTTTGGTGATCCAAATGCAAAAAGACTTGGGGGATAGCCTTAAAACATCAGTGTCTACAAGCATGCCAAATTTAGTCTAATTTGGGCTCCAAACTACGATCGCGATCGGTGTACCTCAGTCCCAGATTTTGACCAGATTTCATCTATGGGATCCTCAGGTGTATACAAACATAAAAGTCTAAAGGACCTAGGGTCAAAAACTTCAAAAAACAGGTTAAAACCACTGAATACAAATCCAAGTCAAAAACTGCTAAACTGGCATAGAAATTGACTTTCAGTAGACCAAAACACATCAAAACTTAGAAGAAACCATACAGAGGGATAGCGTGTACATAGGACAACCCTAGATAGCTTTCAAATCCCAAAACAAACACCAAAATCAAGTCAAATTGACAGATTCAAGAAAATCAGGCACTTCAGACCAAGAAACTGTAAATTCTTGACTTTTTTGAGTCCAAATTCAAAAGTGTCTGGCAGGTAGTCTTACAATAGCCTAGTGAACAAGCTGGTGAAGTTTCATCCAATTTGGGCTCCAAACTACGATCGCGATCGATGTACCTTAGTGCCAGATTTTGACCAGACTTTACCCACACATACACCTAGGTTATATAAGATACCATGAGTTTTCAAAATTAAAAAAAAATCACCAAAATAGCCAAAAACAGCAGACAGTCAGGAAACCACTACAGCAGACCAAGATCTGGTGAAAACATGAGTTTTTCTTGTCCAAATTCAAAAAGATTTGGGGAGTAGACTGTACACATCGTTATCTACCATATCCACAAGTTTCATCCAATTTGGGCTCCAAAGTACGATCGCGATCGGTGTACCATAGTGACATTTTGAGTTGAGACTTGGTGAGTAGGTAGCTGATGACTAGACAAACAACTTTCTCAAAAGAACCAGGTTCAAAAAACCAAAAGACAGTTGTCAAATAGGGCAAACATTGATCACTGATCCTTCAGACCAAAATTTTGAGAAAATTCAAGTTTTTGTCATCCAAATGCAAAGTGGGTTTGGGAATAGGCTAATCATACCCATGTCTATCAACTCCTAAAATTTCATGCAAAAAGGAGCTGAAACTACGATCGCGATCGGTGTACCTCAGTGACATTTTGGATTGAAAATTTATGAGTAGGTAGCTGACATCTAGTGCAACATATTTTCCAAAAGGAGCAAGGTCAAAAAAGCAAAAGAAAGTGGTCAAAAGTCCTAATTACACAATCAGGCCAATAATCGCAAAACCACCTGGGATTTGGGTTTTCATTTGTCAAAACATCTCCAAATTCAAAAATACAAAGACACTTGGTATCAGGACATCTAGGGCTAGCTACTGTGCAAAAATCTTCAAACTCTGTGACATGGGGTCAACGATCGCGATCGGTGTACCTCTACACAGTGGGGGTATCTGATTTCATAAGTTTGTAGACCTACTTGAGTACATCCCAAATCTCAAGTTTGAGCTAAAGATACCCTCTGGAGGCCAAGATACAAGCACAAAATCTCTTTGTGTTCTAGTCCTAAGACTGTTTTGAGTGCTGTTTCAAGTGCAGTTCACTAAAGTGCTCTAACTTTTGATAGACAACTCCAAATTGAGTCAGGTATAGCTAGGAAGAAAGCTTGTGGGCAATAGCACACACCTAGACTTTTAGAGCTGAATTTCACTAGGTTTCCTAAATCCAAACTTGTAGGGTACCCCAGAACCAATTTCCAGAGACCAAAAAAGTCACAAATTCCTGACGTTTTAGAGACTTGACCAGGGGCAAAAAGGGATCGTGTGCACTAAGCCAGGGTGTTCTTATCAAGGACCATCTTGAGAGTATTGAGTGAGGCTTAATCATGACAAATCATCCATCATTAGGGTTTCCCACTCAACTCAGAGCTATGCCACCTACAAAAATAGCAAAAAATACTGCAACACCTATAATAAGAGGGTTGAGACAAGACCATGAGGCTTATCAATCATATCAAGCCAAAACTCAAGGCATGGCTCATGGATATTTTTCAAGTGATCATGTAGCTCACTGGAAGCCAAACCAATCAACTAAAATGCGAGAGTTTGGAAGAGCAAAAGCGGAAATTGCTGAAGACTTAGAGGAGAAGCATCCTCTAATCAACAAACCCAACGTGAGGTTCATCAAAACCAATGAAGCCACAAGAGTTCTAATGGATTGCACTTATGATGGCCTTTATAGGTTACCTATTGGGGATCAAAACAACTTCTATAGATGTTTAAATTCCATCATCGAAGAGTTGACAGACTACAAGAACCTCTATGCCTTCACATACAAAGATGACCAGGGAGTGCAAGTTCTAATGGTCGATAAGTATGGACGAGAGTACAAAATTACCAGGCCAAGTGAGCTAGAAAGATATACATACATGGGTACTCCAATCTCTGCTTACTACTTTCAACGGAGTGTAAGCGTACCAGGGTTTTTTGAGACTGATTTGCAAAAAGCTAACATTGAAACTATGGAATCAAATGGACCTCAAACATCCAAAATAGCTATTCACGGAAATGTAGCTCCTACCTCATTGAGTGGAACCAAGAGACCACCAATTAGACTTACAAATCCATCAACATTTCCAAAACATGTCTCAAAGGGGATTCCACCAAGATTTGCTCCAAGACGAGAAGAAGGAACGAGGGATGTCTTTGTGAGAGACCCCAACACGCTAAGATACATGGTTGAACCAGAACCATGAACCAGAACCAATGAGACCATATCAATTGGCCAAATGTGTCAAGATGGATTAAGGGATCCATACGTACATGCATCCTTGTTCAAACAAGTGTTTAGAGCCGAACAAGTATTTTATTTTCATACACAGTATGAGGGATTTGGCTTAACCTTGGAAGGGATAGCATTGAATTGGTTCCAACCGTTGGACAAAAATGCCTTCTCAAACGTTGAACAACTGTTACAAGAATTTTTTGTGGAGTTCTCTAAAAGGGGTATCAAGCATAACACAGTGTCCCAAATCTATGCATTCAAGCAAATATAAGATGAGAGAGTGAAGGAAGCATCGCTACGCTTCAAACAATATATAGAGAGATGTCCGGAACGCGAGTTACCACAGGATGAACGATTATCAATTCTCTTCATAGAGGGTTTGAAAAATGAAACTCTCAAGAAAGATTTGCACTTAAAAGAATTCCTTTGAACAAGTCACGAGAGAATCATTATACCTAGTTGACAATTGTAAAGCCTATGGCGAGGAAATTGGTGATACAAATATCACTATGGATAATGATCCTTTAGCATCTAGTGAAACCAACACAAGGCAAGTGGTTATGTCTCAATCAATGACCAACCTAGATGAGCTAGTAGCTCAAGTAGCACAACGAATAAAATGTTGTGCCATTGAGCAAAAATGGACCAATCATGAGATGAGTGAGTGCTACTATAATCAAACCTACACGAGGGGGACACTATTTGGACATCAAATAGAAAAACAAATGCCATTACCAAATCATCCATTATTTCAAAATAGGGTTGTATCAAGGGCTTCACAAAGAGCTGAGGTATCACAACCTAGGCTAGGGGAAGAACCTATGAGAAAACTCTTTGTTGAATGAAGACACTCTGACGTTCATAGCCAATCAAGAGCGTAGACCAGAGACCATTCTGGCTAAGCAAGAACAACCATCAATTGTGCCACCGGTGACTCAACAAGATGGACCATGCTACAAGTGTGGAGGTAATCATTGGGCCAAGAATTGTTCTCGTGTAGAGATAATTGGATATTGTTTGGAGTGTGCCATTACACACATTGTTCCAAATTGTCCAAAACACCCAAACAAATAGGGGAAAACAACAATGAATGTTGTGGGAGTGTTACCTTCTCCAAGTGGATCAGAGGCAGAACCCAAAATTCCTGTGAAGGTAGTGACTAGAGCCCAGGCAAAAGAAAATGCTGAGGACCAAGCTAATGAGAAGAAAGATCAACAACCTAAACAAGGGGAAACAACTAGTGTGTCAGTAAGGACTGGGAGAAAATCCTGGAAAGCCAAAAGAGACAGAATTAAAGAAAAAACAATTATAAATCAAACTTCACTACAAACAGAATTACAAGAGACAAAGGAGCAGTTAAAACAAGAACAGGAAAACAAAACGGTGGTGAGCGATAAGAAATCAAGGAAGGTGTCTTCCGGAGGATCTGTGTTGGTAGACAAAGTCCTAGAGCCATTAGATGCTGCACTGGAAGCATATGAGGCTAGATTGAAACCCAACCAAACCCTAGAGCAACGAGGGATGAAATATCCTCATGCTGAGGTAGAGACTGAGAGGTTCAAAATGTGTAAGAAATTGGTAAAAATTGCACAGGCAATGATGGAGCCTGAAGCACCAATTCCACCTCCAGAAACAAAACCAAAAAGTGTTGGATTTGAAATGCCTAAGGCAAAGGTTGTTGAAACATTGACTCAAAGAAACATTGAGCTAGAATCACAAAAGGATGTGCAAGCAAAGACTGCAACACAAGAAACCAACAACCTAGAAATTCAACTAGATGATCAAGTAGTGGCCAACACCACTAATGATGCAAGGTCAAGATCACAATTTATGGCACCTATCCTAGAGATAGATGAGCCATGGCCAAATGAATTGTGGGAAGCAATTAGAAGTGCAAAAGATGGAAGTGAGACTTTCCAATCTGCACCCATAACTGAGGTCAATACAGGGCATGAAGTCTATCAGGGAGACATTCAATCTCTAAATGGAGATGTAGGGACGGAAATTTTAATTGAAAGCAAACCAGAGTCCTTAAAGACATTACCCTCATACATAGGAGAACATGAGGCAGGCTCAGAGACTAGAGTGGTGCCATCTGAGAGGAGAGCCATATCCAAGATGATGGATACAAAGAGTATGCAAGAGTTGATGTCAGCTCCAATACAATGCACCATTACTCTTTCTGAACTGCTTAAGATTAGACCACATGTATGGGATGAAGTAGGCAACAATTTGGGGAAGATGGGATTAAAGATACCTCTTCGAGATCTACCCTCAAATGAACAATCAAACAAAACTCAACAAGAAAGTGCAGACACTAAACCTATGCCAATAAACAAGGTGGGGGAATATTGCAAAGGAGAAGAAGGAAACACCACCTTACCTGTGGAATACAAAGGAGTTAAAACATCGGCTATACTTGATAGTGGGGTTGGAGTAGCCATAGCCACAAAAGACATTTGGAAAAAATGGGGTAGACCAGCGCTTAGGAAAACTAGAATGAAGCTGCAACTTGCAGATGGATACACGGAAAAAACTTTGGGTATCTTACAGAAAATTATTGTGACTTCTTGTGGAATTGAATATGAACATACATTTGCAATAGTAGATTTTGGAATAGGGAACAATTTTGATATCATTTTAGGAAGACCTTTCATGTGTCAACTTAAGATGGTTCAAGATTGGGGCTATGACTATATCTACTTGAGACATAAAAAGATCACCACAAAAATAAGCATAAAAGACCATAGCTATAGAGATGTGAATAGAACTCCGTTAGAAGAAATTGAATCTTCTATAGTCAATGGGAAAGAGATACCTGCGTGGCTACAAACCAAACAAGAACTTTGGATGTGTGGTGCTTCGAAGTGTGGAAGCTCAGTGAAGGAGGATTGCATCCTAGAAGGACCAATGGACGATGAAGCTTACATACCGGAACCCTTTCTAGAGTAATTATTTGAGCCATTTGGATGGACTCAAATATTGGCAACCTTGGATGTGTATGTAAATGAGGTGACCCCAACTAAATTTTGTGATGAAGAAGGCTACGACCTAGTTTCATGTTTTATGTTGAAAGTGTTGAAGGAAGCTAATGAAGTTTGTGAGTGTGAAAGCAGAAAAAGTGAGACAGATAGCTACATCCTGGAGCATGAGGCAAAATTGAAAACGAAGGAAGCAGAGCAACCACAAGAATATGTCATCATTGACATACCTGAAGAATCGACAAAAGCCGTTTCAAAGAAGCCGATTCCAGAAAAAAGTGCAAATGAAAGTAGATGAAGGAGAAAAGCTTCCAAGTTCAACGACAAATCTTCAACAAACGCAAGATCAAAAGAAGAACAGGGACAAGGAAGAAGATGGACTATCTCCTACGATGATCAAATTCAATTTATGCGGACAAACAGGGCTCAAGGTTACATGTTCGGCCGCAATAGATCCAGAAGCAACAAAGAATCTAATGACTTATGGAACGTGGATCATGATGGGAAAGCCACCAATCAACGAGCTAGAAGAAACAGTTTACACAAGTTCAAAAATGCCGATTCCTAGCTTTGGAGTGGCAGAAGCTGTACTCAAATTGAGTACCGGGGAGTATAAAGATACTTTCCACATTATCAACTCCCATCATATCAAAGAGAGTCTGGTCATGACAGAAAGCTCGAGGAACATCTTTTTTCGACAACAATCAAAAGCTTCAACAACAACGGTAAGACTCCATGAAGCTTCTCAAATCCATGCAGAGAAGAAATCTCCAACCATCATGGAAAAAGGTAAAGAAAAGGTAAATATTGAAGTATATCAACCTCCCATCAAGCTACTTGAAGCACAAGGATTCTATGAAGGTAACACCCAAATATGGTTACCCAAAGTAGTTGCTCAACCTAGAGCCACTAAGACCAACCAAGTAACAAAGGACCCCACACAAAGACAATTAACAACAGCAAAGAGCCAATGGAGACTAAGCACAACCAAGGGAGAAACAACCTCAAAATGGATCCCTCGTCTTCTACTACAAAATCAAGGCTTTTACAATGGTAATAGCCAAGTATGGATACAAAAACCTAGTGTCCATCAAGTCAAGGGAGCAAATCATGAAGCAAGAACAAATTGGGTCCCAAAATCACTGTTGAAAACTCAGGCTCCTCACAAAGAAGAAAAAGTAAAGGTACAACAATGCGGCCTCCTTACGGAACATCCCATGCAACAAAAGAAGCTAGAAGAGTTAAAGTATGCCAACTTACTTGAAAAGATGGTGGCATCCAAAGACCAAAGCAATGATAGAGGCTTAATCTCAAGAACTTATGGCATTGGGTTTCAGGCCATGAACAGGTAAGTCCAAGTCGCCATTAAAAATACATGGCATAAAAGTCAAGAGTCGGGCAGCTGAGCCACTAAATGAGCAAGGCATTAGTCCCAAAGCTTCAAGTAATATTCTCTGTGGTCTAAGAGTCTTAGCTATTCTAAGTACTGCTCAAGGTGGAGGAGTTGAGCATATTTATGTTGTGTCGCTCATGCTGGTATAGGTGAGCATAAGAGTCCAAGTCTATGTATTTTAAGTTTG
Source organism: Adiantum capillus-veneris (assembly GCF_014529385.1). Lineage (NCBI taxonomy): Eukaryota > Viridiplantae > Streptophyta > Polypodiopsida > Polypodiales > Pteridaceae > Adiantum > Adiantum capillus-veneris. Next base: position 107,137,999 of record NC_140949.1, on the reverse strand, counting down.
GTAAAGGGAAGAAGAGAGTCCAAAAGACACTCACGCACTATGCATAGTGAGTAATGAGTGGAGAAGCTTCAACATAAAAAACCCTTCTTGGAAATGTGGAAGCTATTGAGATGTCCTTGGATATCATATGTGCTACATTTGTTCCTTGAAGCACCCAACAACTCATTTTTCACACCGCATGATTTTCTTGAAAGAACTCTTGTGTGCATAGAGAGTGTCACATAATTGGCACTTGCATTACACACTCTTACTTTATTTCACCCAAGCACTCACCTTGCATGAACAGGTACTCAACTTCCAAGTGTTCAACCCCAATAAGAGCGTATACCAAAGGCATTTTTTCCCACTGGGTTTTTCCCTTTGCTCATTCAGGTTCTAGACCCTAATTTAGAAACACCCATCACTATTCTATTGTATATATTCCTTCCATCAAATGAAACCAATAAAGAATTTGCTACACGATCTTCAAAGAGATCAAGTGGGGCCACATTGTTCTCAACTACGCTTCGACAAGAGCAGCTCTTATCTTCAAAGATACCAACAAAGCTCTATTGACAAAGTGGCAAAGAAAATCAAATTGGAGATGCGAGTGCACACATGTCAAAGTCTCAAACATTTTGAGGTACGAGCTCCAATCAAAAGTCAATTGCACCAGGAAGCAAAGTATCCAAAGAAGCAGTTATCATCGACCAATTGCACAGATGGAAAGGTATAGCAGGATGTGCAACAACATGCACAAATGCCTCGTCCACAACATCCAAATCACAAAGAACACATGTGCATCAATCAAAGGCAAATGGGCACCCCATTTGAACAAGCAAAACATGCCAGATATAACTCAATCAAGGAAGGAGGGAGTCTCATCAACAAGAAGACCAGACTACAAATGGTCGTGTCAAGGGGCGACACGAGCTAGGAAGGGGGGAGTGTTTGGAGGTGATAACAACATACAAGTGCCCACCTAGCCAAGGCGCCCGCTGGGTCAGCCGGCCAAAGTTTTGATGTGGTCACATTATTTTTCTGATGTTTAATACATCAAACCCTGTAAAAGCCTAATGTCAATCGTCTATGTCAAGTCTGAGTCTAAGATGTAATTTTTCCAATGATGTATGTAAAGGTCCATGAGAAGTTGGCCGCCCGCCGGCCACTTTAGAAAGCCCTAGGTATATAATACACTAAAGTTAGTGGGAAAGGGAGATCATTTTTTGAAGATAAGTGACTATTGCGTTACGCACAGAGAGCTGCCTCTTTGCTCAAACTTGTAATCATCGCTTCTGTGGCTACGGTAATCCAAACTCAGTTTTGTTTCTTGCATTGTGTTTCTCTTACTTTGCTCTTTCATTCAAGTGTAAGCATTCAAGATTCGGTAAAGGTTTCAAACGCATCTGTTTAGGCCTTAAATCACTGTTTTGAGTGTTTATATGCGTATTTTATGTTATTTTGACCCTAGGAGAGGCTTTAGGGACCCAAAAATGATCCTTTAGGATCATCCGTTTACTGTTTTTGCGTACTGTGGGACGAACGATCGAGATCATTGTACCTCTCCAGAATGCTGTGACAATGATAGGGTATGTTCCTGATAGTCCCCTGTAGCTTCCCTTCAAGTTTTGTGCGATTCCGATGTGATTTGCATGGTGAACGGGCGTGATGACTGTAGAGCATGTAGAAGGACATAGGCAGATTACTTGGCTTTGGTGCGATTGATTTGCTTGTAGAGTTAGTAGTTGCATCTCTTCGAGTTCACTTCATTAGGATTGACACCCTAGTGAGTTTCCATGCCTCATCCGAGTCGCTTCCCCTGTATCGATAATTTTATGTTGATGCTTGAGAGCTATGCTATGGACGTCTGTCGCGGAGACTCACAAACACAGGGGCATCACCTCGTTGACACGAGGAAGATGGTGTCCTTGTGGTAAGTATTTTCTTAATGTCTGGGTACTACATCGGTAACGCGACAAATCTAGTATCCTTATGGTAAGTCAACTTCCCTTTCCGTTTCCCAAAAAACATATGGGCATCGATCGGTAACACGGCTAACATCGGGTGTTAAAATAATACACAAAGTGCAACTAGAAATAGCAAAGGAGCATCATGGGGCAGCTGAGAATAGCGAGCCAATCTCGTATGGCAGCCAAGAATAGCGAGGCAACTCTGATCAGCATGTCGTCTCTCCTCACACTTAAACACTGAGATTGGCCTTGGCATATGGTTGGAGGAAGCTGCACCTACTTTGGCTTCTTCTAGCAGAAAGTTTGTCAGCACAAAGGCACTAAGGTAGCGTTTGCTTGTCCTGCTAGCCCGCTTAGGTACCTTGTTAATTTAAGAAAAACGAGCGTGAGCCTCAAAAAGACTGGGTGCTTAATATTATGTTGCGCATGCCTCTACCCAAAATAGCGGTGCAAACTCAAAATTGGCTCGCTTAGAATAGCTTTGTGATTCTTAAAATAATGCGATATGTTCTTAAAATATGTTTCCAACTGGGACCGATGGTTGTAGCTGTCGCGAGGCACTACTGAAGTAGCTTCACAAAACACAAGTCAGGAAGTCTTTGACATCGCTAGCTGACACCATATAAAGCATAGACTACACCTACAATAGAACTAATAACATGCTGCAACAGACCTAATTTTAACAAGCTGCACTACAAATATAGAAACGTTATTGTGAAGCCGGCCTGCACTACAACAGGTTGCACCCTCGCAACTTCATGCCCAAAATGCTTGTAACCGCCTTACAGCCTCACGACAAGCGTAGCACCTTCTGCATACGACTACAAGATACCTATATAGAAAAAAACAAACTTTAAGAGATAACATGACTTATCTGTGACCTTGTGTTGTGCACCACACTTGATTGTTGTGTCATGAAGTTTCATCACAAGACACCGAGCCTAGCCTTGGATGTCTTGCACATCGAATTCTGCCTTGGAAGGTTGGCTCCGATACCATGTTGAACAACCACGCACGAGATAGAGGAGAGAGAGACGACACCACAACTGCAAACCTCAAAGTGTGTGTAGAGCACACACTGAGTACACATATATAGTGGGGACTCCTAGCTATGTATAGCATGTGGGTTGGTATATATAGCTCCAACACTTCGTCACTTCTTTATTGATCTCTTTCCATTGCATGTGGTTTGGATTTGTCCATTTTGAGAGTCATCAAGGAGTGCGTATCGCTTGCTGTGCTGACATACCGTGTGCTAGAGACTTCATGCACTGAAATGCATTAACAGCTGCTTATTGTTGATCATCAGGCACTAATTGGGTGCCAATATCTTGTTTTTCATTGGCCATTTTCTCTTGGAGCTACAATCGACAGACATACAAATATTCAATATTACTGGCAAATATATATTCTCACAATTCAACAACTCACAGATGCACAAGATAGCATCTTCTTGTCCACTACATAAGACGTCGAGATCCACAAATCAAACCACAAATAATGCAACTAATTGAACCACAAGGCAAATTTGAAATACCAACACCACTCAACATGACAAATTTGAAATGACTAAAGATAATTGACTCAAGGAGGTGAACCACTTTAAACCAGATAATACACTTCAATAAAAAATAGAATACCCTGGACAAGATAGGTGTAAATCTTAAAAATATATTTAGATCCGATAAAATAATGGTGCAATTTCAATAAGGGAATGTTGGACAGGGTTAGGATCTGTCTTTAAATGTTCTTTGAAAAATATCAACATGTCAGATGCATTTCTTCTTTGTTCCCGCTCTTTTAACTTCATCCAACAATCTACTTCAATCCAAATAGTCCTCATAACATCTTCGTACGAGTGGTAAAAAACTTCTTCTGGAAAATAATTTTTTCTGGCTGCACTCCAAAAATCTACCAGCATGTCGAATAGATAGCCCAATGCATAAATGTCACTCGCTTTTGTGTATGCATTTGTGCACCATGGATCGTATAGTTCTGGAGTAATCCACTTTTTCTTAGCCATCTCTGCATCCCCTGCTCTCTGTGCCTCCAAAATCTTAGAGTCTGACTATGCGCTTGGATGCAAATAATTAATTGCTGCACGTTTAGCTGGCATTCTGAACATCATCCCCTAATCAATGATGCCGACGTGGGGTTTATTTGTGCGAGTAAAGTCCAACATTATGTTGAATGGGTGCAAGTCACTGTGCACTATCCCATCCGAGTGGACAACTGCAACGCCATCGATTAAGACGTGACAAATGGATAGTATCTGCTCGGTCACTGAATTGATCCGCGTCGTGTCTATCTCTTGTACAATAAGATTTGCTGTAGGCAATGACCTTCAGTCGTGTTGTAGCCTGTACATGTGTTGTCTAAACAATCTGTGAGAGAATGGTAAGTGGCACATCATGTCGCCCATCGTACCCCCATTGTAGTATGGGAATATTTTGATCCAAGGAGATTTGGTAGTAAAGCCAATGCACCTTACAATGGAGGGGTGAAGTGTTTTCATTCCTTGCTCTGTCTGAAAGCTGTCAAATTTTACCTCACTCTCTCGCTTGTAACATTTTTCCACATGTAATGTGGTCTGGAAAAATAGAGATGCCTTTGATGGTGTACAATGAGCACACACCAAAGGAGCCTACTCCTACCTTCTACCAAGGATTCGTGAGGGAATATTTAGTTTCAAGAATAGCTTCAAATACATTACTTTAACACTAGAATGGTAACCTAACAGGACATAAAAGTGTCCTTTCAGGGTTTTGGGAAAAAATTCCAAAATCATAGTAGATCCACTCATTTTGAAAAATCCTTTCATGAGCTTATAGTTCAATAACTACTACAAATGGAAAAAATGAGAAACTTGTAATTTTTCTCATCCCTTGGTCACTACAAGCCTCCAAAGTTGATGGACCAGTGCATTTTGCCTAAAATAGCAATTTCTTACGGTTGATTGCATATAAATAAGAGTGGAGATTTTTGTAGGAAATGAGATAAAATGCCCCGTTAACTTCAATGGGTTGGTGACCAAAACATATGGTTGTTTTTACCTCACTATTTTTTTTTGGGCAAAAAAAATAGGTACAAAAAAGTTGCATTTTTGCCATTCTGCGGACCTATCATCAAAGTTTCTATAGTCACGCTCAATACAGATACTATATACATGTTTTCTTAGTTCCCTTTGGGCCTCTGGATTCAAAAGGAGCCATGGAGCATGTCAAAAGGATAATGGATCTCTTACAATTGGAACCTTGGGGGCAATTTTAAAGTGCTAAATACAACAAACATGAAAAAACTGGGTTTAGCATTATGACCTCTAGAAACCCATATAAACTACTCAATATCTAGCCAAGTTTGTAGTCTATGATTAGATATGGTTACTACCTACAAAATACACACAATTGGCCTAAGAAACTAGCAATATTGAGAAAGTTATACTTGCTACTCTAAAATGTATCGTATTCTTTAGCAATCAAAAAACTCAACCATCATCATATACTATGATATATAGCATATTAGGTCCCCCAAAACTCAAGGAAGATTAGCTTTATGTTATACATTACACTTACACAATCAAGATTGAATTTGGATATCAAGAAAGCCACCAAAAAAATCATAAAAGTGCTAATTTTGGCCAAAAAACACGATTATGCAATTCTTGTAAATTGGTCATAACTTTCAATTTTAACACTTAGCTCTCCCTACAAGCATCAAAACATGTTGAGAACTACAAAGGCCTAACCTCTAGCCATCTAAACCTCACAAACATGAAGTTTAGAGTGGTATAGTTGCCAAAAATTGAAAAAAAGACAAAAACAGGACCTGTTTTTTCACACAGTTTAGGTTCAAAAATGTTGTGCAAGAGTAAGGTTAATGGTGAGATCGATACTCAAAAAAAAAATGCTAAGTTTTTTTCAGCTCATAAGGCAACTTTGTGGATATATAGCACCTAGAAATTCATTTTCATACTCTTCAAATAATTCAAGCAAAATGGTCACTTAACAGGACACAAAAGTGTCCAAGGACATAAAAGTGTCCTGTTACCATTCTAGTGTTAATAATAGCCTCTGTGTGCTTTGATTGCTACGGCCTCTTTTTGGCGAACTACACCAACTTTGTAGCTTGCCTCAGCTACAAGTCATCTCACGTAATCGCAAAGTAGGAATACAGGTAGTTAGAAAACTATGGCATCTCATGTAATCGAAATAGGTCAGTGCTTATAAGAGGTCAACGTGCTATTTATCTCATAAAAGCTAAGAGTTTATGGGCGCCGACGGTGTCTACAAGTCTCAGCGAGTTGAGTTATTCATAGTTCGGCAATGGTTTTCTATATCGTTTTGAGCACTCTCGGCTGTTGTTTTATTTGGCTAAAAATCTATACAACCTTTGAGCAATAGATTGGGCCTTCTTCACTAGGAATTGCCTTGCAGCCACCTCACCATACTTAGATTAAGCGGCAAGGTCACCAAGATGACATGTCGAGCTCCATGATGTCATGGGTGAAGTTACATGATACGTCTTCATCCATGGTTCAAGGTGATATTATGTGCTATGTCTTTATTTTCTCCATCGGGCTTTGGTTCTTGATGCATGCTATTGATCTCGTCGCGATTTTTCATAAAATGCTTCACGTAATTTGACGATCATTTTATGATGGTATACTAATGTGTGACACTGTTTTCATGTAAATCATGGATGTATAGATGCAAGATTTTCCAAGCCATGATCTACTGACTAGTCGTCATCTTGAGGTTTTGCAGATTTTGCTCAAAACTAGCGTCTCTGATGCCATGGTGCATAAAGCCATGATGGTGATTACTATTTTATAGTTTTGATTTGATTTGAAGAAAGCATCTCCTATGTTATGATACGTAAAGCCATGATGATTGTTATTTCAAAGTTTTTTTTTTTTTGAGCGTCTCTAATGCCATGGTGAATATCGTGATGCCATGATGACTATTGTTATGTTGAACGTGTCTCTTGTGCCATGGCACGTAAATCCATGATGATTATTCCTATTTCAAAATTTTTATAAATGTCTCTTATGCCATGGTACGTAAAGCCATGATGATGATAGCTACCAGTTGTTGAGATCTTGGGGGCTCCGATATGTTCATTACATCTCGGCTTTGTATATATGTGCGCACATGTGATTACATTGATATTAAATTTGTTATAGCCACCTAGACACCCCAACCCTCACAAGTCCGGATGGAGAAAAACATTCACTATTTAAGCCAAGATGTTCAAAATATGATACAACGAGTGAATCTAACACGTGTACAAGGGACACACATTAGCCACCTTGTCCTGCACCCAGATTTGGTCCCCTCGTCTACTTCAGATACATCCTCATCTTCCCAATGTCCAGTTTGCTACAAGAATTTTGATGGATGTAGTGGATATGATACATTGACATGTGGTCATTATTATCACTTCATTTGCCTTATTCGTTTAGTGCAAAATAGTAGCCGATATGCAATCAGTTCACAAGATATTCCACAAGGAATATATATAATGTTTGGCATGGCAAATGACTATAAATTCAAGCAAGCTTTCCAAGATACCCCTAGCACAATTAGAAATTTGTTTGGTGAACAAGATGTTGCTTCAGAGAAACACAATTGAGAGACAAACTATGTATAGTCGCAAACACGAAGCATTGTATATAATCAAAACACATTTGAATACAAGGTTTTTTTATAATGGTTTTTGACACGATCTTCATTCTACTCTCAATCTATATTGAATCTGTGAAGTTGTTATCTGGTTCTAAGTTTGTCTGTTGTGGTTCTCCTTGTAATTCAACCTCCACATCTATTATCAAATTCTCTTCTATTTCATCTATAGTGCATTGAGATACACCAACATTTAACTCTTCTTCGTCTTCGTTTTGACAATCATACAACCAGGTTGGCATTTCCTCCCCGTAGCCAGCACTTTCGATGTGATTCAATATCTTTTCGTTACAAAACATATACACTAATTTTTCCGCTCTGTCTCCTAATAGTCTATTGTGAATAGTGTTGTGAACATACTTATACATACTCTAGTTTCTCTTGAACTTGAGTTTGTTGTACATTGTGCCAGTATTTTCATTGCAAGGGAACGTAAGGTAAAGTAATGCTCTCCACCATTCATCATCCACCACTTCCATACAGGTTGCTCTTTTGCCATTACATGTACAAAATCATTTGCAAAAGGACCTTCTTTTAATCTAAATGCACTTATTTCTTTAATGCAATCAATTCAGTCTTGAATATTGGAATAGAACGTGTTGACCATGTGATAGAAATCGCTTACCATCTCTATATTGGACATCAGATCTAAATTCCAATACTCTGGATCGAGCATGTAAGCAACATTATGGAGTGGACTATGGGCGCTCTTTCACCTTGCATGAAAATAGTTGGCCAAATTTTTTTGTTGTTTGTCAGAGATTGATAGTCACCACTCTTTCTCTATTACAAACTCTTGCATCTCTTTGGGATTTCAAAGCTCTAATGGACTGACCACCATGTCATCCACACTTTGCTCATGTTTGGCCCCCTTTGCTCAAGGTTGTGGATCACGAACATAATGGGCATCATTACATGGTATGCATCCATTACACTCCTCCACCAAGCAGCCTTGTTTACATTGCTACGTAGACATATAATTTTATCTTTCACTTTTTCTTTCTGCTCAAGCTGCCATTCATCAAAAGTTGTGCAATTGAATGTGTCAATCACAACGCATTTATTGCGGAGAAGTGATTCCAAGGTATAAAAGTGCATGTAGAATCGAGTTTTAGTAGGAAGTTTCAACATCATTGATATGCGCATCCTATACAAATCGAGCACTCTTTGTCATTTCAAGATAAATTTCACATCTGACGTGTTGTATCAATTATTTTGGGGAACCATGTGGTTTCTTTGCTAGCGTATCAATCCTTTAGCACCAAGTTTAAGTTGTACGTATTACAACCATTGGCAAAAATGTATGGAAAGCACTTCTTTATTGATTTACTACTTTGCGTTGTCCATGACTACTTGAACGACATGTTCAACACCAATTTCTTTAATTATATTAATCAAGACCTTAAAAATATATTTGCCACTTTTAATTTGCGTTGTCCATGACTACTTGAACGACATGTTCAACACCAATTTCTTTAATTACATTAATCAAGACCTTAAAAATACATTTGCCACTTTTAATTGCACTAGAACTATCAATCACCTTTATAAACGTTTCTCCTCTTGGACAAACTAGCATTACATTGATCAACGGTCTTCTTTGAACATTTGGCCAGCCATCACTCACAATCATACATCCTAAAAGTCAAATATTCCCAAGTATTATTTTGCCAACACGCTCTTTGACTTCGATGTAACATTTGTCCAAGAAAACATTTCATATTGTGTGATAAGAAGGAGCTGAAAATCCTGGGCCAAACTCATTGTTTTTGTTCGAAGCAACCTTCCAATGATTGTTGTCTACCGTGACCATAGCACTTTGAGTAAAGAATATTAATTTGGCGAGTGCAGTTTGTGCTTCTTCTAGAGACTACACTCGAAATCTTTGATGTAATGATTTTTGACACATTTGACCAAGTCCACCTTCATTATGACGCTTAAATGGGATTTCCTCTCCATGCGCAGGTTGTTCTCCAAGGTTAGTTGGCATCACTACAGGACCCGCGAAGTTAATGTTTGGCTCTGAGAACTCTTGAATCATAGCCACAAGGCTATATATCTGTTGTCTCTTGCCATCCTTTTTGGCGAGCTCTTCTCTCAAACACTTTGCAGCTTCAAGGTGCCTGAGGATGTTCACATTTCTTACAGCTCTAACGCTACCCAAAAAATGGTCCCTAATACGTGGTGCACTGCCTGATTTTGTTGTATGACAAAATTTACATTTCCACTCTATATATTGGCCGCATATGTTGTGAGCATAATCCCACTCTTTGCCAGGAGCCTTTTTATTTTTTGGCTTCTTCGTACCACTTGTGCCCACATTTTTCTCCATTGCTTTAAATTAAAACTGAAGATAAAAGAGCTAGATGTTTAGTCTTTTAAACATTTTTCTTATTTTCAATGTATATTAAAAAACCATTCAATATGAAAGTAGCCATGATGCACAATATGAGACTTTTAATGCACGCTAGTCAAATCCACATATCGATCACCTATAAAGTGAGCTAACATACACTTTGCAATACAGTCTATGCACGACATAATAACTACAACAATGCTATGAATTTCTCAATGCAATTATTATTATAATGATTACTTATAAATCCACTTTGATTTGCAAACAATAAGACACATCTAATTTGAATTTCTACAAAAAAAAGGAAAGCAATAAAATATATGATTCGTCATTTCATGCACTAATAATCTATTGTAATACACGATGCACTCTCTGTATAAAGCAATGCATGAATTAACACAAATAAATCTTCAATATAATCACTCAATTGAGGACTACTTGTACCAAATGAAGGATTGTAGCCCCCCCATGAAACCAATTCAATATATAAAAGCTATTTTAACCCAATTAAGGATTATAGCTCTTATATTGTGGAGTGACAGTCTAAATCAACTCAAATCTATGATGGTGAAAAATGCAAGACTTCAAGGATCTTTATATGCCCAGTACACTAGTACAGGACATCAGACCCTTGACTATCGACTTGTCATTTACATATGTTCATCTTCTAAAACCAATTACAACCCTCATTTGGACCAATGGCTTCTTCGCAATGAGCATGAATCTCCAAGTTTTCAGTCGTTTTGGTTTCTTACCTTAATGTCGGTAAACGAATTAAAATTTTTTAGAAGTGGTTATCGAATCAAGAATCACGTTCAACCCAAAAAAGGGACCTATGACTCTGTAACCTTAAGTCAATTCACAAGGAGATGACTATACGCGGCACTCGGATACACTCCCCAAGGATTTGCCTAGCTAAAGGACCGCGGTTAGCACACTGTTTACTATATATAATTACTCCCGCCGGGCTTTTTCATTTTCCTGGCGGGCCCATCAGGAAAATGAAAAAGCCCAACGGGCCCCGTAGGAAAAAATAAAAAACCCGGAGGGCTAACCGGTTCTATGGGTTTTTGCAGGTCATAATCAAAGTCACGTTAACAATTAACGTGATCACGTGATTTTCTTATGTAAATACTAGAGTTATTGATGTAATCACACGATCGTGATTATGTTAATGAATTCCTTGCTTTAGAAATATAGCTCTATCTCCTCTCGTGTCTTTGGACACATATCCTTGGTTAATTTAAAGTGACTAGCCAAAGGTGTAGAAACCATTTTTTTATTTTGCATTGCAAACCTTTTTGATGTAATCCTCCTAAGATAGCTTTATTGTCTTCTTCATCATGTCCCTTGATATCAAGTATCTTCTTTGCATCACCTAAATCTTTCATTGAAAAATATTTAGACAACTCTCCTTTTAGGTCTTTGATGTCTTGCATGTTAGCACTTGCAATCGACATGTCTTCAACATACAACATTAGGATGATGAACTTACCATCTCCCAAATTCTTTGTGTAGATGCAATGATCTGAGTTGCATCTTGTGAATCCATGATTCAACATCCATTGGTCGAACTTCAAGTATCGTTGTCTTTATGCTTGCTTTAAACCATACAATGTCTTCTTTAATCTGCAAACCATTTTCTCCTTATACCTTTTACCTTATACCCCTTTGGTTGAAACATGTAGATTTTGTTCTCTAAGTCATCGTGAGGGAATGCCGTATTTACATCCATTTGCACAAGATTTAAATCATGAGCAGCCACACAAGGCTTAAGATAAGCCTAGTTGAGTTCATTTTAAAACATGAGAAAATATTTCATTGAAGTCAATACTTTTCTTTTGGCAAAACCCTTTTACCACCACAAGCCTAGACTGGTACCTTTTCTTCCCACCTTCTTCTTCCTTCAACTTCTACACTCATTTGTTCTGAAGTGCTGCTAAACTTCAGTCAACTCAACCAACTTCCATGTTTGATTGCGATCTAATGAGTCCATCTCCACTTGCATGCTCTTTATCCATTCTTCTTTGGAACATGTTGCATAGCTTCCTCCTATGATTCTAGCTCTCCAGAAGCTGAGATCAAGAGATGGTTGAGGACGGAATAAACCTTTCTGGAGGTCTACTTGCTCTTTTAGATCTTTGGGGAATAGGTTGAGGCTCCTCATTTGGTTGACATTGATGTACATTGTCACTGTTTCCACTCCTTGAGTCTTCACCATTCTCAAGCTCCATGTACTCATCACCAATTTCTTTTTTTTGTTTTGTTTCCAAGTAATCTTTGTACATGTTACCATATACATGTGGTACTGATGTGTGGGAACACATCAGGCAGTCCTAGTGTGTGGGAACCACTAGGGTTGCCGGGGCATTTTTTCCCTCTTTAGGAGGTTTTTTCCCCCGAGCATTGTATATACGCTCATCATTCTAGGGCTATCGATCTTTCCATTGCACACTAAGTAATACACTCTCTATTGTGCGCCTTGAGCTTCCTTTGTCTTCTCCAAGCTGTGTGCATTTCTCTGCAACCCTAATTCCAACAATTGGTATTAGAGCAGGTTGCGTCCTCTCGGGTTTAGTCGCCAGCTGCTCCAGCACATGCCTGCTCACTTTCTCCGATTTCAGTGAGCTTTTGCAAGCGTTCAAAGGTCGAAAAATACTTTGGGGGAATTGGTAGAGCTCAATCTGCTCAGATTTTTGATTCGAGCTCATTTCGGCCTCCGTTTCCACTATAGGCAGTACTACACAGGCTATTTTGTCATTTTGTGCAAAATTTTTGTCAGTGTCATTTTCTGCTTAATAGGTACCTTATAGTCTTCTACCGTTTGTGCTATCTAGAACATTTTGTTCCCGCTCTGTTTCTCCTATTTTCTGGCAGTTTTCACATCAGGTGCAGCATTTACCATGGCTGACAACAACAACACAGATGTGTTCAAGATGTTTACTGCTGAAGATAGGTTGGATGGGGACAATTACCCTATATGGGCTTATGTGATGCAACAAGTTCTTGTGTCAAAGGGCGTTTGGAATATTGTGCAGGGCATTGATGTACGTCCTGGTTCTGAGGATGTAAGTGATGTTGAGGATGTTGCAAGTCTTGCTGCAAGGATTGCTTCTGTTAGAGTTGTTTTGCCTAATGTAGAACAAGCTTGTTGGGATATTAAGGATGCGCAGGCTCATGCACTGATTGCGTTGTCTGTGAAGTGCACCATTTTTCATCACATCCGCTCAACAAAATCTACAAAACAGGCTTGGAATATTCTAGTAGGTCTCTATGCAAGCCGCAATGAGGCTAAAATTGCTTTGCTGCGTAAAGAGCTGGAGTCGAAGATTATGCATGAGGAAGATGATATGGACACTTTCCTTGCTAGTGTCAAGGATATCAATGAGCAACTTATTTCTGCAGATGAAGTCATTTCAGACAGTTCCCTTGTGCAGATTGTTCTAGATGCCTTACCAAATTCTTACCAGACTTTTGCTAGTACTTGGAGACTTATGACCCAAGGAAATCCAGAAGTTGTCAAGTTTGATGCATTATGCACATTGCTGTTGCAAGAGTCACTTTCCAAAAAAAACAGGACTAGACAACATGCAGTTGAAGAGGCTTTTATTGCTTCTCAAAGAAAGGGTGGTAACCGCAATGCAGCCACTTCTTATGGTTTTGCTGCCTGCGAGTGGAAAAACTTCTGTTCCCAATGCTTCTGCTGGCAGCACATTGTCTGGAAATTCTGCTGATAAGGGCAAAAAGAAAATGCGATGCCATTATGTAAAGCTAATGATCACTTGATCAAGTCGTGTCCTAAGTTGAAGGCCAAAGAGGCTAAGAAGAAAGAGGGTGGTTCCACTGCAAATGCTGGTTCCACTACAAATGCAACCATTGTTGAGTCTTCTGTGAAAGGAGACTGTGTTGCTGCAGAATGGGCTTTTAGCGCAGAGTGTACTTACAATCCTACGGTCATGATGCATGCTTGTCAGTTGCTGCAGATTCACATGTGTGGTATTTCGACAGTGATGCTACAAAGCACATTACCTCACATCGTGAATTGTTCACCTCTATAAGGTCTGTCCCTCATGGGAATTCAGTCACTTGTGCCAACAATGCCTCTTATCCGGTTCAAGGAGTTGGAAAGATTGTGCTTACTGCTACAAATGGAAGTTCATTCACACTCGTTGATGCACTTAATGTACCTGGGATCAAGAAGAATCTCTTGTCTGTATCCACCCTTGCTAGACTTGGACTTGTAGTCAAATTTGTGGATGACAAATGTACAGTTCATCATCTCAGTTTTGGTGATGAAATTGTTGCATCTGGCCTTTTGTGTCGTGGGCTGTATAAGCTCACTTTGTATGACAAGTGTGGACAAAATTTTGCAAATGCTGTTGCAGATTCAAGGGCTATTTTAGATGCAAAACTTTGGCATGCATGTTTTGGTCATTTGAATTTTGCCAGTTTGCTGCGTTTGCAGAAATCTGATATGGTTTCTTCTTTGCCACCTCTTGAATCACCTGTCAAACATGTTTGTGAAGGCTGTATTTTGGGTAAGATGCAGCGTTCTAAGTTTCCAAAGGATGGTTCAGTTCGGGCCACATGCAGGTTGCAGCTTGTGCATAGTGATGTTTGTGGGCCCATGCAAACTCCGTCCTTGGGCAATTACCTGTACTTCATGACTTTCATTGATGATTACTCCAGGCATGCATGGGTATTTCCGCTTAAAGCGAAGTCCAAAGTTTTTATGTGCTTCAAACAATTTCTGGCTATGGCTGAAAATGTCTCAAAATGTACTATGGGCACACTCCATTCCGGTCGAGGGGGGGAGTATATGTCTCATGAATTCAATGCATTTCTGGCTAGTCGTGGGATAAAACACCAATGTACAGTGCCTTATACACCTCAACAAAATGGTTTTGCTGAGAGGAAAAACAGGTCACTTACAAAAATGGCACGATGTATGGTCAAAAGTCAAGCTTTGCCACATTCCTTTTGGCTTGAGGCGATCATGTGTGCCACTTATGTACTAAACAGGTGTCCTACGAAAGCTTTGCAGTCTATTACTCCATATGAAGCATGGCATGATAGAAAGCCTTCTATTAAGCACATGCGTGTTTTTGGCTATTTGGCATATGCTTTGGTGTCACAAAGACAACGCAAAAAATTGTCAAATGTTTTTTTGTTGGTTATAGTGCTGAAAGAAAAGGTTACAGGTTGTATCATCCGCAAATAAAACGTATTCTGGTTTCACGGGATGTAGTGTTTGTGGAAGATTCTGTTCAGCCCTTGCTGTCATGTACTAGAGACAGTAATGTAAGCTCCAGGACATTTATCACACTTTGTTGCCTCTTTTTAGTGGTGGAAATACAAATGTAAGTTCCAATGAGGAAAATATACAGCCTATGGGGGTTTCTGAAAATGTTACAGATCAGCCTATTACTGATACAGATGTACATGATGTACTTAATGAGGAAAGGGCTGAAAATGAGCAGGCTAGAGGTATGCCAAAATGGTTGGTGCACACTTTGCGTGATAGTAAATTGGATGCACCTTTGTCTAGTCGTACTCGTTCAGGCTCTCGCCATGCATCTTATGCATCAGATTGTTATGCTTTGGCTGTGTCTAGCTTACATGATGTTGAGGAGCCTCTATCTTTTGATGAAGCACAGAATTCAAAAAATTGGATGGCTGCCATGCAATCAGAATATGATGCACTTATAGAAAATGACACATGGACTTTATGTGATTTGCCTCCTGGAAAAAAGGCCATTGGTACAAAGTGGGTTTACAAGTTGAAACGCAAGCTGGATGGTGAGATCAATCGCCATAAGGCTCAACTTGTTGCAAAGGGTTATGCACATCAAAAAGGCATAGATTATGAAGAGACTTTTTCTCCCACTTGTCGTATGACTACTGTGCGTTTTCTATGTGCATTGGCAACTCATTTTGGTTGGGATGTACATCAATCAAACATTGTTACTGATTTCTTGAACAGTGACATATTTGAGGAAGTCATAAAAGGACAAGAGGACAAAGTATGCAGATGTAAGAAGGCTTTGTATGGGTTGAAGCAATCTGCTCGTGCTTGGTATGAGAAAGCTGACACTCATTTGGTTAAATGAGGCTTTCGTAACAGTCCAACAGAAATCACATTGTATGTAAAGCGGGAGGATGATGTATTTCTCATTGTGGTTCTTTATGTCGATGATTTGCTGATCATCACTGGACCAAATGAGAGACATATTGCTGAATTGAAGGCTGATTTGAATGCTACTTTCAAGATGAAAGATTTGGGGCTGTTGCATCATTACTTGGGTATACAGTTTAAGCAATGTGATGGTGGTATTGCCTTGTGTCAAAAAAGTTACATAGAGACATTGATATGTAAGTTTGGACTTGAGGATTGCAAACCTATTGCCACTCCCATGGAAACAGGTTTGAAGTTGAGTCTACATGATGCTGGCGATCTTGCTAATGTCACTTTTTATCAAACTGTTGTTGGCTGCCTCATTTATGTATGCAACATGAGGCCGGATATTCAGTTTGCAGTCTCAGAGGTCAGCAGATTTATGCATAGCCCAGGGTCTAGGCATTAGCAGGTTGTCAAGAGGATTTTATGCTACCTTAGTGGCACTTTACATCTTGGCTTGTTTTATCCCAAGGGGGGATCATTGCCGCCAGACTTACATGCTTTTTCGGACTCAGATTGGGTTGGTTGTTTTGACACGCGAGTGTCCACTAGTGGTTTTTGTTTCATGCTTGGTAGTTCATGTATATCATGGTTGAGCAAGAAGCAACCTACTATGGCGACTTTGAGTTGTGAGGCTGAGTACAGGGAAGTCTTCACAGCTACGGTTGAGTGTGTATGGCTCAGACGCCTTATGGCTGATTTGGGTGTTGGATAGGACATTGCCAACACTATCTACACTGACAGTCAGAGTGCATTCGCAGTTGCAAGGAACCCAATTTTTCATGCTTGCACAAAGCACATTGAGGTGCATTACCACTATGTCAGGGAGAGGCTCTCAGCAGGAGAAATCAGCTTGGCTTATGTGCCAACACAGGACAACCTTGCAGATCTTTTCACAAAGGCATTGTCTCGTGAGAAGCTTGAAGCTTTCCGCAAAGCCTTGGGCTTACTCCCCTTTGTGGACTGATCATGTCCTCAGGGCATGGCACTTCCCTTTACTTATGTGCCAGCTCTCTTTCACCGCATCACTCCAGGGGGGATTTGTTACCATATACATGTGGTAGTGATGTGTGTGAAAACACTAGGACCGACGGGGCATTTTTTCCCTCTTTAGGAGGTTTTCCCCCCCGAGCATTGTATATACGCCCATCATTCTAGGGCTATCGATCTTTCCGTTGCACACTAAGTAATACACTCTCTATTGTGCGCCTTGAGCTTCCTTCATCTTCTCCAAGCTGTGTACGTTTCTCTGCAACCCTAATTCCAGCAGTACATATTTTGTTCATTGAAAATTACTTCCCTACTTCTAAATATTTTACCATCTTCAAGATTCTATAGGTGAAACCCAAAGTAAACTTCTCCATATCCAATGAAGATACACTTTTTGGACTTTGCATCTAGCTTTGACCTTAGGCTTCTATCTATGCGTATGAAAGCCTCACACCCAAACACTTTGATAAATGAATAATTCACCGGTTTACCTGTCCATGCCTCCTCTAGAACTCTCCCATCCAATGCCGTTGAGGGCAATTGATTAAGTACATAGACGTACTTACTACTTCCTCCCAAAGCTCAAGTGGTAAGCATGCATGTAGCCGCATGCTTCGTGCTCGCTCCATGATTGTTATGTTCATCGTTTTGGAAATTTCATTTTTTTGAGGTGTACTTGGGATTGTCCTATGCCTCTGTATGCCATTGCTAGTAGTTGAAAATATTTCAAAAGCTTGGTTGCAATACTCGCCTCCATTGTGAGATTTGAGGTATTTAACTTTGGTACCTGCTTCATTCTCCACAAAGGCTTTCCACCTTTGAAATACGAAAAACACGTTAGATTTATTTATCATCACATAAACCCATTTTTTCCTAATTGCATCATCTATGAATGTTACATAGTACAATGATCCACCAAGGGATGGTATACTTGTAGGACCCCAAACATCACAATGAACCAAATCAAGCTTTTTATTTTTCTTTCATTTCTTGATTTTACCCTCTTTTGTTTACCATAAACACAATCTTCACAAAACTCAAAGTCCACTTCTTTCAAACCTGGTAGCAGCTTCTTTGTTTGAAGGATTTACATTCCTTTCGCACTCATTGCTAGGTAAAGGCGGTGTGCCTCACCGTGCTTTGCCCGTGTACGCCGGCCAATGTCCGACCGCATTTATCTCCTTATTCTTTATACATACAAAGAATAAGGAGCTCTCACTCATTCTCATAGTGTGCTCATACAGTGAGATTTGAGAGCTCCACCCATATCCTGTGTACTCTCTCTCTCTCTCCCCTTCTCACTCTCCGCACATGTACCGCATTCGTGCACTCACAATTGGTATCAGAGTGGTTTCATTTCTGAAATTTCTTCCACATGCATGCACACTTTTATGAGTGCAAATAGGGTTCCGACTTTGACATCAGCAAATTCAACATGTTGAGCCGTATTTTTAGGCCAAAAACGGAGGTTTTGGGCATATTTCTCACACCCGGACTCGGATACATGTGATCCAGGAGTCTACCCTGAGGTTTTGGCACGTTCTAGACGTGCTGGTCATATCAAAAATTTTAAATTTTCAATGCTGAATTTTTTGCAGAAGCCTCAACATTCTCGACATATCAAGGTTTTGTAGTTTGATTCCTACAGTGTAGAGAGTGATGCGGTTTGCATCTTTGGTGTTAGGAAATAAAGCGTAGCTAAATAGATAATTGAGTAGATTACTTAATGGAGAGAGACAGATTTATATACACGAGATTATAGAGTAGAGAGAGAGAGAGAGTACACACGATATACGTGGTTCACCCAATGTGGGCTACGTCCACGGGAAAGCAGCCACTCAATGGCTTTAGTACTTCAAAACAAGAAGTAGTTTACAAAGGGATTATACCCTTAATGGAGCTCCCGCCTTGCTTCACTCTCACCACCTCACACTCACCTTGTTGCATCAACTTCACACTATGAAATGTGTGTAGAAATGGCCTCCTTTTATAGGCCAAAAGGGCTGCCCTCCAATCTGCCCATGTGTGGCCGCCCTTGAGAAGACAAGTCCGCTTTTGAATTCGGCCACCGGCCACCGGCCATTGACTTCCGACCACCGGCCAACCGACCGGTTGTTTTCCGACCACTTTTCGGCCGCCGTCCGGCCATAATATTCCGGCGAAAAAAAAAGTCTCGGGGGCCTCCGCCCTTGAGGCCTTTAAAGTTGCCCCTGATTCTTGTCCGTGAAAATTTTGGTTTCCGGTGAGTGATTTTCCTTCACGCAAGATGGCTTCTCCTCATAATGGGGGCCTTACAAATGTGCGCTTTTACCACAGAAAATTACAAGGGTAAATCAGGCTCCATACTTAACAATCTCCCACTTGGAGACTGATCTCCAAACCAAACCTGTGATTGCTTTCCATTCTGGCTTCTTATCCTTGAATGCTGATTGAAGATGAGCAAAAGCTCAACTTCTCCTTGTTGACCACCTTTGTAAACATGTCTGCAGGATTTTCACTTGTATGCACCTTTCCTAGCTTTAGTTGTCCCTCTTCCAAAAGAGTGAGTATGAAGTGATATCTCACCTCAATGTGCTTTGTCCTTGAATGAAAGGCTGAGTTCTTCGCAAGATGGATAGCGCTTTGGCTATCACTGTACAAGACACAATTGTCTTGTTTGAATCCAAGCTCTTCTAAGAATCTGTGAAGCCACAGAATTTCTTTGCTTGCCTCCGTCATTGCTACATACTCTGCTTCCGCGGTAGAAAGTGAAACCACTTTCTGCATCTTTGAAGCCCAGCTTACTGCTGTGCCTCCAACCGTGAACACATAGCCAGTAGTGCTCCTTCGAGTATCTTTGTCACCTGCCATATCTGCATCAGCATACCCTTCTAGAAAAATATCAGTTCCTCCAAAATACAAAGCATTTGTTGTTGTCCCTTTTAGATACCTAAGTATCCACTTCATAGCTTGCCAATGCTCTTTACCTGGGTTGTCCATGAACCTACTCACAACTCCCACTGCATGTGCAATGTCTGGCCTTGTCCAGACCATAGCATACATTAGAGAACCTACCGCTGCAGCATATGGAACTTTAGACATATAGGCTATCTCCTCTTGTGTCTTTGGACACATATCCTTCGTTAGTTTAAAATGACCAGCCAAAGGTGTAGAAACTGGTTTTGCATTTTGCATTGCAAACCTTTCTAGTACCTTCTTGATGTAATCTTCTTGAGATAGCTTTATTGTCTTCTTCGTCCTGTCCCTTGATATTTTCATACCAAGTATTCTCTTTGCAACACCTAAATCTTTCATTGAAAAAGATTTGGACAGCTCCTCTTTTAGGTCTTTGATGTCCTTCATGTTAGCACTTGCAATCAACATGTCATCAACATACAACATTAGGATGATGAATTTCCCATCTCCCAAATTCTCCGTGTAGATGCAGTGATCCGAGTTGCATCTTGTGAATCCATGATCCAACATCCATCGATCAAACTTCAAGTACCATTGTCTTGATGCTTGCTTTAAACCATACAAGCTCTTCTTTAATCTGCAAACCATTTTCTCCTTACCTTTTACTTCATACCCCTTTGGTTGAAGCATGTAGATTTCCTCCTCTAAGTCACCGTGAGGGAATGCCGTATTTACATCCATTTGCTCGAGATTTAGATCATGAGCAACCACAAGGCTTAAGACAAGCCTAATTGAGTTCATTTTTACAACAGGAGAAAATATTTCATTGAAGTCAATACCTTTCTTTTGAGAAAAACCTTTTACCACAAGCCTAGACTTGTACCTTTTCTTCCCACCTTCTTCTTCCTTTAGCTTGTACACCCATTTGTTTTGAAGTGCCCGCTTACCTTTAGGCAACTCAACCAACTCCCATGTTTGGTTGCGATGTAGTGAGTCCATCTCCACTTGCATGCTCTTCATCCATTCTTCTTTGGATTCATGTTGCATAGCTTCTTCATATGATTCCGGCTCTCCAGAATCTGAGATCAAGAGATGGTTGAAGGAAGGAACAAACCTTTCTGGAGGTCTACTTGCTCTTGTAGATCTTCGGGGAATAGGTTGAGGCTCCTCATTTGGTTGACATTGTTGCACATTGTCACTGTTTGCAGTCCTTGAGTCTTCACCGTCCTCAAGCTCCATGTACTCATCACCTGTTTCTTTTGTTTGTTTTCTTTCCAAGTAATCTTTGTACATATTTTGTTCATTAAAAATTACATCCCTACTCCTTAAGATTTTACCATCTTCAGGATTCCATAGGCGATACCCAAAGTCTCCTTCTCCATAGCCAATGAAGAAACACTTTTTGGACTTTGCATCTAACTTTGATCTTAGGCTTCTATCTATGTGCATGAAAGCCTCACACCCAAACACTTTGAGAAATGCATAATTCACCGGTTTACCTGTCCATGCCTCTTCTGGAACTCCCCCATCCAATGCCGTTGAGGGTGACCGATTGATTAAGTACACAGACGTACTTACAGCTTCCGCCCAAAGCTCAAGCGGTAGGCCTGCATGTAGCCGCATGCTTCGTGCTCGTTCCATGATTGTCCTGTTCATCCTTTCCGAAATCCCATTTTGTTGAGGTGTCCTTGGGGTTGTCCTTTGCCTCCGAATGCCATTGCTAGCACAAAAGCTTTCAAAAGCTTGGCTGCAATATTCGCCTCCATTGTCGGATCTAAGGCATTTAACCTTGGTACCTGTTTCATTCTCCACAAAGGCTTTCCACCTTTGAAATATGGAAAATACATCAGATTTATTCTTCATGACATAAACCCATGTTTTTCTAGTCGCATCGTCTATGAATGTTACATAGTACAATGAGCCACCAAGTGATGGTGTACTTGCAGGACCCCAAACATCAGAATGAACCAACTCAAGTTTTTTATTTTTTCTTTCATTTCCTGATTTTTGAAATTTTACCCTCTTTTGTTTACCATAAACACAATCTTCACAGAACTCTAAGTCCACTTCTTTCAAACCTGGTAGAAGCTTCTTTGTTTGAAGGATTTGCATTCCTTTGGCACTCATATGCCCAAGTCGGTAGTGCCACACCGCACTGTCAACTTTTGTAGTTGCTGCACAAGCTGAAGGTTGCGTGCTAACAGTACACAAGTAAAGTGTACCGACTTTTTCACCCTTGGCAACCACCAAAGATCCCTTTGAGATCTTCCACCGTTTGTTTCCGAATGCAATGTTGTGACCTTCATCGTCCAATTGTCCTGTAGAGATCAAATTTTTGTGAAGAGAAGGAACATGCCTAACATCTTTAAGCTTCCATTCATTTCTGTTAGCAGTTTTGACAGAAACTGTACCTTTGCCGACAATCTCACAAGCTTCATCATCTCCCAAGTATACATACCCAAAATTACCTTTGGTGTAGTCTTGGAAATGTTGCTTGTGTGGTGTCGCATGGAATGAAGCCCCGAAATCTACTATCCAGGAATTAGACACATTGTCTAATGAGAGAATTAGAGCATCTTGCTCTACTTTACCTGCCACATTGGCCTCCGATGTTGGCTTGTTGTCTTGAGACTCTGTCTCCTTCTTCTTCTTGGACCAGCAATCCTTCTTGACGTGGCCCTTCTTGCCGCAGTTCCAACATTCAAGAACTGACTTTGTGCGTGACTTGCTCCGCCTTGAGCGATCACGACCCTTTTGGTTTTTGAACCTCTCCTTAAGCCTTCCTCTTGTTTCCACTAATAGTGCAGCACTTGATGATTCTCCTGTGCTTCTCCTTCGCATTTCCTCGCTTAGGAGAACACCCACAACATCATCAAACTTAAGAGTATTTGTGCCAGAGATAGAATTACTTACAGCCATCACAAGGCTGTCCCAACTATCCGGTAGAGATGATAGTATAAGGAGAGCTCGCACTTCGTCATCGAAATTGATTTTCACTGATCGAAGTTGACTTATGTTTGTGTTAAAGTCATTTAGGTGTTCTGCAACTGAACCATTCTCTGCCATCTTTAGATTGAACAAGCGCTTCATAAGAAATACCTTATTGGATGCCGATGGTTTCTCGTAGAAGTCGTCAAGTGACTTCATCAAGTCCTCCGTGGTCTTCATCTCCGAAACATTGAAGGCCACCGTTGACGCCAAGCTTAACCGGATTGTTCCCAGTGCCTTTCGATCAAGGACAATCCATGCTTCATCTGCCATTGTTGCGGGCTTCTTCGCAAGACCGCCTAGTGGCAAATAGAGGTCCTTCTGGTAGAGATAGTCTTCAATCTGCATCTTCCAATGTTGGTAGTTTTTGCCGTTGAACTTCTCAATCTTGAGCTTCCCTTCCTCCGCCATAACTCCCACTCAATTCAAGGAATCCTTTCCTTGAGATAATTTAGCTACGAGCAAACCTTGCTCTGATACCAGTTGTTAGGAAATAAGACGTAGCTAAATAGATAATTGAGTAGATTACTTAATGGAGAGAGACAGATTTATATACACGAGATTATAGAGTAACAAGAGAGAAAGAGTACACACGATATACGTGGTTCACCCAATGTGGGCTACATCCACGGGAAAGCAGCCACTCAATGGCTTTAGTACTTCAAAACAAGAAGTAGTTTACAAAGGGATTATACCCTTAATGGAGCTCCCGCCTTGCTTCACTCTCACCACCTCACACTCACCTTGTTGCATCAACTTCACACTATGAAATGTGTGTAGAAATGGCCTCCTTTTATAGGCCAAAAGGGCTGCCCTCTCTTATGAGAGACAGCCATGTGTAGCCGCCCTTGTGCGAATAAGTCCAAATCGGACCCTCCAATCCGCCCATGTGTGGCCGCCCTTGAGAAGACCATTCCGCCATTGAATTCGGCCACCGGCCATCGGCCATTGACTTTCGACCACCGGCCACCGGCCATTGACTTCCGACCACCGGCCATCGGCCATTGACTACCGGCCACCGGCCAACCGACCGGTTGTTTTCCGACCACTTTCCGGCCGCCGTCCGGCCATAATATTCCGGCGAAAAAAAAAGTCTCGAGGGCCTCCGCCCCTGAGGCCTTTAAAGTTGCCCCTGAGGCCTTTAAAGTTGCCCCTGATTCTTGTCCGTGAAAATTTTGGTTTCCGGTGAGTGATTTGTCTTCACGCACGATGGCTTCTCCTCATAATGGGGGCCTTACAAATGTGCGCTTTTACCACAGAAAATTACAAGGGTAAATCAGGCTCCATACTTAACATTTGGCTATGTATGGCACTTTGTGGTGCTATTTGGGAGAGAATTCACCTTGTTTTTTCAGATGAAAGTGATGCTTTGGAATGTGAATTTTGGATCGTTACACATCCGGATGCGGTTTCATACGCATTGTTTGACTGTGTGGGGCATTTCAGAGAGCTTTCTTAGCACGGTTTTGTGCAATTTTATGCTATGTATGCATGATTATGTGGATATAGTCTGAGCTAGGCATAGCTCGTAGGTAGTAGGTTTACAAGTTTGCAGTGTTTTTCAATAGGTACATGTCTATATAGCTACTCGTTCATCAGCAACAGTGAGCCAGTTTGTTAAGTTTTTGGCATTGCATGTAGACCAGTTGTGGATTTTGCTACTGAGACGGTGTCTATTGTCATGCGTATTTGGTGACATTTTTTGCGTTTTTGTTCAATTTTTAGGGAAAACTCTGTCGAATTTTTCCCAGATTCTTGCCATGGTTTATGCGTATTCGCAGTTTGCTCTCTAATGGTATAGTGGTCGATATATTCCCACTTTGATAGTGATTGAGTGTTTACTCACTTTTGACAGATTTTGTCAATTTGGACAGGGTTTGGTGTTCTTGTACCCACTCTCATAGGCTTGTGTGGCTACAATACAGGCTAGTCACAGGTTTCATAGTTTTTTGTAAATTTTGCCAAGCAATTTCTCTTGTGGGACACGTTTTGAGATAGTTTGCTCTCTACTTGTGTATATGGTTATGCTCTTTACGCTCGGTTGAGTAGTTTGTCCTAGTTTATGATTGTAGAGGTTGCAAATTGGAGTTGTTTTATGCATATGTGAGCATTGATTTTGATGCGATTGATCATGCTTTTGAGCATTGTGTAGTGGTCGAGTTATTTCCCACTTTGTTGCCAATTTGGCATGGATATGGAGACACTTTCAGTTAGAGGCGGTTCTCGCTCATGATCATGACTGACATGTTGGCACTATGGCCACAATGATGGGCATATTAGGCATCGTTGCTTCATGCGTATGAGGTAGATGCATGGTGCTACTATGAGGGAAAATTCTAGAGAGTATGCATGCGATGGGCATGTCACTTTTGAGTCTAGCCTTCCTTCAAACTACTTTGTGTCTTGGGATAACACATTGTCTACGTGTTTTCTACTAGACGAGCATGTTGTTTTTCACGTGACATCATGTCATGATTTGTTTTGCTCTTTCTCTAGTGGGAGACTTGGTTATGTGCAGTTTTTTTATTGTTCAACATACAACATAGAGGGTGTTGAAGATGTATGCATGTCTTTACCTAGCGATTCATTGCTTATGCTACAAGATGTACGTTTGTACCATGACTCAGTCAAAGTCTCCTTTCAGTGCATTACTTGCAGACATGTGGAGGTCACCTAATAAAAATGTAACCTATCACATGAGTTCAACAGAAGGGTACTTAAAGTTATTGAAACTTACAAAAATATATATACAGAAGGCCATTATTTTTTCAAATTTGAAAAAAAATTACAGATTTTAAAAGAAAAGGGTACATTATATTCCTAACAAAATTCACAAATAAGGAGTTTTACAAACATGGCTTGAACACACGTGATATGGTAGTTTTACACATAGTGAACCTCTTGAGGTTGCAAAGTAGTGGACATTGTGTATTGCTTGGAGAGCGGCCATTTTAGATGCATAGGGGATCACTGGTGATAGACAAAGGTGCTAGGTGTGGTTTGGTATACCCTTTGCATATTTCTAACACACGAGACGGTGCTGTCTCTGTGTATTTGCAACCATGTTTGGAGAGAGACACGAGGTGTGCCTCTTTTGCGAATGTGCTGCATGGAGAGCAGGTTTTGTATTTATCTTGTGGTGACATTCACACATATAGTGGTATCTCTGGGGATGCACATCTTTGTCAGTCATCAATTGAGATGACATCAGTTAGCCAGAGAACGATGCATTGTTCTATGATGCCTCTGATACGTTTGAGGGCGACAATTCCCTTCAAATAGCTGTGTGATTGGAGTGGTGCTGGTTTTTAGTTTTGCAATCATTCTCAGAAGATATGACTCTGCCAGACGATGTTGACATGGTGATGCATAGTCAGGTGGTTCTTGATGAGGATGTATATGTCAGTGAGGTTGTTGCCAGGGATATGTTGGCACATTTAGTGCATGTTTCATCAACTTTTGGGTTTCTCATGTCTGACCTTTTGGTGCATTTGCAGTGGGAATTGTCAGTCGTGCGATGATTGACGTTGGCATTGTGCATTGTGGAGCCATGCAGGTAGTCACTTGATACCTGCATGAGGAGTGTCATCGTAGCTCTAGTCCTAGTGGTATGCCTGTTCCATCTACACTAGAGCGGTTACAGAGTGAGCCAGTGGACATAGGTTGAGAGCGGTCCTCTCTCACCTCTTGTAAATACTAGTTGTAGGCTAGTATTCTTGCCACTTATCGGTACACAACCTTTAGTGGGAGAATGTTAGGTAAAGGCGATGTGCCTCACTGTGCTTTTCTCATATACGCCGGCTAGTGTCCGGTTGTCCACATTTATCTCCTTATTCTTTATACATACAAAGAATAAGATTCTTTATACATACAAAGAATAAGGAGCTCTCCCTCATTCTCACATTGTGCTCATACAGTAAGATTTGGGAGCTCCACCCATATCTTGTGTACTCTCTCTCTCTCTCTCTCTCTCTCTCTCTCTCTCTCTCTCTCTCTCTCTCTCCGCACACACCATATTCACGCACTCACAGTCATATGTCCAAGCCGGTAGTGCCACACCGCAATGTCAACTTTTGTAGTTGTTGCACAAGTTGAAGATTATGAACCATTATGAAAATTTTGAGCTCATTTTTGGGCCTTGTAAGAATTGTTGATGTGGCATAGCTTTCAAAAAGTGGGGATCGGTAATTTTTTGTAAATAATATCCAAACTTTTCGGAGGTTGGATATTTAGAATCTACTCTTCAAATGCTACCTATTGATATATAGCATGCATGTATCGGACATTGCCTTCATATAGATCTAGAAAAAGGTGATTTTAGATTACCGTAACGGTAACAAAAATTGGTTGATTGAAAAAAAATGGCATAACTTTCATAGAAGTCATCCAAACTTTTTGGACCTTATCTCTTTAGAATCCATTTTTTAAAATATTTTCAATGATAGGTCATATCTTGGGGTTCTGAGAAATATTTAGAGGGGTCTACCGGGTTGCTTTCTTTTGTACAACTTTGATGATGTGGCACTCTTAAAAGGCCCAAAAATGAGTTCAAAAATTTCCTAATGTGACAGTACTCAAGTAAAGGTTACCTATCTTTTATCCTTTGGAAACCACCAAAGATCCCTTTGAGATCTTCCACCGTTTGTTTTTGAATGCAATGTTGTGACCTCATCGTCCAATTGTCCTATAGAGTTCAAATTCTTGCAAAGAGAAGGAACATTCATTAAGCTTCCATTCATTTCTGCTAGCAGTTTTGACACAAACTCTACCTTTGCCAAAAATTTCACAAGCTTCATCATCTCCAAAGTATGCATACCCAAAATTACCTTTGGTGTAATCTTGGAAATGTTGTCGCATGGAATGAAGACTCAAAATCTACTATCCAGGAATTACAAACTATCTAATGAGAAAATTAGAGCATCTTGCTCTACTTTACCTGCCACATTGGCCTACGATATTAGCTTCTTGTCTTGAGACTCCGACTCCTTCTTCTTGGACCAAAAATTCTTCTTGACATGGCCCTTCTTGCCGCAGATCCAACATTCAAGAACTGACTTTGTGTGTGACTTGCTCCGCCTTGAGTGATCACGACCCTTTTGGTTTTTAAACCTCTCCTTAGGCCTTCCTCTTGTTTCCACTAATAGTGCACTCTTGATGATTCGCCTGTGCTTCTCCTTCACATTTCCTTGCTTAGGAGAACACCCACAACATCATCAAACTTAAGAGTATTTGTGCTAGAGATAGAGTTACTTACAGCCATCACAAGGCTGTCCCAACTCTCCGATAGAGATGATAGTATAAGGAGATCTCGCACTTTGTCATTGAAATTGATTTTTACGGATCAAAGTTGACTTATATTGGTGTTAAAGTCATTTAGGTGTTTTGCAGCTGACCCATTCTCTGTCATCTTTAGATTGAACAAGCGTTTCATGAGAAATACCTTATTGGATGCTGATGGTATCTCGTAGAGCTCGTTAAGTGACTTCATGAAGTCTTCGTTGAAAGCCACCATTGACGCCAAACTTAGCCGAATTGTTCCTAATGCCTTTTGGTCAAGGACAATCCATGCCTTATCTACCATTTTTGCGGGCTTCTTTGCAAAACCTCCTAGTGGCAAATAAAGGTTCTTCAAGTAGAGATAGTCTTCAATGTGCATCTTCCAGTGTTGGTAGTTCTTTCCGTTGAATTTCTCGATTTTGAGCTTCCCTTTCCCCACCATTACTCCCACTCAATTCAAGGAATCCTTTCCTTAAGATAATTTAGCTACGAGCACACCTTACTCTTATACCAGTTGTTAGGAATTAGGATGTAGCTAAGTAGATAATTAAGTAGTTTACTTAATGGAGAGATATAATTTTCACACATGAGATATTATAGAGTAGAGAGAGAGAGAGAGAGAGAGAGAGAGAGAGCACGATATACGTGGTTCACCCAATGTGGGCTACGTCCATGGGAAAGTAGCCCAACTCAATTTGGCTTTAGTACTTCAAAACAAGAAGTAGATTACAAAGGGATTATTCCCTTTTGGAGCTCCCGCCTTGCTTCACTCTCACCACCTCACATCAACTTCACAATGCTTCACAATCCATTTTTGTGTGTAGAAGAGGCCTCCTTTTATAGGCCAAAAGGGCTACACTCTCTCATGAGAGGAAGCCATGTGTAGTCGTCCTTGTGTTGACAAGTCCAACTTGGACTCTCCAATGCACCCATCTGTGTCCACCCTTGAGAAGACAAGTCCGTCTTGAAATCAGCCACCTGCCATTGAATTGGGCCACCACCCGACCATTGACTTCCGACCAACGCCCACCTGCCATTGACTATCGGCCACCGGCCAACCCACCAGCCATTTTCCAACCACTTTTCGATCGCCTTTTGGCCATAATAGTTGGCTAAAAAGGAATATTTTGGCAAAAAGAAATATTTTAACGAACCGTGAAAGTTTTGGTTACCGGAGAGTGATTTTTCTTCACGCATGATGGTTTCTCCTCATAACGGGGCCTTACAAATGTGCATTTTTTATAGAGAAATTTTAAAGGGGTGAATTAGGCTCCATACTTAACAAATCAAAAGGCAAGTGGGGGGCACACGTGGTTCAATGGCATCATGACTTGCAGCCAAAGCAAGCCACCATCTTGCGCAGAGGAGGATCAAGATTGGCATCTCATTCTTTGGATTCCCCTTAATCAAGTGCATGTGTGTTCCTTGCATTTGAGACTTGGAATTTTGGACAAGTTTCTAATGCTCCAAATAAATTATGCATGGAACATGGAGCCAGAGTCATGGCCAGAGGAGTGCATTCACGCGCTTGAAACAAATTTTTCATCGGCTCTTTCACATCTCCTTGATCCTCCCTACTCTCACCTCCCGTCAATGGAAGCCAAGAACCAAGAAACCAACAATCAAGAAACCAAAAAATAGGAAATAGACAATCAAGAAACTAACAACGTCTCAGAGAACTTGGACAAAATCATACTTTAGAAGTTCTTAGATAGTCTCGGTCCACTCCCACATGCACATAGGTCAATAATACCAGATAGCGAGCAGCTACAACAAGTGAATGAAGAGGTAGAGTACTTGTGGGCCAAGAGCAAGAACCAAGAGTAAGAAAGCTTCTATCGAGATCAACAAGACATGCAGATGGAGAAATGCACGAGTTTTACAAAGAGGAGGAGACATATCTGATTATAGAAGCAAAGAGGACTTACAAGATGCTCCAAGAGCGACGATACCCACACGACAAGATTGCTGGGGTCTTGAGCATAGAGATTAGTAAAAAGTAAAAGATATGTTGGGACTACTCATGGATGACCAAGTGGTTGATCTCATAGAGAAGGTTGTAATAGTACGATTCAATAAATCTATAAGAAGTACTTGAGCAATGCGAGGATGATGGAAGATGAATGAAGGAGGGAAAGGATGGAATAGGCAAGCCACCTTGCAAGGGAGAGAGAAGAAGAAAAAAAGAGAGCGGAGGAGGAAAGGGCCAAGAAGGCCACGCAAAAGAACCCCAAAAAGGCACCCAGAAGAGTCCAAAGAAGGCCAAACAACCCATTGCTTTAGGAAGACGATGAAGAAGAGAAATAATCCTCCACAAATTGTAGAGAAGGCCAACAAGTGTGATGATAAGTGCAAGAAGTACTACAACAATAATGCCCCTTGGGCTTGCACTACCCAGCCTCCACCACCCCCACCTCTCAAGAAGAAATGTCACTGGAGACCTAGCACATGTGCATTGCATGAAATCTAAAAGTACCAGAATAGTACACAACTTATCATCCCTAAGTCCCCATTTCTTGGGCCTGTGAAAGAGATCATGGATGAGTACTCAGACAGTGTAATAAGGATGGAAGCAGCGGCACTAGGTGCATTGCAGCAAGCAATGGAGGATATCATTGTATCCCTCTTTCAAGACATCATTTTGGAAATGGCCTATGCTAAGCATGTGACTATTAAGATCTCAGATATGATCTTATCACTTTGTCTACATGGCAATGATTGCTTTTGTAAATCCTAGATGAGAAAGATTTTGTAGCTTCTCAAGTGGTATCTTTGCTAGCTTTATCATGTAATTGTTTTGAAAATGAAATTATCATATCTATGTTTGGAAATTGAAATGTATTGTTTGAAATTTAAACCTTGTATTGGTTATGGATTGAACGTGTTTACTTACATAAATTTCTCTAATCAATCAGCTTGCGGGGTTCGTGTGAGCTTGAAAATAGAAATATGGGATAACATGGCCCATCCCAAGATCCACGAGTCATATAATCCTCTTCATCATGCACATAGAGAAATATCAAGCGGGTATGTGGCCCGTGTGCCACAAAATGGCTCAATATTCCTCCATGTGCATGATGATGGGGTTCATATGGCTTGTGGGGCTTGGGATGGGCAAGAAAACATCATGTTAGCATGAAAATTTCTTGTGATGCACATTGAATCCTCAAGGTTCTCAGAAAAAATGTTTCTATGCTCATAGGATCCGTGTTATCTTGCAAGTAGAAAATACAGCTCATGTGGTGCCCATCCCAAGCCCCACGGGCCTTATGAACCCCGTCGCCATATAATTTGATTGATCAAACTACCAAAAGTCACTCCGTGGCATACGGGGCCACAAAATGGCTTCATATTCCTCCATGTGCATGGTGATGGGGCTTATACGGCCCGTGGGGCTCGAGATGGGCAAGAAAACATCATGTTAGTTTGCAAATTTCTTGTGACCCACATTGAATCCGCAAGGTGCTCGTAACAAATTTTTCTACGCTCGCAAGATCCATGTCATCTGGGAAGTAGCAAATACAACTCATGTGGTGCCCATCTCGAGCCCCATGGGCCGTATGAATCTCGTCGTCGCACACATGATGGAATATCGAGCTGTTCAGTGGCCCCATGTGCCATGGAGATACTTTTGGTAGTTTGATCCTTCAAACTACCAAAAGTCTCTCCGTGGCACAGGGGGGCCACCGAACGGCTTGACATTATGTCATGTGCACAAGGACGGAGTTTATACGGCCCATGAGGCTCGTGATAAGCAAGAAAACATCATGTTAGTACACAAATTTTCACGTGACTCATATGTATCAAGAAAAAACTTCACCCAACCTGATGGCTTTATTAATTTCAAAGATACATCAAGACTTTATTAATTTCAAAGATACATCAAGTCGTGCAATGCACGTGACTAAGATAGCCTTTTTACAAGCTCATTGAAATCATCTTGACCTAGGCTCCTAAATATGGGTTTTCACTAATGCGTGATACAATATCTTCCTTGCTTGTTATTCCTTGCCCGAGGCAAAGGCTGCAATATCTTAAAAGGCTTCCGACCTCTTCCGACCCTATGGATTGCTGTCCCTCTATTTACAAGAATACATTTGTGGGCATTTAGGGCTATAGGAAACTCAACCAAAACAAATCTTAGCTCTCTACACTTGTGCATATCCTCTAATGCATAGTCTGTATACTTGTTGTCGATGACCCGGATCATCTCTTTGTTGTAGCTTGGGAGATAATGCCACAAGGCGGTATCCTTTGAGTCACCCTCCATGTGACATCCACCTTTTTGTTAGTAAAACCAACTGATCCATATCCAAAGAAAATTGCAAGGAAACAACGTTGAATTATGATTCTAAGAAACGACAATGAGAATTGACAAGAATGAAGTATTTACTAGTGCCGCATCATCTTGCTCACAAAGGTTCTTGTTGGTTATGTTGATTGTGCCAAGATCAATGTGCTCCAAGCACATGAGATGTTTGAGGGGAGTGAATCTTCTCTTGAGAACACTCTCATAGAAATGTTTCTCCTCATCAATGATTTGTAGAGTTGCCACCACGAGGGAATCCATGGAGTTATTTCCCTTTGGCAAGGCTAGTGTGTTGATGAGGAGAGCAAAGGAGTAGTCCACTTGGAACTTGTTCTTTTGACTGGGGTTCTCTGTTTCACGAACCCCAACACATATTGCAAGAACAGAGTGAGATTTGTCTTGATAAATTTCAAGGGAGTGGGTAATGTCATCAAGGAAGAGAATTTCTTGACAGTCCACTATAATTGGATTCAAGGTGCACAAGAGTAGCTCTGGGATCTCATCTTTGACATCCTCCCCTTCTAGGTCCTGTTCAACTTCTTCCAAATGAGGCTCACCTTGAAGACATAGGAAGAAGGCCAACAAAGCCTCTTCTTGGCTAGACATATTCTCCTCTTTGGGCTCCACCTCCTTTACAAGCATCCTCGGAGACGGATTGTTACGGTCACTTGCTTTACCTTTTCACTTGTTGTATTTGATTGCATGCACAATTATCACATTGACCATCATTTTCCACCTCATAAATCCTATTCCAATGTTCCCCATGCCCAGGTCTATGAGTTTTTCCTCATCTTCCTCTTGGTAGTGTTCCTTCATGAGCCCTTTGATCACCCTACCCAATCTGAAGCAGAAACTACTGTCTTCTTTGAAGGTTTGTTTGAAGAGATCAATTGGCACCCACAAACCTTATTCATCTTCAAAATTGATGGAGTACTTTGCTATATGAGTCTCCATGTAGGATGTAAGCGCTTCAAATGCATCATCATGCAGTTTGATATGGTAGTTTCCATGTTGATTGATACCAAGAACATGGTGCTAAGCTTCTCCATCATGTGTCCTAGGTCATGCACAAGGAGTTGGGCAATGGGGTCTTGATTAGCAACAACAACCATTCTTACTCGCGGAGTGCAAGGGAGAATGGCACATGCTTGGGGATGGATAGAGCAAGAAAGCATTGGAGAAGACGAGAGAAGCTCAAAAACAGGAAAGTGACTTTAAAATGGGCCTTGTAAGTCAATTATAAAGGAGACAATTAAAAATAGGAAAATTTTATAAAGCTTAAAAATTCAACCGTGGTAAAAATATAATTTTTTTCCTTTTGCAAAAAGCCCAAGCTATAATGCATAGTATTGCCATTCAAACACCACAATTTGAAACACCTAAAAATATTAGCATAAACCCCCTCCTTTCACTAAAGCCTCATATCTATATAGCTTATGTTGGATTCTTAGATGCTTGGTTTTTTGTATTCCACAGCCTCTTGAACATGAAAATCAAGCTTTTTTGTGCATAGTATTACAACATATCTTCCAAGGAAAAGAAAGGAATCCCTTAAAATAGGCCAAAAGCATGGGATTCATCACTTTGTATGAATGGAACCCACAATGCTAGCGGTAATATTGTAAGCTACTCTGATCTACGGTCAATTGATGATTAAATGATCAATGACTCATAAGTCTTTTTCCATTGCTTGAAGTGTACAATGTTTTCTCAATTTTAGTCTTTAAGTCTTTTTCAATAATCACCCTTAAATTATTCCAAGTTTAGTTGCAAAAATGTTTCTGAAGAAATTTCTAAGGTCTAGGGTGTTTACGCATTTCATGTCGCTAATGTGTGTTTTTTGCTATGCGCATATGAAAAATGTATCTTAGCCAGCTGAGATACCACCCCAACATGATGATATGCTTTTTGAGCAAGATGACATACCACCACAGTGTGATCAAAATGCAAATGAAGATCCCAGTTTAAACCATGAGCTAGCACAACAAATCTACAATAAAGCGGAGATTCGTATAGATAAAGGCGATTTAAGTTGTTTGGCAAGGTCCCAACAAAATGAGCCAGACAACAAAGGAGAGACACTGAGTTATAAGGAATGCAAGAAATTGTGCCCAAATCATTTTGTATGGAACACACTTTTTAGAGCCTCTGGAAATGCAAAGGGATCCCCTCTTTTGAAGATATTTGACCTAGAGCACACGGTATTGATGCAGCACATGCAGGCTAGATTCTTACAGGATACAACAAAAATGCAAACAACAACCAAATAACCATCTACTTTGTGTAGCAATGGTATTGTTATTATGGATTTGAGTGCAAAGTAGACTGGAACAATCAACCTAGCACGAGAGGAGTTGGCAAGGGGTAGTTTTGATAGACGTGTTCACACTCAAGAGACCTTACATTAAATGAAGACCTTACATCAAACCATATGCATAATATTTTTTAACAGCAACAATATTCCATTTCTACATACATCAAGGAAGGTAGCCCTCACATGCACTCATAGTGACAAGAAAACGATTTGTTAGCATGCTAATATGTATGCAAGTGAGCTGCTAGGCATTTCAAGTGTTATCCATCTCACCAAAATACAGGAGAAAATGCATTTTTGTGAATTTTAAAAATCTTTTTGTACTCTATATTAATGGTATCCCACCTAGCGCTTGGGTGCATATCATTCTTTGTGATCAAGGATATGGATTTTCCATCCAAGCACCTTGAGAATTTGGCAATTAATCTTTATCAAATTAGGTGTATCAAAGAGTTGGTTATTCTAGCTCATTGGAGCTCCTCAAATTGCCATGTCCCCTTGATGGACTACAATGCTAAACATATGGGTTTAAGACAAAGTGACACCCATAGTCCATGTTTTGTTGTGAGCACAAGAAATTGACCAAAATTTGGGGAAAGGGATTTTGTATAGCTATTCCAAGATTCTCCATGTTTATTGTTTTTTGCATGCTTATCTTGATCCATCAAATACTTCAGCAAAATGGCTATCGTCTATCACTACCACATATAACCGTTATTAGGTTTCCCTCCTTTGAAAAAAAAAGGCTTTTCAGATTAATTAAAATTTTGATATTGTTTGCTACTTCATGCCTTTTTTATGGACTTGAAACTTGTGTAAATTTATAAGATTCCTTATTTTTTAATTACTGGATGAATGCTAGACTAGTTATGTCTTGTGATTAATTTTGAGAGGTCCAAGTCTTAGAAATAATCGGTTGTTTTGGTTGAGTATTATCATTTATATGCTAAGTAAATGAAGTTGAGTGATGATGATTGCCTATTAGAATGCATTGATATAGGCTTACGCTTCTAGAAAACCCTTAGAACAATTCCTTATGCACAACAATTCAAGAAAAGAAGCTATTGCTTAGATAGATGCGACCATCCTAGTTTAAGGAAGAGGGTGATGATATTGAGATGGAAGCAAACATGTGCATCAAGGCTATGGAGGACTACATCTTGGCTGCAAAGAATTGGACTTCCAACGATGGACCCATACAAGTTCTTCTGTAATATTTTACCACATGTTCCCCTGGAGCCCTAGGGGTTCCAATGATATCATGTTCCCAAGGAGCTACATGTTGTAGCAAAAGGCACCTTGCAAATAGTCAATACCGTTGTCTTTTGGTTCTACCATTGCTACATGTTGTAGCAAAAGGCACCTTGCAAATAGTCAATACCGTTGTCTTTAGATTCTACCATTGGATTTGTAGAATGCTTTTGCATTGCCTTCTTACTCTTTGAACCCTTCCTTACTAGGGCACAACCCCTATGGGTGCCATGTGTGGTGTAGCTTGCTTGCAAAGATTGTGAAAACCATTGGACTTCCAATGATGGACCCATACAAGTTCTTCTGTAATATTTTACCACATGTTCCCCTGGAGCCCTAGGGGTTCAGATGATACCATGTTCCCAAGGAGCTACCTTTGAATCATAGCTTAGCTCTTGATCTTTGTCCATATACACTTTATCATCATCAATTTCCTCTCATTTAGCCTCTGTACAAGATCATTCTTCTTCACCTATTTCCCCTTTTAGCACCTTTTCTTTTCCATGCATTGGCCTCACTAAGGCTTTACCTATCTAAGTGTTAGATAATGAACTTTTTAAGCCACCCCAACCCTTCCTCCTTTTCCTTCCCCTTAACATTTTCCTTTCCATTGCCCTTGATCTTTGCTTTGCTTTGTGCCTCTTATATCTAAATGAGAAAACTCTTTGAGAAAGGTAACCTTTGTGGTGTTCTTGGTCTGTACCATTCTACTGCTTGAAAGAAGTTGTCACAAATGAGCTCTTGATCTTTATATAGTCAAAAAAGAAAATATATGCATTAAAAACATTTTTAAACATATACGATTGCGCGTGACCACCTCTATGGCAGGTATTCTTGAAATACACACTTTTAAAGTTTTCACCTTTATAGAATAAGGAAATTATGCCCTGATCTTAATTGAGAATACTAAGCATAAAAATTGGTAAACCCTTGTCATAAGAGTAGTCACATTTGGTACTTTTTAGAATCTTAAGCACAACATTACTTCAAGTATAGATTTTTTGATTTAAATTTGAATGAAAACCAAACCCCAAAATCACATCTGGAAGTTTACACAATTAATTTAAAAGAATAAATAATTGAAAACCTTCGTAGAAATTATATCACATGGGTTTAGAATATATATCATCACATGGCCTACCATATACTTTGTCACATGGGATGACCAAATGGGCATATATTTTCTAGTTTAAATAAGGAATGCAACCAAGTTAGTGGAATTTCATTTTCAAGTTGGGAAAGTACTAGAAAATGATATTTGGCCATGTTGGGAATATATTTAGTAGTAGGGGGAACTTGGGAAATCTAGGGGGCTACTTGGGAAGCTAGGGGTGCTTAAGTTTAGTTGTAGCTTGTTGGCAAAGTCCATAAAAGTCTCGATTATTGTCACAATTCACCTAAGACTTGGAGGCACTATCAAAATCCTCTCTAGGTCTAGATAGTCTTCTCAAACTCACTACAAGAGAATAAATCTAGTGAGTAAAGCAAGGTAAATAAATGTAAACCATGTAGATTAGTGCAAGGAAATTAATCGTTTTATTTCTAAACTATAGCATTATAAGTTAAGAGATATTAGAATTCTCGTGCATATCATATATTAACTTCATCTTATATACTTGAGCTATTAAATTATTGAAATTTGATTAAAAATAATAATTATAGAATTACTAGGCTATATTAGGACTATTTTAACCTAAATTAGAGTGAAAAGATACTAAAATAATTTAGAAATTTATGAGATAAATTTTAGATCTTTCACACTTTGCTAGTAAGCTATTGAAATTATATCAAAATTATCTTTATGGTTTTGATATTTATTAGAGATGATTGTTTTTAGTTTAGCCTTAAAATTAAAGAAAAATATACTAGAATAGCTGAGATAATTTTGGGAGTTTCCACACATTGCTAACAAGTTGTGGTAAATATATCAAACTATTTATAATCTTGACAAGTGATGATAGGTGGCAAGAAGTCCTGTTGGGTGCTTTGAATTACTTGTAATTGGTTCTGTCATCCCTAATCCTCTTCTGTTTAGAATTATAAGCTGTGGTTGAGTAGATGGAGAGGGTGGTTTGTGAAATGAGGAGACATGCCTCCTTCATGAATAAGCCATGCACTTTATTGAACAAAGATAGCATGGCCCTTCTAGTGCCTACCCCTTCTTTTGTGTCTTTCTTAAGCACTAAAATGGTTTTAATTTGTGGATCATGTGTGGCTTGTGCCTAGCAACTACTATCACCTAGCTACTATCAAGAAAACATGTGCTAGAGTTTCTTACCTACATTTTAGTTTGTCGCAAGGGATCTATGAAAGAAGAACAAAAGGTAGGTGGAGGAATGACCTACCCAAGGACCCCAAAAAGAGTACTACCACACATCCCCCCAAACCCTAAGTATTCAAAAATCTTTAGCTTCTTGCATCTTTGTATTTCATTAACATGCCATCGTAATTCTTGTTGACACTATAATATATATTTATTTTGTCTCAATCTTTTTGCAGTGTCTTAATTTATGTTTTTTTTACCATCTTATGTGTTGTGTAGTCAGAATTGAAGTGGTTTGCTCAAAATTCCAACCACCCAATGATGATGTAGAGCCCATTGAGTGCAAGGACAGGTGGCATTCTACATTTTGTTTTGAAGCTAGATGAGTGTGAGATTCTTAAAGAGAAGAAGCTAGAGTGAGTTACAATCACATTAATGAATAGGGCCCTTTCCAAATGTCTCAGTGATGACCCTTCATACTTCAGTGTTCAATCAAAAACAAACACATGGTGTCTTGGTACATTTCAGGTAATCCAGTTATCTCCAATTTTGCAGCTCTAGCAAGCCCTCTATTGTACTTAAATTTTAGATTTAATTTTTGTATCTCATAAGGATTGATCTTGCAGGTAAAGAAAGAAGACCATGAAATTTTATTTTGGGTGTTCCATCAAACCCCTATTCCAAATATCATTGATAGGCAAATGAATCGAGGAGAGGTATTGGTTGTAGATGGGAGAGGAGACTTTCAAGTTCAATGGAATCTTGCAGGTGACCTCAAAACACTGAAGTGTATGTATAATTGTGGAATGGGTGCCATGGCAAAGTCTCCATGCTTGTATTGCATGGAACCTACAAAAGTGATGGACCCAAAGTGGTGGTGAAAGGCTCCTACTCATCACAATCAAGACTCTAATTTCCGACCAGTTCTAAATATACCACTTGTTAATGTCCATATTTGTACAATGCATGGTCTCTGTCGAATTGTAGAGAAGTTGGTATATCTGTACATTGGGTTTTCTTGGAAAATCAAAAAGTCATCTGAACAAGTCGCTCTAGAGGCTTTGGAACTAGTTTTGTCAGATATTGGTCTACATGGGGGCAATGTGAAAATATAGCGGGACAAAAAAAGGTCAACCAATGAGAAAGATGTACCCTGCAAACCATCCATAGGTGGGGTCATGGCACACCGTTTTCTATCTAAACCTCAAAGTATGAAAGATGTGAAGCTAACAAAGCGAGGGAGAGTATATCACTCTA
Source organism: Adiantum capillus-veneris (assembly GCF_014529385.1). Taxonomy (NCBI): domain Eukaryota; kingdom Viridiplantae; phylum Streptophyta; class Polypodiopsida; order Polypodiales; family Pteridaceae; genus Adiantum; species Adiantum capillus-veneris. The sequence continues at coordinate 107,098,291 of NC_140949.1, read as the reverse complement.
CCTACATTAGCAAAGTTGAGTATATGCACTGGAAAAAACTTCATTTAGCAGTGAAAGATCAAGAGCCAACAACTCTCAATGCAAAGGGTGATGTTTGGTGCTCCGTTGACATATTATTTCAAATGTGTGAGAATGATGATTGGTCGCAGGATAATCTCATCAAGTTTAAATAGAACCTTGAGCTACTGAAAAAATCCTTCAAGACAGCATGGACTGACACTCAAATCACTCATTACATGGTAAATTCAAAGCGCCTTATATAGTCTTAGTACTAAGTGTGTGTTTAAATTTCTAAATAAATTTCTTCTTTTGCAGCACATTATTTTTAATCATTTGCCATACTTCATCCAAAAGTATGGGAATCCAGGTATATGGAACACCCAGGGCCTGGAAAAGTCTCATTACATGGCTAGAAATGCCTACTTCAGACACACACAACATGGAGTCTCTCGAAATAAGGCAAACAGTCTAAAGGAGTTATTTCAGTGGTTTTATCGTAGAATCATTCATCGCATGCAACAAAAGCAAGTATTGGCCTCTTTAGCAACCGTACAGGCAATCAGACATTTGCAAATTCAGAAAAGAAAGCGAGTAGACGCATTCAACAACTCAAGTGCTCTTGAAAGTCAAACCAGGTGGAGAGAGACATTGTAATATGACAATCATTGGTGGAACAAGAGAGTTAGAGTTTAGACGATCGATGTACCCCAAATTCCTGTAGAATTAAATTCAATATGTACCACAACTATTTCAACATTTTGATGATTTGCAAATATCATTCAGAACCTCGCCCTTGTATGTGATCATTAAATGTTTGCCATACTCTAAGAGTTCAGTAGGTTTTTCTTTCCCTAAAGATAATTCCATTGCGATGTATGTGTAGTAATATGCTGCACGGCCCTCAGTATATCCTGGCGAGTAACCAAAACATTCTCTCCCAAAAACCTTGTCGACGAGGATTACTTTGTCAGCATTTTGTGGAATCATTGGACCACCTAAAAAGCGAGATAATGTCTTGAAAGCTAGGTTGTAGTATTCCCCTCTTGTGACATTCCGTTGTGGAAGATTAGGATGGGTGCCTCACATAAACTAGGAAGATATTGTCCTAGAGCTGCATCCCTACCACGGAATTGTCTTCTTCACGACGAAGAAAGTCGTCCTTTTTAGCAATCCATGACTGTAAACAAAAGAAGTGTTTGTGTATGTGAGAGAGAGAGAGAGAGACAAACAGAGATTGGGGGGGGGGGGGGGGTTAGGAATTTATACCATGAAACTCTCATCTTGCAAACAAAGCTCATCCTTCCATAGGTTAACTGATCCGGTTGACTCCTGTGCTGGGTGCTTAAACCAATCCTCCATATCCTGTTTACTAGTTGATGGCTTAAGATTATTTCGAATAGCTTGAAATGTGGCTTCATCAGGACGTGCTTCTTTATACTTTTCTGCCTTTTCAAATCAGAGTTTAAGACAGTCCAGTCGGTTACTAGAGATCTCCATTGCCTCGTTATCACGACTATCATCTGAAACAAATCCATTCCTCTTCTCCTGATACTTGGAAATAGTGGCAAGTGCAAAGTCCTCCCGCAAACAAAAAATACTTTGTATATCATGGAGAAAAATGTAGGACCTATCTCCAAATTTAAACTCTGGCACTCCTGGTAGCATTAAGGTGGCTTGCCGCTCATTGAAACCTGACACATCTAGAGGGAGCTTGGTATCTGAGGTTTTCACTGAGAGAAGATTGCTTGATTTCACCTCTTTTGCTTCTTCTTCAAGATCAATGGACTCCTCTATCTCTGTCACTTCAATATATTCCTCATTATTTTCCTCTTTTGCATCTGCTGGTAAATATTTTTCCTCCATGACCTCCTTAGGATCTTTCATAAGACTTGTAAATAATCCATTTAAAAATATTGGAAATCCAAAGGACTCTTGAATCAGTTTGCACTCCCGATCATGTAAGCTGCACCAATGGGGCCTGTACATAAGAGGCATCTGATTATACTTCTTGTAAGACTGTCTTTTAGGATTAGAGTCCTTTAAATGGACTACCACCATTTCACCAACAATAAACCTGCCCTCTTGAGTGTGAAGATCAAACTTCTCTCGTTCCAGCTTCAAGTGTTCACTCTGTTCAGCTATGAACACATCAAGATTAAATGGAGCATTAAACATGCAGGAGACCAAATCAAACTTATCACCAGCCCCAGAAGTAACTGCAAAATCTAAAAGCCTTTCATCAATCACTGTAGGGTCTTCATAAATAACTGTATCTTTTTTCTTTTGGATTGTTGCAATACATTGGGCACTTTGCAAAGTAGGTGTTGAAAAATCCACTTTTCTCTTAAGTGAGTTGGGTATAGTAAATTTTGGAGTAGAAGGGGACTCCAATTCTACAGATGGGTCAGTATCAGGCTCCTCCAAACCTATAGCTGGCTCCTCCAAACTACTGGCAGGCTCTGCAAGAGTGATATCAATGGGTTCTGTGTAGTCTACATTCCTCTTCATTGATGTTTTTAACAGCTCCGGCAGTCTTCTTGGAAATTTTTCTTGGCCACCAAGGCGCTCGGGATCAATTTTCTTCCTCTTTCTCCTATGTGATCTTAAACCTGCCATTTATTTCATAATCACAAATATAAGTTTTAATGAGTATATACAAAAAGAAGAGCACCAAATGATCATATAAGTTTTGAACAAACTATAATTAGGTATCCCACAATTTTTACCAACTAATCAGGTAGTCAATAAAATAAGATGATTACTATGGATTAAATGCAAAACTAGACAAAATTGGGTTATATATGTGAGGAGTAAAAGCCATACAAATGGATCACGGTGCGAAGAGTACAGAAACAAATATCCATAGAACTATAGGCGCGCCATGATCCACTTGGTTGGCTTTCAACAAATAGAATAGATACAAACACATAAAAGCAATTGTACTTTCAGCAGATTGCTATGTACAAAGTCAAAAGAGGATCACGGCGCACAGAATATGTAAATTAACGTTAAAAACACTGCTGGCGCGTCATGATCCACTTTGCAGGCTTTATAAATTGAATACCTACAATATAGTAATACAAAAAATCCCTTTGTAAATATAAGAAGTGGATAACGGCAACGGAGTATGTAAACTCATCTTTATAACGTAACTAGTGCGCGGTGATCCAATTATGAAATTTGAAAGGTCAAATGATCTTTTACATTTTGAAGCACACTTACAGAACACAACTAAAGTGAATACATAATAAAACTGAAGGGATTTGCTTTACCTTTGCCAGGACTAGACATTGTTGTTGGAGTAGAGGTTTTGGACTGGGAATGTAGTTTGGAGTCTTCAAGCTTCTAATTTCTGCACCTTGAAGGAAGCAGAGGCCTTCTTAGTTGACTCTTTTTCCCTTCCTCACTTTCTCTCTTTGTCTCTCAAAGCTTTATATTCGTCTCTTTCGAGGTCTGTAATAAGCTTGTGCACACCAATTAATCCTTCTTCATCTCCCTCCTTCTCTCTATCTTCCTCTCTCTTTCTCTCTCTCTCTCTCTCTCTCTCTCTCTCTCTCTCTCTCTCTCTCGTTATTCTCTTTCTCTCCTCTGCCCTTTTGCATGCAATAATAGGTATTACCGTTGCGTTTTTTACGATGCGAGTCACATGTATTGAACACGTGTTACAAGGACATGCATTTAATATGCGGTACGACCAATAAAGTGATTTTTAACTACCCAAAAAAATGTGTACATTTATAGTAACAATGCACACTTGATTTCATGATAAGAGAGAGAGAGAGAGAGAGAGAGAGAGAGAGAGAGAGAGAGAGAGATAGTGAAATACAAAGAGAGAGAGAGAGCGAGGGAGAGAGAGAAAAAGACTGCATAGACGACCTCTATGAGAAGGAGAAGGAGATAGCTAACTCAAAAGTCAACCTTTGTGAGCGATAGAAAGAGACAGAGAGGACACTTACAGCTGATATCCTTTGCAACCAAGTCGCAAGGCTCCTACACGCGCTTCCATCCATTTGAATTCCTCATAGAAAGGTATTTCCATGGTGATTTTTGTAGACGAAGGGCCAAAAAGAGGTAAAAATAGAGAGAAAGAAAGAGAGAGTGAGAGAGATATATTTGCTGATAGTCTGTTAGGTTTGGGAGCTAAAGACTGAGAGAGATCGATGGAGAGAGTGTTAGAGATAGTATTTTTGAAATTTTGCTTGGTTTGAAAGAAGAAGAGGCAGAGCCAGAGAAAGACAAGGAGAGGGATTTCATAAAGTGGATCATGGCGCGTTGTAGAGTGTTCTCTTTGCTTGATTTTGTGCACGCGCGCCCTGATCCATACACAGAGAGAGAGAGAGAGAGAGAGAGAGAGAGAGAGAGAGAGAGAGAGAGAGAGAGAGAGAGAGAGAGAGAGAGAGAGAGAGAGAGAGAGAGAGAGAGAGAGAGAGAGAGAGAGAGAGAGAGAGAGAGAGAGTGTATCCTAAAAATGTTTTTCAATACTCTTGTGGATCACGACACGCGGACAGCTAGAAGCCTGGCTTGAAGATGAACCCGCATGCCGTGATCCACAAAAAATAGGGTGGTGGGGGGGTGAGAGAGAGAGAGAGAGAGAGAGAGAGAGAGAGAGAGAGAGAGAGAGAGAGAGAGAGAGAGAGAGAGACATAAAAAGTTAGAGAGGGAGGGGGAGAAAGAGAGGGAAAGCGAGAGAGAGAGAGAGAGAGAGAGAGAGAGAGAGAGAGAGAGAGAGAGAGAGAGAGAGAGAGAGAGAGAGAGAGAGAGAGAGACAAAGATAAGGAGATAGAGAGGGAGGGGGAGAGAGAGAGAGAGAGAGAGAGAGAGAGAGAGAGAGAGAGAGAGAGAGAGAGATAAGGAGATAGAGAAAGGGGGAGAGAGAGAGAGAGAGAGAGAGAGAGAGAGAGATTGATAAAGAGATAGGGAGAGATGGGCAGAGAGAAAGAGTGAGAGAGAGAGAGAGAGAGACAGAATGAGAGAGAGAGAGAGTGAGAGTGAGAGAAAAAAAGAGAATGAGAGAGAGAGATAAGGAGAGAGAGAATTCCCCTTGTGGACCACGACGTGCAGTAGGCTATTAGCCCATGTCAAGTCTGAGCCCGTGCGTCATGATCCCAGAGAGAGAGAGAGAGAGAGAGAGAGAGAGAGAGAGAGAGAGAGAGAGAGAGAGAGAGAGAGAGAGAGAGAGAGAGAGAGAGAGAGAGAGAGAGAGAGAGAGAGAGAGAGAGATTCTCTGCTTTTTTCTCCTTCAGTGTAATGGCAAGAACCAAGGCAACAACAAGGAAGGCAGAGAAAGGACCAGGGCTTGCAAAGAAAGCATGTGGAAGGTCTGCTAGTAAGAATAAAACTTCAGGTAAACCAATGAAGATATTGAAGGGCCCAAGAATGAAGAATATTGAAAGAAAAATGGGTTTATTTAGGGAGATCAGGAAAGCTCAAAAATGTATTGAGCTATGTGTCCCTAAACTTCCTTTTGAAAGAGCAGTGAGACAAATCTGTGAGGAAGCATGTGCTGGTACAATGAGGTGGAAGGCAGTTGCCTTGCTGTGCTTCAAGAAGCAGCAGAAGATTTTCTTTTGGAGTATTTTAATGATATTACTATTGTTGCTGCTCATGCTTATCGTTTGACAATAATGGACAAGGACAGTGAGACTCTTAAGAGAGTGCATTGGAGATACAATAAGCTCCTTATCCCTAATGAGTTTATTGATCCCAAAATGAAAGATATACTGCTAATACCACCAGGCCGGCGAGCTCAAGGGGTTAAGATTCATGAGGTTCCTCATGAGGTGAACACAAGAGCCAGAGTTGAGCAAGAAGAAAGATGACACTCTGAAGCAGAGAAGTTAAAGAGTATACAGTCTGCTACAGCTGATGAAGAGGCTCAGAGGAGAACTTATGGGCAAGTTTCCACAGAGCTAAATGAAAGAAACAATGATGTATTACACTCCATGACAAAGGACTGTTAGCAAGCATTCCCCTTGCTGATGGCAGTAGGCAATTAGCACTGGACTATCTTGATATTGGGATATTGAAAGATCCAAATGCACAAATTAGTATGTATGCCTAAAGTAAGTGCTCATCTCTACCTTTAAGATCTTTCTTTGTTGATACTTGGCCTCTAATTAAAGCCTTGTTTGTGATTGTAGCTTAATAAAGAGCCAGCTCCCTCAAGAAACCCAAAATGAAATTTATATTTTAGATCCACAAATGTCTATGCCACTCCGAATAAAGAACACCCCACATGGCACATTGGAGAGATGGTTTATACACTGTCCAATGCTCCAGGTGACAACACTGGTGTTGCCATACGAATCAGCAAATCATTGGAGCCTTGTATGTATAGAATTGGACAAGCAAGTGGTATGGTCTATCAACTCCATACAAGCAACACATTCAGAGATAAGAGTGTAAGTGTTGATAAAACCTTTAGTGTTTATTTGGGGAATGGTTGATGTCCTGAATATTGTTAATAATAAATAACCTTCACTGTTTACAGATGTATAAAAAGATTACTTCATGTCTATGGAAAAATATGTGGAAATCATGAACTGTACAAGTCCACCTTTTAAGCTGTCAAAGTGCCTAATCAGACAGATCCAAATTCTTGCGGTTGGAGATGTCTTCTCCATGTAGAGTATATACTCCATATTTTTTTTGCTCTTCATCCATTTATGTCAAAGGTATTTCCTTGTAATGGTATGGTCCAACATTAGTGCTATTATTAATTAAAGTATTGACCACAAGTTAACCTTATTTTGCAGAATGCTCTGGAAAATTATACAATAGAATATTTACAAACGTACCACGCTTCAATGATTCAACATCTACTATCTCTTTCAACCCTAAGAATTATAGATACAGAGGAAAGTTTTGTCGACGACAATATTATAGCTTTAACAATGACCGGTGAAGAGGTAGTCAGGCCAGTTTCCAACACCTTAAACCAAATTCCTCAAACTGACCCCATATTAGAGAAAAAGACACCGGTAAGATTTGCAGTTGGAGCGGCTGAATCTGAAGTTGGGATTGAGTAATGTGAAGTAGACCAAGCCCCTGAAAATACAGATGTAAAATGCTCCTCGAGACGAAGAATGCAACAGAGGTTCTAGGCGAAGCAGAGGAGAATAAGGGAGTGCTAGGGGAGGAGGCCAATATTGCAAATCAAGGCCAGGAACAAACCACATAACAAGTTAACCATTCGGCCATGGAAACACAAGAGTCATGTACTGCACAAGCACAAGAGGTGGATACGCTTGGCAATACACAAGGAAACATCAACACTCAACAACAAAATGTCAACATTAGAAATGACCAATATGGACTTTTGCTTCAAGTAGATATGGTTGTTCCGGTAATATCCATTGTACTTAAATAATTAATGCTTTTTATTTCTAACTACTTATATGTATGCACACAATGATTGCAGAGACTGATTATCTTGGATCTCAATGGATTGCTACTCCTACGACAGCCGTACAATGTACATACAGAGTTCTCCGATTTACGTAGTTTTCACTTGGGAAATGTCAGAGTATTGATTCAACCAAGCACAAAGGAATTTTTGATTTTTTTTATTCCAAGGTTTAGGGTGGCTATCTGGTCTTCAATGCAGGCCCATAACCTGAATCCCCTTGTTTCCATAGTTTGTAATTTGATTGAAATTCAGCGAGATCGGCTTTTTATTTTGTGTATAGTCAAAAAAATTGTAATACCATTGCAGGACATTTCCACCCAACTAAACCTACTGTACCACTTTTCTACAAGCCCTTTGCGTAGATCAATGTACCTTATGATGCTTTCAACAATTTGTTGATTGATGACACACCACACAAGGGTTTACTTAATCCATCCGACACTACTATATCCCCACCTTCGTTTGAAGGGCATCTTCACAATTTTTACCTAGAGGATATTTTGGTCCCATATCTGCAAGAAATGTACTTAAGCCCATTGAGCACATCGGAATTTGTACTTACAAATGTACTTAGTAATTCATTGATTATACCTTAAATTGATACTGTCTATCTGTCTATGTGTTTCGAATACTCGGAGAGAGAGAGAGAGAGAGAGAGAGAGAGAGAGAGAGAGAGAGAGAGAGAGAGAGAGAGAGAGAGAGAGAGAGAGAGAGAGAGAGAGAGAGAGAGAGAGAGAGTCTTGAGCAAACACTTGATATTAAGATTAAACTAGTCAAAAATGTTACATTTCGTTGAAGCCATTCAGGGATGATTACATGGGCACAATTTGAATACGACCAGAGAGATCTCCATAGAAAAAATGATTCTCCCTTCATTGCATTACTCTTCGTCCGTTTAGCAAGAAAGAAAAGTTTACGGAGTCAATGTCGGCAGTCTCCTCCACTATGTCATGTCGAAGTTGCAAAAGATTGCATTGCTACCTTATTGTAATTACTGTCATAGGATTTAGGTCTTTGTCCACCACTTCCCTGTCTATGACAGCATTGTTTGCCAAACTTGCTACCTCTTGATCCATAGGCACAAAGCAACCTTCAACAATGTGAGAACGCTTGTACCAAAAGGAGATTATTAATATCTGTGTCGCAAGCTTATATGTTATCATAGAGCAAAGCTTATCACACAAGAGGGAATCAAATTATTTGCAGAGCAACATTGTTTCAGCAACATGTACTTTGCAAGTATGAAATAACTCAACAAAGAGACCAATAGGACAAAAATTTGCAAGTTTCACCAATTTAGTAGGTACAGAGTTTTGGAGAGACCTCTGAATATCCCTATAGCCTTCTCCTCAATGCCTCACTCGTTGTTGTGTCAGGAACGGGCCAATCCACAGAGTTCCAGTTGGTTGATAGTGGAACCTTCACCAACACTCCTCTCTGATTCCTTTGATTGAGTTGGTAGAAATGGTTGTGCGCTCCTTGCCGCACTGTCGAAGCAAGGGACTTGCCGATTCACCGTGTACGAGCCGCAGACGGCTCCAAGCACACAACTAGTTTAACTAGTAAGCTCAAAGAGGGCAATGGTGTGTCACTCACCGCCTTATGCTCCTGCCGTAGAGGATTCCTCGCCGCGAAGAAGAGGGAGATGCCGCTACGCCGCGCTCAACCGCCTCGCCGCCGTCGTGCTGCCGCAACGCTCGATCGCACACACACTCTCACACTCTCTCTCTCTCTCTCTCTCTCACACACACACACGCACACACACAAGGAGATGGTGAAGGAGAAGGTGGAGATGGAGCAAGAGCAGTTTCTATTGCACAATGAGAGAATGCCTCAATTTTAGGTTTAATTGGCTTTTATGTGAGCTCACCCCATTCACACTTGGGCGCCCATGCTTAGCCAACTAACCCTAGCATGTTCGTGTTAGAGTGCGCCTCTCGTCGGCGATCACTCTACCTTTCCCTATTGGACCGACAAGCCCGGTGCCTGACTCTACTTAAATAAATAATACGGTTACAGTGTCCGTCGTAGGCGATAGGGTGTCCGTGAGCCACGAGGGTTAACATTGCCCCCCTTCCTGATGTAGATTCCGTCCTCGGAAGCTATTGAGTTGAAGCTTGGTATGTCCATGTTGTAGAGCATCTAGATTTGAATCTGCAAGGCAAAGTCACTGTTTTAAGTGGAATTATATTGCCATAAATCATGAGGGGAATGTAAAGTACATGTGGAAATGAGTAAATGCAAGATTTATGAAATGTTAGACTGCCATTAAGGACAAATAAATTGCACTTTGAGTAAATTAATTAATCAAGAGTTTTGAGCTTATGGGTGAGTCTATCAATTAGTTAGCTATGACTAAGGTTAAAACAACTACTCTAGTACTAGCTAAGCTAAGAAGATTATCTAAATGCAAGATTCCCTAATTATGCTTTTCAGCTTTGATTAGCCAACTTGCTCTCACAACTGCAAACAAAAGCTTGAAATGTTAACTGTAAGCTCAATGGAAGTCTTTTAATTTTTTATTTTTTTAATACTTTTTTACTTTGGGTCACAATCATGTGACGTGTGTGCTTATTTTTTATGTCCGAGGTTTTTTGCTTCTCAAGGAAAAGCGTACACACTGGGAACCTCTAGGGCTCTAGTACCATAGACAATACATGTGAGTGAAGTACCAATTCAAGCCAGGATTTCTCTTCCAGCGTAAGATTTTTCATTTGTGGCACTTATGTTTTTTTTTTTTTGCTTCCATTTCCTTGGTATTCGCACTAGTGTTTTTTGTTGTTTGAGTGAGCAAGCCTTTCTCTGCCTAAAACATTCCTAAGGTCTCAAATACTCGGATAATTTTATTAGCTAGGCCTAGTGGTCAAGTAAATGAGATAACCTAAAGTCACGGTCTCCTAATCTCCAAGCTCATCCATAAGATTAAACTAGAGTTCAATCAACTTAAGCAAAGACAAATTTATACATCTATAATGGCAGATAACAATCATAACTATTGCACTCAAACAAAGAATGAAAAATCATTATTAGCAATTACACATATCCACCAACATGAATCATGGAAAGTAGTACACCTGGAGGTATGGAGTGGCTCATTTTGTTGAAGCAGATGTCCTCAGCCATGTGGATGGAGATCCATATAAGTCCTACCTAACACATCCAAAAACAGGCACTATACCTCTAGGAGGCATGTCAGTGTGAAAAATTAAAACTCCTAAAAAACAAACTCAAAACACAATCTAGACCCCTAACCTACCTATCTGTCACCCCTTTTAGAATCAAGGAAAGAGGATATTAGATAAACCGGGTGGCCACCCTAAGGCTAGGCCTCTATCCTCATCATCTAGATAAATAAAATCGTTGTCCGTGAGGCCATAGTCTTCCTCGGTCTCTATTAGTTCCTCTTCATCATCCTCTTGTGCAAGCATGCTAATCAAGAACCTCGCGATGCGTGAATACTCATCTTGTGCAAAAGAATAAGCATGTGCCATTGGCGACACATTCGCTACTGGGTAGGGATCACTAGTTAGCCATAGACGTATCAGCCATTCTAACTCCTCAAAATTTCTCTCACATGCAAGGCTCTCTATCAAATCCCATTCGCAAGAAAGTATAGGGTAGCATACGTAGAACACTTGAGGAAAAGACAAAGGGTACCTTTCATCAAAAATAGAAGTGCATGCCTCTGGTGAAGTAGCCATTTCTGACAAGACAGATAGATTTGGTTAGGCCTTTAAAACATAAGATTGTTTTTGTGTGTTGCTTGAATTGACACGGTGAATTTGGACTTATATGTAAGATCTGATAGGGTGCTCTCTCGTTGCTAGTCGCTCTTGCTCTTTACTATTTTTTGTTTTTGTGAGTATAAGGCTATATATATACATTCCCTAAGATTGGAATTGAGAGGTCAGGGAGGAAGGTTGAGAGGGGAGCGAGTGAATGATTGATGTTAGCAAACACTCCCCCCTTCCTTGGGTAGATCATACCTTTTGGAATGAGGTCGTCACCTTTTGAAACCAATTGTTCCAAGTTGTTATGGGTGAAGGTTTTAACCAATAGTTTTTGACCGCCCTATGCGTTTCATCTAGTTGCAAGGGTGGTAAGGTACTCTCCCATGATTTTATTTGCAACGTTGTTGTAGGTGGTGAACTTACCCCGGGAGGTGCAAACTCTTTCGTGCTTGTATGGATATGTACAGTGGTAGGTGGAGGTTGTGTCGAAGCTTCTATTTGCGTACAGGAACTACATGAAGAGCAAGAAGCTTCATTTGATTTCCCTGTTCCTGAGCTAGGTGGAACAAATCGTTCTTTCTTTGGTACCCAAACTAGCTCTAGATCGGGTGTGTAACATTCCATGATTTTTTCCTTTCCGCGATTTTCAATTTGTTTTGGAGCCACAGGATTGGGTTTACATGGGCCAGGTGACAGGTAAGAGTACACTTTACGTTTGGGCACCCAGATTTGATCATTTCCTTCATAGTATCCTTGGGCTTCCAATAGTCGTTTAGGAATCCAACGCAGCGTTTCTTTACATTTCTTGGAGTGAGTGGTACGGTTCTTACTAGGTTTCCGTTTTTTTGCATCAACCATGCTCACTACAAAGGCTTTAGGGACCCACTTGTATGTTTTCTATGTTATATTAGGATGGTTCTTGTGTGTCTCAAGCTTTCTTTCAACTACATCAGTTGAAGCTCTAGAGAGTTGGGCTATGGGGACGTATGGTTCAACCTCCTGGACATGCAATGTCTTGGGTTTTATTTCCTTAGGCAATATCTCAGGGACTATGGCTTGAGTGGTAGGGCTCAGAGTTGGTTTTTGCGTTGTAACACCCCCAGTCCCCCAATCAATAGTGCATTTGGTGGCTATCATCCACGTGCGGCCTAGGTTTATATTACCCTCCATAGTTCCAGTAGGCATGACCAAAAAGTCTTGAGCTACAATTCCATTGTCATAACTGACAGAAGTGTGCCAGATTCCAAAAACCGTAGTTTTTTTCTTGTTGACACCCTTGACTTGGATAATACTCTCAGATAGAGGTGGCTTCCCTAACTGACACCACACCCCATAGGATAGCAGATTATATTTAGCACCCGTGTCCAATAAGGCGTTATATAGCACTTTTCCATAGGCACTATTTAACTCAATAGGGTATCGTAGAGGTGTGTCAGAGTCCATCCAACCCATCCTCTTCGATTTCCACGTGAAATGCATTTGTGACTCCAAGGTTAGCCTCTCGTTTTTGTCTTATACGTTGTTGTCGCTCCTTAGCCTCAGCTTGAGCTTGTATCTTGTTTAACTCGGTTTGTGCTTTGGCGGCCTTCTTTTGATGAATGGCCCGTAGTTCTTCTTGGCTTAAAGGATCATAATATCTTTTGAATTTACTCCCATTGAGGAATCCAATGGTTTTAACTCCATCAAGAGTTTCCACACGAAGGGTACCTTGTGGGGTAATTTCACATACTCTATATGGTCCTTTACCAGCATATTTCAACTTTTTCTTCTCTTTACGTACTCCATACATAAGGACTTTATCACCAACTTTGATGTCCTTGTCCTTCACATGGCGATCAAACCACTTCTTTCTCCTATCCTTTTCCACAAGAGCATTTTGCACAGCCAATTGTCTCTCTTCGTCTAGTTTTTCTAAGATAAACAAACGCTCGGTTAAGGGGTTACCATTCCATCCTTCTTGCGAAGCTACCCTAAGACTAGGAATGACAAACTCCCAAGGCATAACCGCTTCTTGGCCGTATACCATTTTGAATGGCGTACAATTAATAGCCACTTTATAAGCAGTACGATAAGCCCATAGAGAAGATGTCAACTTCAAATCCCAATCAATGCGATGAGCTTCTACCGTCTTGGTTAAAATAGAGATTAGAGTCTTGTTGGTGCTCTCGGCTTGTCCATTAGCTTGCGGGTAATAAGGTGTAGACTTATGGTGGGATATCATAAAGGTCGTGGTAAGCTCTCTTATTACCTCATTTATAAAATGGGTACCATTATCACTAACAATTTCAAAAGGGCAACCAAATCTTGTGATAATGTTCTCAAAAAGAAACTTAGCTGTTGTCCTCGCATCAGCTTTTTGTGAAGCCTTAGCTTCAGCCCACTTTGTTACATAGTCCGTAGCAACTAGAATATATCGAGATTGAGTGTTGCGAGCTGCGGGACTAATTGGACCTACAAAGTCTAAGCCACATTTTTCAAATGGTTGGGTTACTTTAATAGGATGTAAGGGCATTCTGTCTTTGCGCTGTGTGGTCTTGTAACGTTGGCACTCATCACACCCTTTTGTAAAAAGTGATGCATCCTTAAATAAAGTTGGCCACCAATAGCCTGATTGCAGCACCTTTCTAGCAGTCAGGTCTCCTGAAAAATGACCTCCTGCTATGCCCATATGTGCTTCTTGCAAGATATACAAATATTCATCCTCGCGGGCACAACGCCTAAGAATATCATCCTTGCCTAATCTATACAGAGTTCCGGCAATCAAACAATAGGGTTCACATTCTTTTACTAGCCTTCAAGCGATATCCTTACGAAGTTCCTTGGGTGGAAAACCATTAACTAAAAAGTTAACAATGTTCTCACTCCATTCAGGCATAGTCTCAACTATGAATAGGGAAGTATCGGGTAATTCATCATCAACTCCTGTAGGGGCTTCACCATTGGGTATGCGAGACAAATGATCAGCCATGACGTGCCTTTTACCGGGTCTCACTACAATCGTGAAATCAAACTCCAGAAGAATTAACAACCATCGTGTGATTCTTCCTGTGGAGCATGGCTTGTTTACCAGATACAGCAACGCTTGATGGTCCACATAAAATACAAACTTGTTTGCCAGAAGGTAGTAGCGAAATTTCTTTACTGCATAAACCATTGCCAAACCTTCTCGCTCTGTAGTGGTGTAGTTCCTTTTAGCATCGTTCAATTGAAGGTTTGCAAAGCTAATGGGATAGTCCAATTTATGTTCTCCTGGTTGAGTGAGAACACACCCAATAGCAAAGTTTGATGCATCAATATGCACATGGAAAATGACATCCCAGTTAGGTGTCCTTAAAATCGGAGCACTTGCTAGTGTTTTCTTCAATTGTTCATAGGCCTGGTCACACTCTTCAGCCCATTTAAATTCAATGAGAAGCTTGTACAAAGGACGTGCTATCTCAGCGAAAAATAAAATAAACCGTCGATAATAACCCACGTGTCCCATGAACCTTTGAACTCCCTTGTAATTGGTTGGTGGTGGTAACTCTAGAATCACTTTAATTTTGCTCTCATCGGTTGAGATACCATTCTTGGATACTATATGCCCTAAAATAACTCCATGCTTGACCCAAAATTGGCATTTGAACGGGTTCAATGAGATACGATATAACCTACACTTTTCAAACACCTTCCGCAAACATGATAGATGTTCTTCCCAAGAAGAGTAAACACAAAGGTCGTCTAAGAAAGCTTCACAAAACTCTCTCAAATATTCTTTAAAAGCAGTGTTTATTAATCATTGGAATGTAGCAGAGGCATTTATTAAGCCAAAAGCCATCACACGAAATGCAAACACGCCAAATTCTGTGATGAAGGCAGTTTTAGCTTGGTCCTCTAGCGCTATCGTGATTTGGTTGTAGCCTGAGTACCCATCTAGAAATCTATAAGCTTCCTTGCCTGCAACTCTTTCGAGTACATGTTCGGAATATGGTAGGGGGTAATGGTCTCTTCTAGTAGCTGCATTAACTTTTTTGAGGTCCACGCACACCCTGAGTTTCCCATTCTTTTTTGGCACGATAACTATTGGAGACACCCATTCAGAGTGTTCAATAGGATATATGAACCCACATTTGATAAGCTTTTCTAGTTCTTCTTGAATGATCTTTGCGTACTTAGGATTCATCGGGTAGGGTCTTTGTTGTACGGGCTTCGCAGTGCTAATCATAGGGATTGTATGTTGGACCACAGAAGGTGGAACACCTTTCATATCATGGTATGTCCAAGCGAATACGTCCTTGAATTCCTTGAGAAGCTCTTTGAGGACCGCCTCTTCAACTTCTGTGAGGTCTTGGGCAATAAAAACAGGTTTTGATTCTTCACCGGGGTCAGCTAATTCTATTTCTTTAACTATTGCCGGACCATCATAGATTCCATTATTCCCATCGATAGGTATTCTTTGGGCTTTTGTGTACACAACCTTTGCTTCCCCTGTGGTGTAAGATTTGAAATGTTCTGGTGCAGGATGCAAGTCTGTGGATTCTGGTTGTGCTTTGGTTTGTGCTTCCATTTCTGCTTTCTTGTGTTGTCGAGCTAACTCTTGGTTTTGACGCCTCCTTGCAGTGCGGCTCAACTTTGGCTTGTCTATGATCTCTAATTGGGCTATGTCATGGGGTCGTGGTCTACACCACATAACATTTTGGAGATATTCACCCCAATTGTCTACCAATTTTCGATGAGCATCACATGCCCTATATAACTGAGCCATTCTGCTGAGGATCTCTTCTTTTTTATCCTAGCACGTACATTGGCTCGATATCGACGCCTCTTAAGGTTTTTCTTTTTCTTATTTGAGACCTGCTTTTGATTTGCATTTAGATCTGGCTCACTAAAGGAGTCCTCGTTGGTGTCCTCTTCACTCTCGGGGGAGCTATCATCGGTTGATGTGCTCGGTCCTTCCGAATGTTTTGACTCTGAACTTGCTCCACTCTCTAATTCATGAGATTCAGAATCCGTTTCACTCTGGGAGTCAGTGTCCAAGTCGTGTTGGTCAAAGTCTTCTATTGAGCTATCGGTGTCACTGTCAGATTGGTCCACAATTGCCTTGCCCTTAGAAGATGCATGTATGGCACTTATCATGTTCAGAGGTGCAATTTGTGGTACCTCTTCCCCTCTGGTGTGACCCAAGTGGTTCCTCTATTTCCCCAGGTATCTATGGTTGCAGCTAGGTGTACCCAGTCTACGTTGTCTGATTCCGTCATACCCGGTAACACATCCATGTAAGGAGAATCTTGGCCAATGTCTGTATCCTTCTTACAAGTGTAACAATATTGTAGTGGGGCCGAGTGAACTGTGGTGTCAGAGCGATGATCAATAATGGTTTTACTCCCTAAGGGGTGTACCTTACCAGTCACCAAATCCACTCTAAGGACAGAGTCTTGGAATTGCAAATAGACATGATTTTTAGACCAATCGTGAACCATTTGTGCTTCCCTCATGAATGGTCGTCCTAAAATCATTTCATATGACATAAGGTGTTTAGAGAAATCCATTACAATGAACGTATGTCGTACCTTGTGTCCTAGAACTTTGATCTTAAGATCCTTGAGCATCCCCATAGGTTTGGCTATGGTACCATTTGCCATCTTTACCACAATGTTAGTAACACTGAGGCGGGGTTTTCCCATGGATTCCCAACAATCTTTTGTAACGATGCTAACTCCCGCACCACCATCAAGAATTCCCTTTATAGTTAATCCCTTGGTAGTGATGGGTAGGGTCGCATTAGACTCGTCGCCTTCAAAATACTGCCCTAATTCGTTAATGGGTACCTCGATCACAGACTCGTGTCCATCTAAGTCAAGTGATTGCACATGATTTTCCTCATCAATCATAATCGAGTCAGGCCTATTTGGTTGCGCAAACTGCGGTAATCCCGTTCGTAGCTCTCCGTTAAGGAATGCTCGAAGTGCAAGGAATAACTCAGGATCTCCATACAGCTTTGCTATGATCGTGGTTCGGACCTCAGAAGACATGAAGTCCACTAGTTTGGCAACATTCATTGGCATTTTGCAGGGTGTAGGTCCTTGACTAGGAACTGGTGAGGATGGAATCTCATATTCCTCAATGGGATCAGGTATTCCTTCGTTAAACATCCTTTCCAACAAGAAAGGTGTATGCTCACTTTCTGATGTCCCGTCCTCACTCCCTTCTTGGATGATACTAGATATGGCTAACGGTCTATGGTTCATGTGGGGTGGATGAACTTGCGTGGGAAACACTGTGTCATGAATTTTGACATGCATGGGTTCTGGTTCTAGTTTCCTTTGAGTCTCCTCCACTAAGCCTCTTAGATGTTTCACCTGCTCAATCTCGTCTACTGGGTTTGGGTACGTCCCAATCTTCTTTTTACGATTCTTCCCTTTTTGCCCCTGCGGTTTATCTTGGGGGTCTTGGATTGGATTTGGAAACACTTGTGGTGTTTTCAGAGGCTCTTTATGGTTTTCTCTTATTCGGTTTTCATTTGGTTCCATGTTACGGTTTTTTTTGTCGGTCTTTCCCTTTGTGGTATTGGTTCTAGTCTCGATTGAATATGAATCATCCTCGAGGTCATTCATATACACGGGGTCATCTCCTGTTCCTATGTTTGTTTTGGAACTTGGCTTTGAATTTCCCATATTCTGCGACCTCTTCCTTCGTGTCTTTCTTTCTTTGCTTGGATAACTGACGCGGTATCTCTCTCTTCGAGGATATGGCCTGGCCCTTGAAGCATGGACCGTGTAATCGCATAAGCGGGTGCGACGGGTGGTATTGGCAATGTCACACTAGCAATTTCGACCAAATTTAGGGGTGTGATTTTAGGCGCATTTGGGTTATAGGGGCATTGGGCAATCAAGTGATCTATGCCACAACGATTACATGTGAGTATTGGCATTGCAGACGTGCTCCCTTGATTCATTTGCATCTGTGCAGCATTCTTTTGCAGCCTAATAGGGCACTCCGCTGCCCGATGTGGTCCACCACACTCGTAGCATTGAAGAGGTGGCCTCCTAGCCTGGGTGTTGATATTTTGACCTCTGGATGCGAGAGCAGCAGCTTGATAAACCGGCTTGACTTGCCCCAACAATCTTCCATGTAGTATATAGGACACTCTTCCAATGTATCAAGTCCGTAGGCAATACTAGTGTCTATTTCCTCCTCACAGCCATCTGCATAAGCATTAGATGGCTCGCAACCCACTTGGTTCATAGGGGCGACTCTTGGATGCGGGGGCTGCGGTCCTAGCACAGGAGGTGGTAGCGGTGTAGCTTGTACAACATTTTGAGATCTAGGGACCATGTGTTGCGGTAGTTGCTCAACAGGTGGAGCAGGCATCAATACAGGAGCTCGAGGTGCATCCGTCCAGGCTACAGGTGGTCTATTTGCCATCATACGTTTGATCATTAAACAATCCTTAGCTTGGTGACCATACCTACCACATGCGTTGCAAGTTCCATTAAATTTTACTCTAAACGTAGGGCACTCACTAGTGCTATGTGGACCTAAGCAAATGGAACACCATTGTTGCTCCCTTCTTGGATACATGTGACTATTTTGAGGGGGTCGATTATCCTTAAGAGACTCTTGGATTGCCTTGGTGAGGTCTGTCAAGAATGTCTCAAATACCTTTGGCTCATTGGCAATGGGCTTTGCAGTCATGGGTTCATACTCAATGGCTTGTGAGCTAGTGGATCTCGTGTCAGTAGACACCCTCATGCCTGCTATCATCAAGTTGTCCTCTAATTGGATTGCATTGGCAGTGACATCTTCCCAGGTTGTGATACCTCTAATCACTAGTCCATTATAGATTCCTTCATTCCTCAACCCTCGAATGAATCGATCAAGCAGTTGGTTATTGTTGAAGCGCTCATTTACAGGGCAACGAGAGTTTAAGTGCTTTAGACGACTAATGAAGTCCCTTACTGACTCTCCTTCCTTACGTTCGGCCTTCTGTAGCTGAGATGCTACACCCCAAGCACACCTTCTCGTATGTACTCCTTTAGAAACAACCTTCGAAGGGTAGGGTAGATTGTTTTCTCGTCCACCCTTAGGGTCCTATACCAATCTCCAGCCTTCCCACTTAATGTCAAGCTTAAGGCATTGCACTTATGTAGTTCGTTGCGTTCCCCTAAGGAATCACATACTTGTTCAAACACTTCAATGTGTTTCCTAGCATCTTCGTCCCCATTGAATTTTTGCGTGAGTTTGGCAATTTGTACTGCCTTACTTCTAGGCTCTCTATCAGATGCATGACGCATATTTTCCGCGATAGATCGACCTATGGTTTGAGCAAACGCTGCCAAGTCACCTATGTGAGGAGGCAGGGCCGGTGGAGGTACTCTTGGAATCATATGTGGGAGAGGGACGGGTACCGGTCTTGGCATATGTGTGGATGATGCAGGATATGGAACATAACCGGGCATAGGTCCACTCGGATAAGGGCTAGGGAGCGGCACTCGAGGAGCATAAACAAGTGGTACAATTGGAGGTGTGGGGGCCATGTGTGCATAAGGGGCTAGAGGCACATATGGTCGAGGCCCCATATTAGGTACTACGACACTAGGTAGTGGCACTGCGCTAACCGTAGATGTCATCGGTACATTCTCTGTCAGGCTTATCCCTGGAGTGAGCATTGGGTTTTCCTTAATAGAGGGTTGAGCCAAGTTAGGGAAGCTAAAGTTGTCGCTCGGAGGCTCAGATTGCATAGAGACCCCAGGTGAAATGACGTAAGATGGGTCCATGGGGCTCATTAGAGGAGTCTCCATTTGTGATAGAGTAGGCTGTTGAGCCTTGCTCGTATCCAAAAATCTCATGGGGCCAGTTGAGAGTATATTTACCCCTCGGTTTTGCCTTTCTGATTGAATAATGCCATGGATAACATTACAGATCATTTTCTGTTGATCTTCGATGCTCGTGGCACTAGAGGTGGATTGTATAATCTCTATCCATCCTACATGGTAGGCGTGGCCAGAGTGTAGATCTGTCAACACCTCAGTGTGGAGGTCGTATGTCCAATGATAATTAATGAACAATCCTTCTAGAGTCGACGTGTTAGCGGTTTCTTGTGAGGTAGAAGCAATGTTGCTCCCCGTGGTTTTACTTATCACCAACGGTACTCTAGAGGGAACTTCTGAAGGAGGCAGCTCAACAGGGCCTTCTTGGTAAGAAGTTGGCAGGATATCCACATGGACACTCTTTGGGGGTGTGGGGTCCACGTGCGATGTGAAAGGAGAGTCCACTTCCCCACCCCCTTCGTGTGCTTCATTTGCATCAGGTTCCGAGCGAGTAGCTCTACCTAATGTTTCCATGAAACGGCTAAACATACTAGTACTAGGCTGTGGAGCTTCGGGAGGTGCATGGCCTTCTCTCTCAGTGTTTTGGGTAGGGTATGCTTCCATGATTTCTGAGTCGGAGGAGGAATCACTAGCAGCTATTTTAGGGTCTTGGGTGGTGCTACCTTGTGTCCCCGCTGAGGGTCTAGATCCTATCGTGGATGGGTAATGGGTGTCCGTATGAACAGAGGCACCCTCAATATGCTCGTGTTCTAGCACCCGCCCAGAGCGTAAGTGCATGTGCTTTTGATACCCTAAGGTGTCAAAAAGCTGCTCTAGGAGGCCTTGTGACTAGTTTTTAGCGCGTTTTTTGTTTTTTTTTTTTTGCTAGATTTTTAAGAGCGTGTCGTGGAATGGGCCGTGTGATAGCTCGAAACGAGCGTATCGGTCAGAGGGTCGTGCCGTGCTTTACAGCCCTCTGTTTGGTCACTCTATGCCCTCGGAATCCCTAAAACTGTCAATTTCCAGTAGGGAACTAGGCCCAAACTAGAAAGTCTAAGGGTGCAAGTGGGAAGAGAAGGGAGGAGAGTGGAGGACTTGTCCCACATGCTCTCATTCTCTCTTGAGGGAGTAGGGTATATATATAAGAGTGAGTCTAGTATATATCATAAGACTGAGGACTGAGGCTTGGGCTTGGGGCTTGGGCTTGGGCTTGGGCTTGGGCAAATGATCTCGATCCCGATCTATCTTTTATACAGACCAACCCGTACGTTTTTATAACTCACGTTTCGAAAATTTAACCTCCCACTCACTCGCGTTTTTATTTTTCGGATTTTTTTTTTCGAAAACATTTTTTAAAAAAAAATAAAAAATTACGCGTTTTTGTGCGCGTTGACCTCACCTACCTACTTATTGTCCCACCTACCTACTGACCTGCTAATCAATGGTTCACCTAATTACTAACCTACTTAATTAACTAACTGTGCGCCTAACTGTGCACAAACCAGAAAACACAGAAAATGCAGAAATTGAAACTTGACAGAACTGTGCAGTGAAAACACAGAAAACGCAAAAAATGCAAGAAATGCTAACTGTGTGACTAATGCTAACTGTGTGCAAACAGAAAAACAGAATTTTGCTAACTGTCTAACTACTACTAAATGTACGCAGCAGAAAAACAGAAAATGCTAACTTCCTCTCCCTCTTCTTTCCTACTGCAAACCACTCATACAAGAAGCACAAAGTGCCTCTTGGGCTTAGTGCAGGGCTATTCCCCGGCAGCGGCGCCAAAAATGTGCGCTCCTTGCCGCACTGTCGAAGCAAGGGACTTGCCGATACACCGTGTACGAGCCGCAGACGGCTCCAAGCACACAACTAGTTTAACTAGTAAGCTCAAAGAGGGCAATGGTGTGTCACTCACCGCCTTATGCTCCTGCCGTAGAGGATTCCTCGCCGCGAAGAAGAGGGAGACGCCGCTACACCGTGCTCAACCGCCTCGCCGCCGTCGTGCCGCCGCAACGCTCGATCGCACACACACTCTCACTCTCTCTCTCTCTCTCTCTCTCTCTCTCTCTCTCTCTCTCTCTCTCTCTCTCTCTCTCTCACACACACACACACACACACACACACACACACACACACACACACACACACACACACACACAAGGAGATGGTGAAGGAGAAGGTGGAGATGGAGCAAGAGCAGTTTCTATTGCACAATGAGAGAATGCCTCAATTTTAGGTTTAATTGGCTTTTATGTGAGCTCACCCCATTCACACTTGGGCGCCCATGCTTAGCCAACTAACCCTAGCATGTTCGTGTTAGAGTGCGCCTCTCGTCAGCGATCACTCTACCTTTCCCTATTGGACTGACAAGCCCGGTGCCTGACTCTACTTAAATAAATAATACGATTACAGTGTCCGTCGTAGGCGATAGGGTGTCCGTGAGCCACGAGGGTTAACAATGGTCATAGAAGAAAATACCCTCGTCTTCCAGGCTTTTGCTAGTTCTGCCAGCATATTGCAAGACTCCAATATGATCATGGGTCACAGAGATGGGACCTATAATGCACTCCAGTGGCTCCCATTCCTCATATGACAAAGGATAAACATCTGTGAATGTAATAGAATAGAAATAAATACAAACATCTGTATAACCTAATTATATACTTGTGATAAAAGAAGAAAAAAAACAGATTCTCATTTGAAAATTAAGATAACATTTATAGAGGAGTGCTAAATAATTAACTTACAGTTGCACCGTGGATTATGCACCATGGAGACATCACCGCCATTAGCAATCACATCGGAGTGAGTGAAAACATGTTGAACAAAGACTTCTTTCACAGTCTTCTTACCGACCTCGACTTTGAAATCCAGAACTCTTGCTTTCCATGCAAAACAAAATATGTTTTTTGCTTTCAAGCTTTTTCTCCTTCTTGGCTGCATAAGAACCCAAGAACCTTTGCTTATCCTCTGCTCTTGCCACCTATTATCTGTAGTGAAAGAGTTTGAGATTGAGATAGTGCTTATGCTACTACATGGTCTTCTTGGCACACTAATGGTGAGGCTGGTTGGGGACAGTGTAGAGCAACCTCTAGAACTTCTTGGGCGGGTAGAAGACGAATCCATAGGTAAAATGCAGAGAGAATGAGGTTTGAAATCCTTTCATAAAGGTAGTGGATATCTTTTAATGAAGGGAGAGAGTTAGCTATCAATTAATAGTCAGGTGTCATGAACTTGACGGCTACTAGCAGTGGGCCCTACTTTGTGAAAGCAGGAATTTACATAATGAAAATGGGACAAAACTCAATATTTTAAAATCTTTTCTTTCATTTTTGTGTTGCTTTCCATGTATTTCTACATTACGTAAGGTTGCTGCTCATTGGCTGCGCCTTCTTTTCTCTCTCTTCAATAAGGCCTTCCAAATGACCTCCAAAATTTCCTAATGGTAGGATGCCAGGCAATGGGATAACTTTTTGATGGGCCACGTGCTGAGTTTTTGTGCCAGTGAGTAGAGTATGTTGATAGATCCAAAACTATAGAAGACTACCCATTTGATGCTAGAAAAGACGTTCTTGAAAATTGAACTGGGATATAATGTGATGGGAATGGGATCGTGCTAGCTATGGTGGATAAAAGAGAAACATAATGCACACAAGTGAGTGTGTGTTGGCTAGATTATCACTCAAGTGAATTAGGTTCCAAGATCAATTAACTTGGACTCATAAACATGATCTTGAGTTGTTTCTAAGTCATCACAACCTCACCACAAACAAGAGAAATGTAATGCGAAATAGACTTGGTTTATTCATTCATGAAATGAGCTTTAAGTAGCTCTACATCCTTTTACAACTGCATGTGGGATAATTCCTTCTCTTCAGTCCTTGGCTCATATTCTAGGACAAAGCTCACACTTTACAATCCTCCCCTTGAGGTTTGGACTAGGAAGAAAGTGAAGTAACTAATATCTCTAGCACACTCCAGTCTAGGAGCAAAAGAACATCTCAAATCCAGGAGACCGTCCCCAATCCAGGAGACAAACTATCTCCAATCCAAGAGACACTCAACACCTCCCCTCAAACAGATTCATAAAATTGAGATCAAGCTAGTCCAACCTATCCCCAAAAAAAATACAACTGAAAGGGAAATGCCAAAACAAAAGCTAGAGAATGTCGTTGTAGATTAGAAGGCTATTGTCACATTCTTCTTCATCTTCATCTTTCTCTTCTTCTACCAAATACACTTTGGGCCTTGTATTTCTATTGGTGCTGCCTCTGTTCCTTTTGAAATACTTGGAAGGAAGATGAAGCTTTCCACAAAAACTGCAAGTCTTTGATGATAGACAATCCTTTGCTATGTTCCCTTCTTTGCCACACTTGTCACAAGTTTTTTTTACTAGAGCCAACTGCAAAATCTCCTCCCCTTGAAGAAGCATTTCTCCCTTGCTTCTTCTCAATGACATCTTGAGAATCTGGTGTTGGATCCTTCTCCTCAATGATGGTCATGATCAGGTCAAAGCTAGGTGGTAAGGCTGCTAGAAGAACTGCAATTTTGTCCTTCTTTGGTACTTCAATGTTTACATAAGCTATCTGTGTGGTCGTGCTCTTGAGGTGATTGACCAAGCTTGCAATATCTTTGTTATGTTCTATTTGTAATTTGTATAGGTCTTTCTTTAATCTCACTTTGCTCTTCTTTTTCCTAGCTCCAAAGTTTTTTTCTAGTGCTTCCCATGCAGGTGATGATGTTTCACAATCATCAGTAAAGTGTACTTAATTGTCATGTAGTGTAGTGATTATGTTCCTAATGCTTGCTCATCCTTGGCTTGATTTTGTGCACTGATAGCTCGTGTCAGTATGTGTGCACAATCAATAGTATGTCAGATTAGTGATCATTGGCTTGACTACTCCCCACAATTGTTTTTTCATTAAGTAGCCTTTCAACTTGGTTTGCCAAGTGTGAAATCCTTCCCCGTTAAATTTCCTAAGCCTTTTCTCTTTCATTGTGCTGATAGAGGGGTATTAGCTTAGGAGGATCTCCTAGCTAGTGTCTACCTCTTTACATGAGCACAAATACTCCTTAGGAGATTATGGGAAATTTATTTTTCACGTTTATTGTGCTTGGCTGCAAGATTTTGAAGTTTTAATGTGTGTGTGTGTGTGTGTGTGTGTGTGGGTGTGTGTGTGTGTGTGTGTGAGAGAGAGAGAGAGAGAGAGATGAAATTCTTTTGTGAAGCTCTTTTTCACAAAAATGTGCATAAATTCTTATTGTATGCATGTCCAAGTTTTTTTCTTTTTAAAGTTTCAATGTGCTTTGAAGGTTTTTAAGGAGTCTACATGGGATATCAAAATTTTTGAGAAAGTTTTGTTCAATTGTACCTAAAAGATGATGCTTGAAAAATACTAATTTTATATGGAATTATATATCTATATGTTTTTTCAACCCCCTACATGCCTTGAGCACAAATCCCTGAAAACTTTTGATGAGGTGTTCTATGGTTGATGAGAATAATATTTACAGAATTGTTATTTAAGCCACTAAAGTGGCTTTTGTTCACACAACCCTAGTGTTAAGTTTCCACAATCTAAAGCTCCACATATTGAGGAATCCCAAACTCCGAGCAAGTGTTTCCGAGATAATATAAAATCGAACGACGTCTAGCAAAGCACCTTGAACATATCCATGTTCAAAAATTGATGCAACTCATGATCAAGCAAGAAAGCATATTCAAAAGTAAATTTTTACGATTTTCAACTTCACATATGCATCTTCTCCATCATCTATGTTTACGGCCTCCAAACGTCACTTGTGCTTCCAAAATGTCAATGGACGCAAATATACATGGTCTCCCATAGGCTCAAAATTCTCTTTCAAAGAATAACCTTGATCTCAAACATTCTACATTCTAACATCAACATAACCTCATGGATAGGAAGAGGACTAAAGATAGGGATATAGATATCAATGGAATCTATTTTCTTGCAAAAGCTGGAGAGGGACGGAAGGTACTAGTGTCTATTATAGAGAAGCTAAGGAAGTAAGCTTGTGAGCACTTAAAGCGAAACTTTTGTAAAGAGAGAGTTAGATGACTCTCAAGGGGAAATTCCAAAGTCCATAGATGGAACATAGTGATGCATCATAGTGGGCATCCTTCCATACCATCCATACAAAACTTGTGCACACAACCTTCATTTTTCTTTGGGTTAATGGAAGTCTTTTCTGGCGGTGGTTGTTTAGGTGAGATGACCTAGTTATTCATAAATGATAACTAAGGTGATAATGACTAGCATTAATTACAAAGGGAAGCAGTGCTCCATGTCGTGTTCAAGCATAATAACTAAAATCACATTTTCCTACATCGACCGCCACATGGAGGTTAGCTATCTGCATAATATAGGTGATAGCATATGATTGCCACTACCTTCTCATCTTTGCTTGGTCCATATGTGCTAAAAGTTGCTTGCAACCATCCTCATCAAAATAAGGAAGGGGTTAATAGTGTTAGTATGTTGATTTTGGCATGGTGCTTGAGGCCCCAAACTACTATGCTCGATCACAACTACAAAGCCCGTGAATCTCATAATTGGTGGATAGTTATTTGTAAAGTAATTGAAAAATATGCATCATGTGACCATGTTGTTATGGCAGTCTACTAATAGAATACCCTCATGATCAAGAGGCATGCTTCAATTATTTCAAGGAGTAACTTTTTTTCCAAATTGAAGCTACTCTAAAGCTAGAGCTTAACACTAGAGGAAAACTTTAAAGACTAATAAAGGATTGATACATGAGCTCACTACTAGACTAAAGGGGTGTGGGCTCCCTTTCGCCACCAGATAGGTTTGAACTCTAACATGTCCTCTCTCTCTCTCTCTCTCTCTCTCTCTCTCTCTCTCTCTCTCTCTCTCTCTCTCTCTCTCTCTCTCTCTCTCTCTCTCTCTCTCTCTCTCTCTCTCTCTCTCTCTCTCTCGTCGGATAGATCTTTAAGGTCTTTTGGAATAGTTTCCTACGATGTTAAAATCTTCTTCTTCTTCTTCTTCTCTCTCTCTCTCTCTCTCTCTCTCTCTCCCCCCCCCCCCCCCCCATAGTCAAAGACTCACATGTCATTTGCATTGATGATAGACACATGCGAGTATGAATGTAGAATCCCTACAAAATTCTCTCTCTCTCAAATTTGCAAAGGAAGCTAGAAGCCTGACCTTGTCCATCTTTTTGGTCTTCAGTGAACACTTCACGAGGGACTCTTGATAGTGTCGGCCTTCCAAGGTCTGCTGCTAGAGTTCTAATGAGGTACCATTCAGCCATGCCTCCTAGTAGGTTGTCTGAAGCTACAATAGTTATACCCTTTTTGAAAGAATCTCGTAGGGCTGATGATCACTCGCAGAGAGCTGGAAATGACAAAACACCTTTGGTTACTAGGATTGAAAGCAAAACGTCTCTGGCTAGTGGTCGTGCAGGAAAAGGCTCCCTTACGAGTGCGTCCGTGGAGGACTTGAATGGTTTAGCCAACTCATTTTCTCCAAACGCGAGCAACCATAGGATTATGGATACATCAGATTTGAAATCGTGCCATGATTATAATGCACTCTGATCTTGTGTTACTTCCATTTTTCTATATTACTGTGTGACCCAATGCTGAAAGTGAGGGTGATGGGAGCTCAAACTCAAGATCAGGTGCATGCATATTGTAAGGCAAGGAATTTGGTAAACGGTAGAAAGAACATAGGCTCCATCGCTTGCCAAGAGAGTCGGTAAACGGTAGAAAGAACATGCAGGGCAGCCTCCTGTCTTGCTCAATAAAATAAATGCAGGCAAGGTTGCCGCCCACGCTACCTCTCCTCCTTGCGACACGCTGCCTAGCTCCTCGTTGGCCACCGTCGTCACACTTCCTTACATATCAGATTGATTTTGGGAGCGAGGGGCCGAACGATGGGATTTGATCAGCATCAAGCGAGGACAGAGCTGCTGCAATGGAAGTGTGAAGATTTGCTGCAATGCCTCTGCTGCGAGCTCCTAGCTGCTCCTACTCCTTTTTTGGTGACATTCTTGGAATTTGAAGCCACGCCAATCTTGCACGACCAGCCAACTACGTGAAAATAATAGGCTCTGCCATAATTATTAGGAAAGGCCGTTTTCGAACTCTGCAGACGGGCAAGGTAGGATCTCCTCTCGGGACCACTACCATTACCATGGAGGGAAGCGACTTCACTCGCAGCCTTTCATCCTTGCGTTGTAGCATGGGATTAGGCAAGAAACACTAACGTGAAGCTACTTGTAGCCATCCACGCCGGTGACTACAGGTAGTTTCACGTTAGTGTTTCTTGCCTATTCCCATGCTACAACATTCAAAAAATGTCACATCACTGTTTCTTACCTATTCCCATGCTACAGTGCATGAAAAAATTTAATGCAAGAGCATACTGGTGGCTTCTCAAGTTTATTGGAAAGAATCTAGTAAGATCCCTTTCCTAGCCAGTCGATATGAAGTAAAATCCTCACCAAAATCAACATACAGTGCGGAGAATTCAAACCTGGGAGTTGGACGGTCTCAGAGAACATTTCGCCTAAGCCATGCAGCCGAGCATCAATGTTGTCAATGACCAAGCACCCAACCTTTAGAAAAAATGATGAAGGCCCCCTTTCTCTGTCGCGCGCTCGCTTCCCAGCCTGCTGCTCATGCCACCCCCTCCTCCAGTGTTTACGATCGTTTGTGACTCCGGCTCAACTGTCAGCAACTGACCATGCCCCATCGCCTGCGCCAACCCTACCCCATCTCTCCTCCTACCTCGCATGCCCGACTGTTCTTCTAGTATTCGACTTTGGTATCTCCAGTAGATACCCACTAATCAAACAATTTGCAAAATCGTGATGACATACTACTACAGCGGTCAAAAAATGAACTCCCTATAGCCATCAACGTCAGCGTGGATGGCTATCGACATTTCATTTTTGGGAAAATTACCAAAATAACCCTCTAATCTGTGGAAATTCCCAAAATGCCCTTTAAATTTTCCAAAATTCCCAAAATATCCCTAGTTGTGAGAGTAAATTTATCCAAAGATAAAATAATTTGTAGCTTTTCATAAGAAGATTGATTGTCTATCAATACAAGATACTTAAACTAGAATTTGAGCTAGTTATGTAGGCTTTGGAGATGAATTGCTTCATTAATTTTAGACATGATTGTCTTTTTTTTGGGAGGTAATTTGTGACAAATTACATGCTAAATACTAAAAATGGATCTCCATTGTCAAAAAATAATAAAGCTTAGGAAATCGTGGACAATCCAACTAAAATCGATACAAGGGTATTTTGGGAATTTCAACAAATTAGACGGGTATTTTGGTAATTTTCCCTTCATTTTTTGAACGATCATGCCAATGTTTGCAGGAGTGACGAGTAAAGATTTCCATTCCACACTGGCGTGGATGGCTATAGGAAATTCCATTATGCACCAAATAATTCCCTTGTTAGATGCGGCGCTCATACAAGGCAAACGAAACACCCCCACTAGCTACCTGTAGAAACTCTTAGGTAAAGATTTCCATTAGAAACTTGCATGTAGCCATCCGTTCCGGCACACATGGCTACAGACACTTCCATTATGTACCAAATAATCTTCTTGTCACATGTGGGTACTCTTACAAGGCAAGTTGAACACTCTTGCTAACACACATAGACAATGAGCCGAAGAAAATGAAGGTCTCATCTGACTATAAAGTGTTCATGATGCCTCCTCGTGATCTAAAGTTCAAGACATTTATGTGTCATTCTTGCCTCTAATAATAGGAATGTCTTTTTCTTCTCGAGGAGGTTGCCCTGAACAACAAACATCTCTTGCAATGTAGCTTCTTGCCACAAGTTGTGCACAAACGTAAAATTGGACATGTCCAAGGAGCAGACATATGTGACACGACCCACAATCTTTCATTGACATCATTTGAATGATGATAGATGTCTTGTTGCTATTTTAATGTACTTGCTTACAAAGACTTTATTTGTACCCCACAATGTCAATTTAGCTGATGTCTAGAGACACAACCATTGCAAGCATCATTGCGAGCACTTACACTAAATAAATAGCAATAGAGTGATATTAATCAATTGACACAACAAAAGCTACAAACTAAACCTAATTTTAATGACTTAAGTTGACCTCGTATGGCATGATTTTCTCACAAAGAATTTCATGTAGCCATCCATGTTTCCACATCCTCTTCACCCAAAAACCAAAGCTAGTGCTTATGGAATTTCCCTTTTTTTCCACCTTTCATTGCATATACCCATCCGTGTTGGCAAGCATACCTACAATAATAGAAAGCGACGTTTTTTTTTTGGGTTATGCAATTCATATGGGCATGCAGGTTGTTGCATGCCTAACAATATTCCGGGGTTAAGCTCTAAAAGAAATGTATTTTAATTGAATAGATCACTTTCATGTTGGCTTAGATAAGTTGATGGTCAACTCAAATCCAATATGGATTGATGCTAAAACAGCATCGAAGCTTAAGCTCATGTATAAACCTCCATTGTAAGACTTGGCCAAAAACATAATTTATAACTTGGATGCTAATAATAGGACTATTTCTTGGTAATAATGATTACAAAAAGCTTCTCTAGTATTATGGATGAAAAAATTGGAGGGTGATTTCTACCATTATAATTGCAATTCTTTTACTTTGCAATCATGAACTTTTGAGTTGATATGTCACATTGAATTTTGATGGTTTTTTGAATAGAATATAGTGATCAGTAACTATAATCTATATTGATATTGATGCTCTAGGCTATAACATAAGCACAGAGGCTCTCATTTTCATGCATGTGCAAGATGAGCTTATATATTTCTTGCATATAGGTGTCGCAAATTGTTGGAGGCTCGCCATAGCATAGGCAATCTCCCACAAAATCTATCAATCCGGAGAGAGAGAGCATGACCCGGCTAGGGCTTGGAGGCATCACACAAAGAATGTGCGAGAGCGTCATCGGATGCAAAGATTGAGAGGATTCAAGAGCGTGCATCCTCCAATGCAATTAGAAATCATCCCAAAAAACTAATGCTAATCGCACATCAAGCATCAATTCAAGCAATCATCTACACACATCAAGCAACGAAGTGAAACAAACTAATCTTGGAATCTCTCAAGCACAACTCTAATTACATGCATTGACGATTAAGCACACAAGATCGCATTCAAGTCGGCCACCCCAACCATGCCAATCATGGTGTCCAAATCAAGTCATACATAATCAAATTAAGCTCAAGGCTTCTTAAATCTACACACACACAAGCACACCATTAGAGGACAACTCTAATCCCTCAATCACGAGTACGCCCACTCCACTTAATCGAGAGAGTTAGATAAGGACTCCACTAATCGGAATAGCTTAGCATAAGCAAGAGTTAGATTAGAGAAGATCAACAATTCAAAACAATGAAGGAAATTAGATAAACATGATTGACAACATAATGAAGACTAGATTAATTAAGAGAGGATTATACTAATTACATGTGATTAGCACTAGCCTTCTAAGCATGGGCATTAAGCTCAAAGGCTAGGCCATCAAGAGCTACTCTAGAGAGAGAGTTCTCAAAAGGACCACTCAAGAATGACCTCTCATTAAGCATAGGGCTCTTTTATAGCTTTGGGCCTCGAACCCTTCAACTATGGGATAAAGTGAGCTCTCTAGCCTAGACTCATACAACTTTGGAACTCTTAAATGAGCCCAAGACCTATACAATGAAAAGTAAATATTGTGCACTATGGCACATCCACAGATTGGTGCATAATTGGTGCAACTGTTAGCCATTGCTAACACTCCCCCCTTCCTAATTTGGCGCACGTCCTCGTGTGTCGGTGAAGCAAGACACAGTGACATGGTAGAAAGCAAGCCCATGAAAGAAATGTTGAGCTGCAAAACATAAGAACACGTAATGGGCATCAAAGGCCACCAAGATTGAATAAAACATGAAGCATAAATGAACAATCATGCAAAGTGATTTTTTGCTTCTAAAAGATGGGTCAATCATAGTAAAAAACTAGTCAATCATAGTAAAAAACTAGACAACATAAAGCAAAAAAATACTCAAACTATTGTGAAGATTAAACCACTTGAAATTTCAGTTTTATGCATGAAACACAAGTAATCAATTATGACCCTAGGCTAATGCAAGTTCATAAACCTACTAGCCTAAAAATTATGTGAACAATCTTAATAAATCATTCAAGTCTATCATGTCTACGGGCTATAAAAAAGCTCCTAATCTATTAGTACATTGTCAAAGTTTTTTGAAGTTCATGGAAGTTTTGATTTAGTAATTCATTGAAAGATTAAAGCACAATCACAAGGCTACCACCCCAAGGCAAGTCTAGGTGCGACTCTCAACTCCTTGAACCCTCAAGAAGGTGTTCCAAAAGCCTACTAGCTTACCAAGGCGACGGCTAACCCCTATCAGCCCAGAGCATCGGTTTAGGGCCTTGACCAAGCGAGCCAAAGTGATTCTCCTCGCCTACCAAGTGCCAATAAGGCGCTAGGCCTCACACAGACACAACTTAACATAGAATTTTTATTTTCATGTACCTTAGTAGCATTTTTGCTACTTTTTTGGACACTTATTTGCTTCATGGTTCATTTTTTAGCACATTTCTATTGCTTCCTTTATTAGGTGTTTATGGCAATTGGACTAAAAAGATTAAAGCCTAATCATAGCCCTAGGTCATGATAAAAATGAATGGAATATTAAGACTTATCAATATGAATCTAGGACTAGCAAGAAATGAACCTACATTAACCTAAGGTCAAGGCCAATTACCTATGATTAACATACATAAAACCTAATTTTTTGATGAGTTTAATTTTCACAAAGCAAAATGTTGAAACTTTAAACTGCCTAGTCTTTCTAACATGAAAAAGCCATAGCTTAGAAGCAAAATTTCACTTAAACCAAGCAAGAGAGTGGAGAGATGAACAAAGAGCAAAATCATGGAAGGATTACACCTATTCATTCTCTTTGAGCATCCTTGAGCAAGCATCCTTTGTGTAGAGAAGTCTCTTGATCCTTTTTATTTGCAAAAAGAAGCCTTTTGAAGCTAAGTGTAAACACAAGTTACAAAAGCCAATTATTGAAATCCAAAAGCACACAAAAAACATTATTGAATAACTAAAGCTAAGGTCTTGTATACCTGAATTTTCCAAAGGGAAAAAACCCAAGGGAAAAAAATGCCTTTGGTTATGTAGATGATGCTCTAATGTAGCAAATCTATGCATACATATCAACCATGAGAGATAAAATGAGCTTCTACATAAGCAAATAGTGCAATTTCAACCATCTCTCATGCATGATTCAAAGTTGATTATTTTCTAGCTCAATAAAATATGGAGCTAAGAACAAGCCAAGAGCTGAAAATAATACAACTTTGATGAAATGATGTGGCTCTTTAAAGCCAAATTTTACAATTTAAAGCTTTTCAAAAAGTTGGTTAACAACTAGCTCACATGAAATTTTACATTTTTTAGTGCAATCTATGAGCTAGAGATGACTGCAACTTATTAAAATGAGAATGAATGGCTCTTACTAGCCAAAGTATGTACTTGAAAGCTCAACAAATTTGGGTAAACACTAGCTCAAAATGAAAAAATTAACTTTTGACCAAGCTATGAGCTAGCATGTAAACAACTTTATTCCAAAGAAATGGAATGGCTCTAATTAGCCACATTTTGCAAATTTTGCAATGATGACCCCTTCTTGGATCAATTGGAATCACACACCTGCCACACCCCTTCAAAATGAAGCTCAGTTGTTAGTGCTAAAGCATTTGTCATTCAATCACAAGCACTAAAAATATGCTCAATCAATTCCAAGCTCAAATTTTAATGCACATTCCCGTTCATCAAAACAAGCTCAATTTTAATGCTTTCAAATAATTTCTCATTCAATTCAAGCATTAAAAATACACAAAAATGTTAAGTTTAAGCACAAAGTACTACCAAGCAAGCACATCTCATCATCTAGTGTAACTCTCACATGAATCTCACATGCATTTAAGAATAATTTTTTATTTAGTGCAATGCAACCACCACACTAAACCATGCACAAGCTGAATTATTGATGCAAGTAAGGTCATTTTTGCATAGACACAATCATAGCATACCGTCAGTGTCCACACCATTCTCTTACATAGCACATATGGCATACATAACAGAAAGATGAGAGAAACCTTATGATTAAGTGAACTTCCAAACCTCCCCAATCGATCAAAATTGGATGGTATGGCTCATTGATAGCCATATATAACACCAATAATCACCCTAGGCTTTATCAATGGAAGAGCAAAATCGCACTCTCGGCAATATCCCTTGCAAAAAGTTACAGTATTAGTGCAATGAAAGAACTTTTTATTCAAAACAAGCAACAAATAAGTCATGAATCATCACAATCCCATATTTTTAAATCAGTCTCATGCCCATCCGCCCCAAACTAACGCTCTTCTTAAGGGCATTTCGCATGCATGTGAAAAGAAAGTGAGAGGATTTACCATTTTAATTGCCAGGCAAGATCAAATTGGGATCCACCGTCTCTTGATGGGGATTTTGTTTCCATTTTGTTTTTCTTGAAGGGTTTTATTTTCGAAGGGAGGAGGGTGTGAACCTCCTTTAGTTTCATTTTTTTTCTTTTTTATATAAAAAAAGACAAAATATTAATTTTTCTCCCTTTTTTTTGACGATGACGCGCTGCAGCCTGCGGGAATGTAGGCGGGATAGTGTGTGTGGGGTCTGAGGATAGGTTGTGCAACACCACGGGGGAAGCTCGCGTGAGCGAGAGCTGCGGGCTCAGTGAGCCGCAAGCATGTGTGCATGTGTTGAGAGTGTTGATGACAGAAACGCGGGCAACTGCAACCAAGTGGGTGTGTGTGTGTGTGTCGGTTTTTTGAGGCACTATCTGTCGCGAAGCACCACAGGCTGGTCCGCAGGCATGAGCAGCTGGGCTCGTGTGGGTGCTCAAGGCTAGAAGCCAAGCCTAAAGTCGGGTGGATTCAGAGATTCCAGCAAAGCGACAGGTGTGTGTGATTTCCAGCTTGGTAGGCGGAGAATCGAGAGCAGCTTGCAACATGGTGGTGGGCCTGTTTGAGAGTGTGGTGGGTCCTAGCACAGGCAAAACAGGCTACCGCTGTGGCGTAAGTGCTAAATAGAGAGACCACTTGCCAACAAAAGGCGTGTGTGTGTGTGGGGGCAAGCGCGCCAAAGTCAGGGGATCCGAGATTGCAGGGATTCATTGGCAGATCCAGCCATGCCAGCGAGAGAGGGTGGGCCAGCATCATGCAGAAAAAGCATGTGTGTGTGGGGGTTCAGGTGCGCTAGGCTGAGCCGTTTGAAAAGCTTCCAGTGATGCAGAGGACACGTAAGCATTCTCCTAATGTGTTACCTTTCCTTAAATTGATCTCAACACATCCAAAATAATGTTCAATTACTCAATCAATGATGCAAATTCATTAACACATTGTCCAATGAAGAATTTCATCACTCTACTTCAATCCAATGTGCCATGCAAAGTAGCATATTATTTAGGATACACATTCCCGATTATCTCATAAGGCAAGCTCAAAAAGGTTGAAAGTGATTACAAATCAAGAATTGCTCACATAACCTAGTACCAATTTGTATCCACTTTTCAATCATTTGTAATTTTGAATTGCTCATATCCATTTTCAAATCACTCAAACCCTATTTGGATTTGTCATTCATATATGATTATGGCCTATCAAAGGTACACCATATCCAATCAA
Organism: Adiantum capillus-veneris; assembly: GCF_014529385.1. Taxonomy (NCBI): domain Eukaryota; kingdom Viridiplantae; phylum Streptophyta; class Polypodiopsida; order Polypodiales; family Pteridaceae; genus Adiantum; species Adiantum capillus-veneris. Next base: position 107,062,581 of record NC_140949.1, on the reverse strand, counting down.
TTTAGCATACATGATAATGGTATTGCACCTCAAATCATCCCCAATTAGATGCAAATTGAGTCATTCATATCAAATCTTAAATCGATTTACGATGCACACACCAATCTTAAGGTCTACTAATCATCAAATTATTCATCCCAATTTGGATATCAAATGCCATTGAGTAGGCACACACACCCAAATTTAGACCAAAAATTTGTGCAAAAATTTCATTAAACACTCATTGCATTTCATCAATTGCACACTTGATCACACATACATGAGTATATACATGCTAAATTAACTCAATTTTAATCAAAAATTGATCAAATTTTAACTCAATTTAGCATTGCACACACACAAAAATTAGGTGCACAAATCCAATTTTTTGCTCAATTAGCAACGAAATTAGGCCAATTCCTAATGTTTGCACACACCTTTCTTGCAAAATCATCAATCTACAAGCATTTAGGTGTTCAATTTGACCATAATTCTTCTCATCAAAGTTATTTAAAATGGGCACACACATTCAAATCTTGCCCTAATTTTGGCAATTAGGCCTACTCCATGACCGGAATAGCCTCACATACACATCAATTTAATGATTTGCACGCACAAATTATGCAAAAGTACCATTTCTCAAGCATCTAGGCATCCAATTTCATTCCAATTTCCTCAAATTAGGCATAAATTCCATCAATTAGGCACACACACCTAATTTTAGCAATGATTTAGCAACTTAATGGGATCAACTTAATCAATCAAAAATTGAACGGAGTAGGTCAATCCACTTACAATTGATTGCTTGCTCGCTTAGTCCTTGCTCCTCGCGTAGACACTCCATTGCACACACATGTGTGCAACTCCGATTCGGTCCAAAATTGATCAAAAAATTGACCAAAATCAACACTCAATCACATGATTAGGCATAGATTAGAGCAATTAAGAGTGATGATCCTCCTCAATTAAGGGGATTTAGCATACATTCCAAATCAAAATTAGTGGTTAGGTTAGCATGAAATTAGCATGAAATTAGCATGAAATTAGCATGGAATTAGTACAATTAGCACGAAATTAGCATAAATGGGATGCAAAATTAGTGAAGGTTAGTGAAAAAATAGCAAAATCAAAAGAGAATTTAGGGGTTTTTGGGGTGAAATTACTCTATACACGTCCAATTAAACCTAATTACACTACACACAAATCAAATTACTCTTATCTTTTGCAACCTCAACTCCACTAGCGTAGGCAACCCGTCCCCGGCAACGGCGCCAATGTTGGAGGCTCGCCATAGCATAGGCAATCTCCCACAAAATCTATCAATCCGGAGAGAGAGAGCATGACCCGGCTAGGGCTTGGAGGCATCACACAAAGAATGTGCGAGAGCGTCATCGGATGCAAAGATTGAGAGGATTCAAGAGCCTGCATCCTCCAATGCAATTAGAAATCATCCCAAACAACTAATGCTAATCGCACATCAAGCATCAATTCAAGCAATCATCTACACACATCAAGCAACGAAGTGAAACACACTAATCTTGGAATCTCTCAAGCACAACTCTAATTACATACATTGACGATTAAGCACACAAGATCGCATTCAAGTCGGCCACCCCAACCATGCCAATCATGGTGTCCAAATCAAGTCACACATAATCAAATTAAGCTTAAGGCTTCTTAAATCTACACACACACAAGCACACCATTAGAGGACAACTCTAATCCCTCAATCACGAGTACGCCCACTCCACTTAATCGAGAGAGTTAGATAAGGACTCCACTAATCAGAGTAGCTTAGCATAAGTAAGAGTTAGATTAGAGAAGATCAACACTTCAAAACAATGAAGGAAAGTAGATAAACATGATTGACAACATAATGAAGACTAGATTAATTAAGAGAGGATTACACTAATTACATGTGATTAGCACTAGCCTTCTAAGCATGGGCATTAAGCTCAAAGGCTAGGCCATCAAGAGCTACTCTAGAGAGAGAGTTCTCAAAAGGACCACTCAAGAATGACCTCTCATTAAGCATAGGGCTCTTTTATAGCTTTGGGCCTCGAACCCTTCAACTATGGGAGAAAGTGAGCTCTCTAGCCTAGACTCATACAACTTTGGAACTCCTAAATGAGCCCAAGCCCTATACAATGAAAAGTAAATATTGTGCACTATGACACATCCACAGCTTGGTGCATAATTGGTGCAACTGTTAGCCGCTGCTAACACAAATTATGAAGATTATATGTTACTTATCCTTAAAAGTAGAAATTCAAAATCAAGCAGTATCCACTCATCCAACTAGACAGATCTCTCTCTCTCTCTCTCTCTCTCTCTCTCTCTCTCTCTCTCTCTCTCTCTCTCTCTCTCTCTCTCTCTCTCTCTCTCTCTCTCTCTCTCTCTCTCTCTCTCTCTCTTTGCTCACTCGATTTTCTTATTTCTCGAAAGTAGTCGCTCGCCATACGGTAGGACTCCACATATCCATAGCTGTTTGGACTTACCTTATGTTAACCCTCACGGCACACGGACACCCATCACCTATATGGACGCGTAAGAGAATGCAATTACTGTGCCAATGTTGTTTGATTTTGCAGTGACTGAAGAAGGCTAAGGACATTCATCTCAAATGCTCTTCCACCTCGACGAACCAGCTTCAACTCAATAGCTTCCGAGGACGGAATCTACATCAGGAAGGGGGGCATGTTAACCCTCACGGCACACGGACACCGATCACCTACGATGGACGTGTATTATGTATTTGGTAGAGTCAGGTACCGGGCTTGTCGGACCAATAGGGAAAGGTAGAGTGATCGCCGATGAGAGGCGCACTTTAACTTGGACATTCAAGGGATTAGTTGGTTAAGCATGGGCGCCCAAGTGTGAATGGGGTGAGCTCCTATAAAAGCCAACTAAACCTAATTTTTACTCATTCTCTCATTTGTGCAATTGAAGAGTGCTCTTGCTCCATCTCCATCTTCTTCTTCTTCTTCACCTCCTTGTGTGTGTGTGAGAGAGAGAGAGAGAGAGGGAGAGTGTGTGTGCGATCGAGCATTACGAAGGCACGACGGCGGCGAAGCGGTTGAGCGCGGCACGACTGCAGCTTCTTCTTCATCGCGGCGAGGAATCCACCACGAAGGCGAGCGTAGAGCGGTGAGTGACACACCCTTTGTTTTCTTGAGCTTGCTAGTTTAGGCTTGTTGTGTGCTTGGAGCCGTTTGTGGCTCGCATACGGTGTATTGGCAAGTCCCTTGCTTCGACAGTGCGGCAAGGAGCGCACACCTTACCATGGTGGGAGTTAAATCCGCCTAATGTAGCTGAATCAAATTCCTCAATAGGTGTTCTTGATACATCCTTGTAACTATGGTCTTTTAGGTTTATCATGGTTGTTGTTTCTATGTTTCTCAGGTGTATATGGTCATAACCCCAATCTTGGACCATTTTTTAACTGTCTCATGAATGGTCTCCAAAATGTGATGTCGTATTTGTTCTTCTTGCCAAAATAAAAAACTACAAATGTATACTCATATTCAATTCCACAAGAGGTGACAATTACTTTCTCTAGAAGCACTAGGGGTTTCTCCATATATCCATCTGCAAGCTATAGTTTCATTTGTGTTGCTCTTTAAGACAGTTTTTTTCATTTTTTTCAGGTTTCTTTTGTAGGCTACCCCAACTCCACTTTCAAGAATTTCCATGGTGGTGACACCTTCAAATTCCACAAGAAGAGTTGTGTTGCCATCTTCTTCTTCACAATATTCCCCGAATTTGTTCAACGGTACCGGTAGTAAGGTTACATTTTTCAAGTTCTCAAATCCCTTTATTAATTTGTGAAAGAAGGATCCTTTACACCAAACTTTTCCAGAAAACTTCCTACCATCATCCATATGTTATGTCATATTTGTAGCAACTCATCTAACATTATTTTACATGTCATACGTGTTGACAAAATTTCTATCAGCACTTTAGAATCAATGACTTTCTTAGAAGAGAGTCTCTAGGATGGGACTACGACCACATCTAATTTGGACTTGTGCTCTCCCACATAAGACGATAGTGTTCTTAGTGAATGGGGTTGGCTATCCATGGATATAGTAGATCCTTGGTCTCCCCAATACAATTGCACTTCTAGATTTTTTGAGATCCAGTCTCAAATTCCTCTATTGATGGAAGAAACACTCCTCTCTTATGCATTTGCTTAGCTCACTAGCTTCATTGGACTCTCTAACATATTACCATAGTTTGTCAAGACCATCTATTTCTCTACACTCCTCTGGTACACCTAGGTGGAATCCCTCAAAAGAGTTATCCATGGTATTCTACACTATCCTTGGTTCTAATGTTGGGTCTTTGAGTCTTAGTCCGTGCTTTTCACTAGAATCTGGCTCTATTCATTCTTGATTTGGTGGGAAACTTGGTGCTAGTGGGAAAAGGATCACATGTATTTATTTTCCAACTGGAGGTTCGAGTAAATTTTGGACTGTTTGAATCATTTTCTATCACATTTCAAGCCTTTGCTTCTCTAGCTCCGCATATGGATATGTCATCCATCTTTGTTCTTGAGTTTGATTGTTTTTTAGCCATGCATCATAGGGTTTAAGGAAGGTGTCTAATGGTTCATTGACATTTTCTACTAGAATTGGTCCTCTTGAACTAGCACTCTTAGGTTTTTCAACTATGCCTGGTTCTAGTACTTCCTCACGGGTTCCCTTTTCCTTATTTTCTTCTTCTTCCAGTTGTCTAAATTTTTATTTCTTTTGGTTTAGTTTTTTCAACAAAGGAATTTTGTTCATGTTCCTTCCTAAATTTCATCCTAGCTTTCCACAAGTTTCACCGTATTTTTTTTTTCAATGCTAGGTGCATCATTTTTTGGTTCTTCAATGATGGGTTCGTCAAATGCTTTTTGAGCTTGGACTCTTGTGATCACCTGGATTGGTATCACATTTTTGTTTTCTGACCCACTACTAGATGGTATTCCCTCAAGTATATTCAATGTTACTTTTTCTTCTTCTTTTGGGTTCTTTGGGCAATCGAGATCACATGAGTGATCCCACACTCAAGGCAATATGCATTTACCCTAATGATTTCATCTTGAGGACAGTCTCTCAATAGGTGGTCATCGCCACACTTATAACACGGTCCCTTGGGTTGTTGAGATGCTCCTTGAGCATCCCTTTGCTAATAAGATATTGATGTTTCGAATTCCCCATTTTCTATAAATAGCAGTGTGCATCCATCCAAACTGTATCTACGTTCTCTTGTAGCATGTGCATCAATTGGTGGTCCAACTGATCCAATCATGCTCCATGGTTTCGGCGCTTTCGGTTCTTCAGGTGGATAGTATCCCATTCTCTTCATATATCCACTAGGCTCTTCATAATATGTTGGGATTGGCACTAGTGCTTTCTCCTCAAGTATTTCTACCGTTGGTGCATATCTAACTCCTATAGACCTTGTTCCTGGTAGTGGATGTTGTTTTCCTAAGACTCGTTGTGGTCTTTCAACTCCTACTGGCTCTAGAAAAATTCCTATTGTGTATCTTGGAACAGGTGGGGCTTGAGTTGGTGCTACTTGGTCTTGTGGGGCATATTGGCATTCTTTTATGTATCCATTGTTGTTATAGCATTCTTCAGTCACATGATTTGTCCACTTCTTTTCTATTGCACACCATTTAGGTTGCTTAACCTGCAGCTTAGCAAACGGATTGATCCTCTTGATCACGTCTTCAATGAGCTATGCTTGATTTATCAGGGATTCATATGTTTTTTTTTTACTTGGCAAATTTTGATCCACTATGCTATGACAAGGAATATTGTCTAAATCTTTGTATTCTCCTTCCTTGTAGAGAACACAATTATCTACCAAGTAGAGAGCTTCTTTCGTCAAATCATTCAATGTAGGGCTCTTTTTCATGTGTAGGTCTTTCTGGAGATCTGCATTCCTCAGTCCTTGGATAAAAATGAGCATTAGCCTTGACTGGGTTGACGGCTCTTCTATTGGGAAAAATTTCACATACCTCTTTAGTCGTAAGGATGCTTTCGTACAGATTCTCCTTCTTTCTGTTTGAATTTATGGATTTGCGAGAGAGTGTAAAGAGATATCACTCTTGGAGATAATTCCTTGATTAATTCATCAACCATTGACTCAAAATCCCTACGTCCTACGGAATTAAATTAGGTGGTGGCATCCTCTTCTAAGATTAGTCCAAATCTACAATAGAAAGTCTAGGACTTCCTCAGCTCTAATGATGCACACAAATGAAGCCACGTGGTCCTTGGGATCTATGTTTTTGGAATATTTCTTGTTATTATATTTTTGGACTTGAGATGGTATGATCCAATAATGGTCCATCAATCTAAGCATAGGGTCTCCTAGTCCTCCTCCATGAGCTCTTTATGGCCTAGGGTATGGTAAGTGTTCTTCCCCTAAGAGTTCTCCTAATCCATGGTTCTTGGTTGCAACCTAGCAGGTGGTTATTCCTCTCCTCGGACCTTTCCTTCTTGTTCTTGTTCTTGATGTGGTGCTTTTGTATTGGTCAAATTAGACATTCTTGTTCTACTCTCATCTTGGTACTAGTGATGGTGTGGTGGTATTGGTGGTGCTCCTAGCCTTGACATGACTTGATAATAACAACCTCTGTTTGTGTTTTGTTATGGTGTTGCATACTATTTGAGCCATGCTTGAAATGATAGCAATGTGGCTTGTTGGTCTTGAGGGTTGGGAAATTTCTATCTATTTGTATGGGACGTGGTGTCATAATCATTCGAAAAGGGATTTGTGGATTTGCTAGGGGTATGTGTGGGATTTTGCTTCTCTTTAGAATAATGTGTTAACAATTCTGGTGTTATCACTCTTCCTACATCCCCTAGATGGATTGGCTCATATTCTCATTCATACTTATCGACAAAATGATATCATGTTATAAGAAAACAAGTACAATACTTTGTCTTTTCGTAATTCATTCTCATGGTGTTCCATGCAATAGTAGTAAGAGATGAATCTTCCATCTCCGTGCTTGTTAATCCCAATATTTTCATGAATTGTAGACACTCTTGCCACTCTCTTGTTGTGAATGTAAAAGGCTCTAGGAAGGTTAAGTTTAGGAGGCACTTATTGGGTCTCCATAACCATCTTCCCTTTGCCACGTTATCTCCATACCAATTCTGAATTTTATGGGTCTGTGACAATGGGTAGTGGTTTCCCTCTTCATCGTGGAACCTATCACCATGATCGTTTACTAGGATTATTTCTACTCCTTTAGCAATCTATTCTTTAATACAGATACATTGCCATCCTTGAGCATCTTCATACACTAGGGCTCCATGTTTATGAAGATTGTTGTGTATTTTGGTGTGCTCAAAAGGGTTTGGGAGGTGCTATCCACTGTGCCCCTTTTCTGTTGGAAACCTCCTAGTTGTTATTCCATCCAGTGATATGATTTATCGAAAGAGGTATCAGTATCACTACCCTCTTCTATGATTGGAGCGAAAGGATCTATCTTGGCTTGATTTACACTCTCTTTAGTTGATATTAGACTCCATTGGACCGTTGTTACTCCAGCTACTCTCATAAGATGTTTGCCTGATCTCAAATACATGAAAAAAGACAGACACTCTCTTCCAAAATCCCAACCTCTTACTTGTGACTTCACCTAACTCCTTGTGCAACCTTTTCTTTTGGTAACCCGGATACATGTATGTACAAGATTAAGCACTTTGCCTCTTGGAATTTTGAGTGATTAGTCCAAATTTCTCTCCAAAATTTTTAGTGAAATTCAAAAAATTGCAAAAATCCTGAAACATATGTCAAGAATTTGACAAATCAAAGCCTAATCCTTTAACAAGCTCTTTGAGGGCAATTCAAGAGTCTGTTTGGTTCAACCAAGGTAATTTTGGAACCCTAGAAAGATGGCCTACATGTTAGTAGGGTTAAATTTCCAAGCTACGTCAATGGCAGCTACCACAATAGCTAGCTTTTGTGGAATTTTTTATCCTAGTCAATTCTTGCCGGTTGGTCTTTATTTGATGAGTCTTTTGAGAACTTGCATGAAGTGTTTCAACACTTTTTGATGCATGTTGGGTCAATTATCAGGATTTGGTCTTTGACGTTCAGTTTTTGGGTGATTGGAGGTGCTTTTATTGGTGCAAATGAGTTAAGGAAGGTATATTTGGGATCCTTGCACTGCTAGGAATCAAATGATACCAACTTGGTCCCAATATGGCATAGATAGCAACTACCGTGGTAGTTGTCTTTTGTGTGATTTTTGACTTTTGGCACTTCCAATGGCTTCCCAATCACTCATATGGTCTTTTGCACCTATGTGTCACTTTAAATTTTGAAATTTGACCTATCAAAAGTCAAGTTAACTCCTCGAGCATGGTCACTTAAGAAATTTTGGCTAGTCATTGTCCAATTTTTCAACCTTTTTGACTTGTGAAAAGCGGATTTGGCACGAATGGAGCTCAAGGATCCGGTTGGTATGCCTTGGATGTGAAAAAGTGATAGATGGCAGCAATTACAGTAGCTCCAACAAAGGTCAATATTTAAGCTAGCCACTTTTTGTGGTTTCCTTACCTCTAGAGCTTCCTAATGACACCTTGTATGACTCAAAACAATCACTTTTTGGCCTTTGTACAAAGATTTAAGTCCAATTTGGCCAATTACTGTGAAACCTGCTCTAACTCACAACTGTTGACTCAAACATTAACCAAAATTTCTAGATATGCTCTCCTAGAGTGTATGCAAGTGTACAAGCAAGAATTTCTCAATTCACACGGTCCATTTTCAAGTTATGCGCACTTCTTGCATGTTCAGTCACTTTGACCGTCAAAAGTCACAATATGGCATCCAAAAGAAACTTTGGCTAGTCCAACAAACACCAAAATATAATGTTAATCTGAATGCTACTCCTACACCTAATCTTAATAAAAAAGTAGAAAAATACAAAACAAAACAAAGGAAAAAGAAATTATAGCACGGCAGATGATAGCAGAATTTTAGAACCTAGTCCACAATCGTCTACCAAACACAATTACAACAAGACTCAAAGCACAAACTCAATGCACAATGCACTAAAACCAACAACTAAGGTTGTCCTAACCTACAAGGCAACCAAAAGAGAATGCACGGCTCTTAAATTTACCCGAGAAATCAACAAGCCTCACTGACTCTCCTAACCTACAAGCAAACAAAAGAGAAAGCACGGCTCTTCACTCTACTGAGAAATTAGCAAGCCTCATTGACTCTCCTACCTAAAGGTAAATGTAATGAACTAAAACACTTGGGCACTGGCTAAGAAGAATCTCACTGCAAACTGCTCCGCTAGTGTAAGTCCTACATCCCTGGCAATGGCGCCAATGTTGGTGATCGTCTCATGATCGGACGAGGCAGCCTAGCGAGAACTCAAACCAACCTAAATATGTCAATCCAAGGACGTAGCCAACCCGACTAGTGCATGGAAACATTGATACAATTTCTCGATGGCAATGTAATAAGGAGAGAGGTGTCACTCTCAAGCAAAGAAGCAACTAAATGGAAAATTCATAAGTCTTTTGTGCTGTCTAACTAACACTCAAATGGTTGTAGGGGTGTCAAATGAACTCCCAATGACATGAAACTTGATATTTGGAGTCTTTGGCTATAGGCAATAGGTTCCCAACAACAAAACCTGCAAAATTCACAGTCGAATTAGGTAAGCAACTGCAATTGTTTCCACTTATCACCTTTACAAAAAATGATGAATGAGGGGTCCTCCAAAGGCCTACTTACCTCTATCCATGATTAGTTTCTCTTAAAACACCATCAACAACTCAAAATGAGCAATTAAACACACTAGTCAACCAAGAGGCTAGAGCTAAAATTGCCCATTGCATCGTGCACACACACTTAAACATAGCACATTGAACATGTACACTATGCCAAGAGCATTAGGAAGCAACACATAAAGCTTCATTAGCAATGCTTACATGTACAAAGCGTAGTGGTCATGAAAGTGTAGGCGTACTCTTCACTACGTGAGCTCCAAAGTAAAAATAGATTGATTTCTAACAATTACAAATTTTGGCTTATATACCCAAGGTAGAAAATTGGGCATTTTTCTAGAAAGGGATAATTACTTCAAAATGTGATGGACTAGGGCATCTAGCCTCTTCATTAAGTAAAAAATTGTTTGAAAAATAATCAAACTTTTTTGGGTCAAGATTTACAGTGCTGGCTAAGGAAAAAAATAAATGAGTAAGGGAAAAAAAAATTGTAGGCTTGTCTGAATTGGCGTGATTGTGCTCCTTGCTTCAACAAATGCTTTGGAGTCTGTTGTGAATGTGATGTGGCAACATCAATCATCGGATTTTTTGCACGTCTTGTGGCATGTAATGATCATAAATCTGATCATGGAAATCATTTTGAAGACAATGAGGTATATACTCAAAACATGCTCAAAATTGGTTCCCATTGAGAATGTTGAACATGAGCAAGCATAGACTATCAGCAAACACTTCTTCAAAATAAGGCATGATAACTACTTTGCATGACTAATGGATACACATATTTGAAGATATTGTCCTAAAGATATCCACATCATAAGTCATCTCCACCGTAGCATAGGAACTACAAATTGTTACTTTCTAAATCCTTATTTCCTGGGTAGGAGATCACCAATTGCCTAATTGGCTTATTGTTTCTCTAGATGCTACAACAAATGCGCTGCAAACTAAAGTGAAGTCATTGGAGGAATTTGAGATCGCTTTGTTGTGTGGAAAATGGCAAAGAAATCAAAATTCAATGTCAACTCTTTTCTTGATTCTCTTTCACAATGGATAGACTGTGATAGCAATAAGTGTGCTAGAAAAATCAATTTGGATCAAATTGGAAAATCTCACAAGGAAAGCCTACTGCCATTCTCGACCATATAGCTAGAGCTTATTGTGCAATGGCATACTAAGAGCCATTTTTTTCATGATGTCATAAACAAAGTTTGAGACTCCTTTTATGTGCAATAAATATGGCCCCTTATGTCAACTACAGTGCATGTTCTTCACGATATTACTTTGTTGCACATGAATGTCTATAGAAATGACGAACTCTTGCTATTTAAAAAATGAGCTCTTATTTTACACAATGCATGAGGATCTCTCAAGAAACTTTTTTTTGCAATGTCTATGGCATAATTCTATGAAATTCTTCTTGAGTTGATCTTGCTTCTTCTCTTGAGGGAGCAAGGTCTCATTATTTGTTTGTTTTTTTCAGTTCAAATGTTTATGATTGCAGGGTTCATTAGCATCTAGCTAAGGGGTTGGAGCCACTCCCCATGCATATTCTATAAGATGTGGGAAGGAGGAAAGTCAGCTTGATAATTGACTTTCAATATTGAATACACGTAGAACAACCAAAACAAATGGTTTTTTTTTTTGGACTTGTAGTCCTTATCGCGAGTTTTCTTCTTTACAAACATGATGCTTAAAAAACAAGTATTCATCACTAATAATAAAAGCCAAGTGCACAGCGCATGCATGGTTGCTTTCATCCATTGTTGCTTTATTATGATCATCCTGAATAAATAATGAGTGTCCCCGTCCCCCCCCCCCCCCCCCCCCCCCCCCCCCCTCGATCAATTTTGCACACCATGCTTCTTAAACCCTTCTTGCTAGCACTCCACTTGTACTCCCATCTCTCTCTCTCTCTCTCTCTCTCTCTCTCTCCTCTCTCTCTCTCTCTCTCTCTCTCTCTCTCTCTCTCTCTCTGTGTGTGTGTGTGTGTGTGTGTGTGTGTGTGTGTGTGTGTGTGAATATCTTCCTAGTACAACGTTAAATTCTCTTCTTTTCTCTCTCTTATTTGTGTGTGTGTGTGTGTGTGTTTGTGTGTGTGTGTGTGTGTGTGAGTGAGTGAGAATAGCTTCCTAGTAGTACGACGTTAAAATTCTCTTCTTCTTCTTCTTCTTCTCCTCTCCTCTCTCTCTCTCTCTCTCTCTCTCTCTCTCTCTCTCTCTCTCTCTCTCGTTCTCTCGTTCTTGTAAATTGTGATGCTTTATCTCCCACCCAAAACAAGGTGAGGAAGCATGAAAGCCTGCTAAGTTAAGGGAGGGACGCGATTTATGGAGAGAGTAAGTTTTAATGAGTGCCTGAAATCACATGGAATTTTTTTGTGTTTTAATATAAAATTATATTATCCATTATACGTACATAATCACAATTGATTTACCAAAATATCCCTCTAATTTGTGGAAATTCCTAAAATACTCCTCAAATTTCACAAATTTCCTAAATACCCCAATATTTTGTCATAAATTCTAAAAATACCCTTCAATTTTTTCAAAATTCTCAAAATACCCACGGTTGTGAGATTAGATATCTTCAAAGATTCAAAAAAATTGTAGCTTGCCATAAGAAGATTGATTGACTACCAATACAAGATGCTTAAACTAGAATTTGAGCTGGTTATGTAGGCTTTAGAGATGAGACACAATTGCCTTTTTTGGTGAGGTAACTTGTGGCAAATTACATGCTAAGCACTCAAAACATATTTCAATTGTCAAAAAGGAAGAAAGATTAAAAATCTTGAACAATTCAACCAAAATAGATACAAGGGTATTTCAAAAATATTTGAAACTTGAAGGATATGTTGGGAATCTCCACAAATTAGAGGAGTATTTTGGTAATTTTTCCAAAATAATAAAGTAAAAGGTGCACATTGCACATTATCATTTGAAATCAAAATAATATTATAATAAAATAATAAAATAGTAAAATAAAAAGACAATAAAAATATAAAACAAAAGAATATTTTAATCTCTTCATAAAAAAACATAGATTCAATTAGCATGGAAAATAATTAAACAATTTAATGAATTGAATTTTTGTGAAATCCTTAAATGGAAGGACTTATTAAAAATCAAAATATTAAAAAACAAACATTGAATCAATACTCCATATCATCGATCAAACTCCTATAAATGCAATCTTTTTTCCTTTATTCTTTAAATCCCTTTTCAACAAAAAAATTGAATGTAGCTTTGAGAAATAGAATTTGAAAGTACATGATGTCTTTTTGTTCAAGACTTTTAAGGCTTCTTGAGGGACACGTCTCATAACTAGAATTGAAGGACCTTCATCCATATGGATACTAAGGTCTTTAGTAGGCCAAAAATTCGTAAGTGCAAACAACTACCAACATGCATGGACAACAAGGACACAACACTGGGCCACCAATTTTTTTTTAAGTCCTTCATCTATAGAAAGTATATATTACCTTCTAGTTGGGGATCACCTGCAAAGGCTCTATCTTAGCTCTTTGAACTTCGTTGCCTTTCTTTTTTAGAATCAAGTCACTATTGTCTATGATACCACTTGTAGTGATGCATAATTCAAGCTTCGCTTTGGAAGTAAAAGGATCAAAACTTTTTTTGGCTTGGTTTAAAGAGACAATTATTTGTGTATTGATTGTTCAATCCCAAAAAAATGCATGGTTGTAGACTATATGTTTGTTGGATTATTCACAACTGCTATGGAACCATTGAAAATCCAATAAATAGGCCATGTTGCAGAATAAATACTTGCAAGACAACAAGGGCTTTCTTGGCACATTTAAAAGAACCTCAACCTCTAATAATAACTAGTCTTGCTTGGTGGCCGTTGCTATAGAACATAACAGGACATATATAGCTTGACATCAAGCATCTAGCACTAAAGTAAACAAAGTACAAAGTGCATTAGTAATATTTTTTAAAATAATTGTGTATTTATTACTCTTAATCAAGCATAGTCAGGTTTTTTTTATTTATCATAGAGCTTGAGAGAGAGAGAGAGAGAGAGAGAGAGAGAGAGAGAGAGAGAGAGAGAGAGAGAGAGAGAGAGACACACACACACACACACACACACACAGAGTTACGTGTTGTCATAGTTGAAGGGAGCAAGGAGACTTCACTGTCGATGATGAAACCTAGTGCAAAACATATCTGAGGAGGAAAACACTAGGATAAAGGGTTGTCCTTGTGCTACAGAATGATTATTGAGAGGAGAACATTGGGAGTGCAATATATAAGATGCATTTCCAAAGAAGGACTCTTATGTACAAACTGCATTGAGCAGTGTGATACATAAGTTGGATTCGCTAAGCTATTAGAAAAGAAGTTTGTGTCTACGATATATAGGTTCAATGATCAAGATTGAGTATGCATTAGTGACAAAAACATGTGGTGAAATTAAACTTAACAAAGCATTGACAAACTCAAAAATACAGAAAGTATGAATAGACTATAAAAATTAAATTGCACTATCAAACTAGTAAGCATGTACGGGTGTCGTCCAATTGTGCAAGCCGGAGGACAATGTTTGAATCAAGATACATAAAAGAAATGTGAAAAGTTAAGCATTTCATTTTGTAGTCATGTAGAAGTGCCATACAAAAGTATTGTGGAGAGTTGGCACTGTGGTCTCCAAAAATTATAACAAATGAAATTCATGTCCTATAGGTCCCGTAGCATTTCCGTGTTGCACCAAGAAAACATAGGCATAGAAAATTGGGTGCAAATAACAGACATTGCAATGTTATCGAGCTAGAGTCATGCTTGTACAATTGAACTGTCCACTGTTGTGAATGTATGTCCTCTCTGTCACACACAAAATACGTCAATACAAATACAAAAGATACAAGATATTGATTAAGCTTAAAGAGAAGCAGAACTAACTTTATATTCTATATCAAGGGTCCACTACATAAAGATTCATTAGGGAAAATTTGGACTCACAAAGGGGCCTTATAAGGAGTTTGACTTCCTTTCTCATGTCCAAAACGGGTGTGCGGTAAAATTTTTGCAAATCAACTCTAAACTTGGCGGAGATTTGACAGTTAGAATCTACTCTTCAAGCTCTTTCTATTGATATATAGAACGGCATGACATTCCTCATATTTTGAAATATTTTATTTTTTATTCTCTTGTGATGTGACAACTCCGTCACATCACAAGAGAATAAAAATAGAATCTTTCAAAATATGAAGAATCTCATGGCGTGTTATATATCAATAGAAAGAGCTTGAAGAGTAGATTCTAACTGTCAAATCTCGGCCAAGTTTAGAGTTGATTTGCAAAAAATTTACTGCATGCCCATTTTGGACATGAGAGAGGAAGTCAAACTCCTTATAAGGCCCCTTTGTGAGTCCAAATTTTCCCTAATGTATGACTACTTTACTACAACCATCTTGCAAACCATACTTACATTCAGTTAAAATTTGATTACGGGAAAGAGAAGTTTAGATTACTTTATGTTCTACATTATAAATAGTGCAGGGTTTATTGTAGTGATGAGTTTTCACTTTATAAATTTTGGCACAATCATTATAATAGAATGGCTCAATCAGCAAGCTGCGAACAGTGAGCTAGAGGATGCCTCATTCTCTTGTTTCTAATCTACACTATATTGTTGAAATGAAAAATTCAAACCGTTTGAAGATATATTAGCCTTGTGTTCTGCTAAAACCCATTAAATTAAACTAGACATGAAAGTGGTTCAGATGCAAGATGGTCTTCCAAAAATTGGTCTATTGACATCCAAGGAGGCAAAAGCAGAAGATGGGATTTGAAACAATGACAGCCAATATCTACTACATGCAATTGCCAATATCTATTCCCAGCATCAGGCTAAAAAGCAGCTGGTACACAAGGATCACTTGAGCCCGCAGCAAGTCTGCAATGTAACTTTCAACTCTACACCATTCTAGTCTTTGATAGTTATCAAAATGGAGTTCCAATTGCATGGGTCATCACGTCAAGCTCATAAACAAGTAGTATTGTGCAATGGCTACATGTCTTCGGAATAGGGCTCTTGATTACAATAAGAAATGGGAGCCAAATGCATTTCTT